>NC_041393.1:708871062-708913543 GCF_002162155.2 Triticum dicoccoides
TCGCCTAAGTTCGAAAAATCCTATCGAGTGGTGAGGGACCCTCCCACTCGGGGGCTTAGCTGCAGCCCGATGCTCGCCTAAGTTTGAAAAATCCTACCGAGTGGTGAGCGACCCTCCCACTCGGAGGCTTAGCTGCAGCCCAGTGCTCGCCTAAGTTTGAAAATCTCACCGAGTGGTGAGCGACCCTCCCACTCAGAGGCTTAGCTGCAGCCCAGTGCTCGCCTAAGTTTGAAAAATCCTATCGAGTGGTGAGCGACCCTCCCACTCGGAGGCTTAGCTGCAGCCTAGTGCTCGCCTAAGTTTGAAAAATCAAATCGAGTGGTGAGTGAGGCCGCGGGTTGCCCACGCCCCCCCACCCGGGGGCTGCACCATCAAGAAGAAGGACGAGATTGTGTGCACCCAACGATTGGCCCCTCGTTGATGACAGGAACGTCAAGACCATTGCTGAGTACCTCATTGATGAGCTGATCAATGCTACCAAGGGCTCGTCAGCAGGTCGACTGCTGACCCTTCGTCAGCACCTGCATCAAACAATGAGAAACCGATCCAAGTGAAGAATAGACTTCACTCGAAGATAAGCCCAACATATTCAAAGATAAATCCAAAGTTTCCTAACCGAAGATTAAAAGTACTCGGGCACCAAACCCGAAGGAGTTTTAATGGTTACAAAATCACTCGGCATCCCGAGGCAAATAATGGTGAAGCATAATGTTTTTTCAATCACTCGGCGGGAGAGGGACTGGCCGGATCGCAGAAGCTGTCAAGGTCAATGCTGTCGGCAATGCGAGTGGCTGCCTCGAGGAAGGTGTCCTGAAGTCCTGGAAAGAGTGCTTCTTAGTATTCGCCACCTTGAGGGCCGCCAGCTTCTCTTCTTTAGCCTCCTTGCAGTGCACGTGAACCAGGGACAAGGCAACATCGGCGCCACAGCGAGCAGAAGACTTCTTCCACTCTTGCACTCGGTCAGAGATTTGGTTGAGTCGAGTCATCAGCAACTCGAGACTTTGAGGAAGTTCTGCCTGAGGCCAGAGTTCGGCGTCCACTCGGGCCATCGCGGCCTTCAGCCGAGCCAGATAGTCGACTGCACCATCCAAGCGTGATTCTAGTCGAAGCAAGTTCATCGCAACTTCATCTTTCATGGGACAGTTGATGGGGTTGAGACCTGTCTCGACCCGTCCAGTTTCAGCTTCAAAGTCCTGACAGAGTTCTGTTCCATCACAACAAACAATGAGTCGACAATATTGCAAATCTCAGTCGATGACAGTTATCTAACTGGACAGTCATACCTTCAAGCTTCAAGACAAGCTTCGCCGCAAGTTGTTCCAGATGGGACTCTAGCTTGCCCGTCTTGGCCCTGAGATCATCAACTTCAGTGGTCAGGTTCTCCTTGTCCTTCCTCAGTTGCTCGACTTCACGATTGGTGTCCGAGACGGCCATCTTCAATTTCACGTTCTCATCCTCCAACTTGCCAACTGAAGCCAGCTTCTGGTCCGCAAGCGTCGTCTTCTCATGAGCTTATTTTTGAGCAGCAGCAAGGTCCTGGTCCTTCTTCTCCAACGCCTCCTTCATTCTCTCTAAAGAAACAACACTCTTCAGACAATCCTGAAGTTGCCGGTTTTCACTACGCACGTCTGCTTATGTGAAGTCACTCGGTTCAAAGAGACTGAATGAAAAGCAGCGGAAAGTCTACTAAGCAGATGAAACGGTCGAATGGTTACCTCCCATGATAGCCGTCTCTTCTTGAGCAGTCTTGAGATTCTTCTTAGCAAGTTCAAGGTCAAGTTCAACGCTGATATGCTTCTTCTTTAACTCGGAAAGACAAGCTCCAAGATCACAAGACCTCTATAGTCAGCAAAAGTGCCATGTCAGTCAACAGAAATAAAAGACAATCGACGGAGAAAAGCTATTCTAGGACTACTGTCGAATCAAATATCCAACAAGTAGTCTCGGGGACTACACCCAGTGGGTGCACTTAGCGTGCCCCCATTGGTTCAGAACAATACTCAGCAGGGTCTGCCCAGCGATACATTCTAAGACCTCAGTCGACTGCCAGCAGTCGACCGTGGTCTCGGGACTACACCCAGTGGGTGCACTTAGCGTGCCCCCACTGGTTCAGATCAATACTAGCAGGGTCTGCCCAGCGTGAGTTCAGAAAGTCTACTAAGATTCTACTCAAGTCGAGTGGAATGGAAAATTTTCAAAGCTCTAAGCAAAGAAACACCCCAGTGGGTGATCAGATACAAGATAACATTCGAAAGCTCAGTCAGAGTCTTGCTGACTTGAACATTGGCCTGAAGGGCAGTACTGGTGTTGTAAGCCACTTGGCTGGCCTCGTGTACCACCTTCACCTGATCCTTGACAAGGTTCACCTGGCGAAGAGCTTCCCTAGCGGCACTCGGCGAGTCATCCGGAGTCTGATACGCAGCAAAAAGTGACGGCTGCAGAGAAGCCGAGGTAGTCGCTAGGTCGGAGGCATGGAGCTGCACTGGAGCAGCAGGAGTCGGTGTGGTCGAGCCCGCCGGATGATCAGTCGTCAGCGGGCTGGCGAATGTGACGCTGGTCCGAATAGGCTCTCCGGAGCGTTCGACCACCGCCTCGAGCGCCGGTGTCGACTGAGGAATCCGAACCTCAAGCCTCCTCCTGCCAGCACTTCCAATCCTCCTCTTCCTCTCCTGTAGAGGCACTTCTTCTTCGTCATCAGGGAGCACAACAACTTCTTGTGGAACTACAGAAAAGGAGAAAATGTCAGAAACTCTATCTATTGATAGTCTGCACGATTCAACAAAGCTTGGACGATCAGACTTACCGACTCATGAGTGGCTTCTTCATCTCCTGGCGCCTTGTCAATGTCCATGTCAGTGGCAGCAGAGGTGGGGCTGGAAAGACACATGAGTTAGTGGGTCAGAACAAGAAAGTCTTCAGTCGACTTACAAAAACGCAAGCGAGATACTCACCCGAAGCGACAGGGACGTCCATCTTGATCCGTGGCAGTGTCTTCCGAGCCTTGGGAGGAGCAACTTTAGGCTGCTTGGCCACCTTCTCCGTCGGCTCCGGAGTCGACGTCCGAGTGCGCTTCTGGGTACTGGCACTCGGAGCCACGCTTTTCCCACGCCCGCCAGACGGGTCATGTTGCTGTTTGGATCGATGTTCAGAGCGCGGCGGCGAGTCGACCTCTTCCTCCTCGTCCGACTCCTCGCTCTCCTCCTCCTCCTCTTCTCCCGGGGACTCCCATTCGCCACTCTCCTCCGCACTGTCCTCCCCCTCCTGGTCCTGCGCCAAAGCCTGTCCGCCGTTGGGCATTGAATGCATCTCAGTGAATACCTGCAAAGCAAATCGATCGAAGCAAGAGTCAACCAACATCAAGTACAGTCAGAACGCGAGCGGAAAACAGTCAGAACAGAGAATGTACCTTGTTGGGTGGATTCTCATCACCGAAAGGGGCGACTCGCCTGGATCCTCTAGGGTTGTCTTGGTTGCCCGTGATACCCTTTAGCCACAAGGCTACGGTTTCGAGCGGCACTTCTTCTGGATGGACCCGAGTGGTGTCGTCCGGTCCAGAATACAACCACATCGGATGATCGCGGGCTTGGAGAGGCTGGATGCGCCGACTGAGGAACACTTCTAGCAAGTCCAAGCCAGTAACGCCATCATATATGAGCTGGACCACTCAGTCTACCAACATCCTCGTCTGCATGGTATCAACAGTAGTAACTTTCAGTGGAGCAGGAGTCTGGACACGGTCGAATGAGAAAGGAGGAAGACCGGTCAACTGACCTGGAGCCACGACGTCCTGGCAATAGAACCAGGATGACTGCCAACCCCTAACAGATTCAGGAAGAGTCACAGCAGGGAAAGTGCTCCTATTCCTCTTTTGGATACCTAGACCCCCGCACATCTGGATAACATGGGTTTTTGAGTCACTCGACTTCGCCTTTTTTACCGACTGGGAGCGAATGGTGAAGATGTGTTTGAAGAGTCCCCAGTGCGGTCAACACCCTAAGAAGTTCTCGCACATCGACATAAATGCGGCTAGGTATGTGATGGTGTTGGGGGAAAAGTGGTGGAGCTGTGCACCGAAGAAAGGGTGCGGAGGGAGCGAGAAACCTCGGTCGACGTGAGTGGCAAGCAGGACACACTCACCTGGTCGAGGTTGTGGTTCTGTCTCCCCCTTCGGCAGCCTCGCCGCTCCCTTGGCAATCAGCCCGGACTCCTCCAGTTCGGCCAGATCCTCCTGCCGGACCGAAGACCGGATCCAATCGCCTTGGATCCAGCCCGGCGACAGCCCTGCGCGCAACAACGATCCGCGACCCTGCTTCTTGCCCTTCGCCGCCCCCGTCGCCTTCTTAGCGCGCTCTAGCGCCGTTGTTTTGTCCTTCACCATGGCGTGGGAGCAGCGGCAACGAGAGCGGAGGCGCTGGGCGCGGTGGAGAAGCAGAGGAGAAAGAAGGAAGAATAGGCGTGCACACTGCAAGCGCCTCGGCCACGTCACCTTATAAAGGGCCACTTTCGAGTGACTGACGCGTGGGTCCAGGCAATCCCGTCAAATCCTGCAATAGCTGCATGCAGCGTACGTGGCGAAAAAGGCGGCGCGGTAATCGAGGCAACGCTTCTTATTCGAGCCGCCCGTTTCGACGCTCTCTGGCCCGCACGCTTCTCCGAAAATTCGTATCCTACAAAATCCGGATACGCCGCAAACAATCGCGCCCAAGATTCGCGCTCTAACACAGCACTCAACGCTTGATGTCACCAGTTCAGTCGACGGCTCACTAAATGGATCAAGGCGACTGAGTCGACACCGAAGTACCGACGCGGGCGTTCAGATTGGCAGAAAAGCACTCGCAAAGGCCCGAAGCTCGGAGCAGGCTCGACTTCAGCCTAGTTTTCACTCACACCTTAATCCATTCGGGGGCTACTGATGAGGATACAGACCTGGGGTAGGGTCATAGGCCTGACCTATACGTCCTATCCAAGGTCACTACCCCAGAAGATAAAAAGACCAAGAGCCAGCAGGAGAACACCAGTCGAGTACGTCGAGTGCAATCCACTCGACGATCACATCACTCGATGGTTACCCCCTACCGTCACTCGACTATATGGGGAGTCACTCGACTGTATCGAAGACCAGGAGTCGGAAGAGCACACAACGGCCGGATGTTCACTCCTTAGTCTTTATGAGCATTAAGAATACTTAAGACTAGCGTTACCAGTAACACCCCTTACTTTATGTACATTAAGCCCCTTGTAATGGAGGAGGGCGGGTGTCCTGGCGCACTCTATATAAGCCGCCCCCCTCCTCTGGGACAATGGTTCGCACCCCCTGTAATCCAACATTCATAATCCAATCGACCGCCTCCGGGCACCGAGACGTAGGGCTATTACTTCCTCCGAGAAGGGCCTGAACTCGTAAACCTCGTGTGTACACCTTCACCATAGCTAAGATCTTGCCTCTTCATACCTACCCCCCTTTCTACTGTCAGTCTTAGTACCACGACAGGCATCTCCAACTGACCCGCAAATTTGCTCCGGCATCTGTCCCCAGACAGGGGAGGGCCAATCTGCGGACATGGATGTCGGAAACCGCCATCCAATGTTGTCTGCATATATTTCAGCAACTTTTAGAACCAACCAGACCAAATTCATGCAAACACAACAATTTTATAAAAAGCCGATGAAAACATTTACATTTTAGACATATTTTAACTAAAAAGGTAAAACTATGTGCACGTACGGTTGCACGGAGCTCTATTCCCACGACACGGATACACTAGACTGGTCTATGGCCGGCAACTGCGGAGCCCCGGAGGTACATTCTTCCCCAGTATCTTACCTATGTTCGGCTATGCCACTCATCGGAGTAGCAAGGGGGTGCTTCAACTGAAGAGGAAGGGTGCCTATTCCGCTTTTGTGAAGCCGAGGTGGGGGCGACGATGGTCTGTGCTGAACCGAGCAAGTCACTTTCTGTGCAAGCCGGCGACGCGCCGGCGCTGGCCTTCCTAGAATCCAACTGGCGGCAGCCTCCCATGTTCTACTTTTCCTTGATGTTGACGGCGGACACGGACGCGCTGACATTGTTGAGGAAATCGTTAACTGGTAGCTGCTCGGTTGGCTGACAAGTAGGGGATTAATAGGTTAATCGGCCATTTAATCAATTACTCGGGTGATTAATCAGTTAATCGACTACTCAGTGACCTTACGAGTAGGGATTAATCGGCAAGTTAACTGGTTAATTGGATGAATTCTTGAACAGGGCGCGCTGGTCACCGACTCATCGATCGCCGCATAGCCGGCTACTTTGTCCATCGCCCGGGTGCGGTTCCGCCAACATTGAGGCAGATGGCACGACATTTGGCCTCGTCCATGGCAGCTGTGATGCCCGTTCCACTGTGCTCCCCAGCGTGCTTGCCTCGAGCAACTCGCCACTCCTCCGCGAGCTGGCTTGGAGCGGCAAGTTGCTCAACCACACATCGTCCGGAGAACTGCTCTTCCTACTCGCTGGATGCCATGGCCAGTGTAGAGAAAATGGTGCAACTAGGAGATGGGGAGCAGAGTTGTGGTGTGATTCTTGCCCGGTGTCTAGCCTCGTTTAAATGGCCGGCTGACGGGAGGAGCTTGCCCGACGTTGTGTTTAATGTTGACCTGCTCGTGAACGGATGTGTGGTCAGAGTAGGTTTCTCGGCACACGTGCGGGTTTAATGGAGTCATTTGAATGTGGCAAGGAGGCGTGTTCATCCTGGCGTGCGACGGGCGGCACCCTTGGCCGGCGCGCCGCTTCAATGGCGGAGCCAGTGTGAGGTCGCTTCCGCTCTGGGTCGACTTCAATATGGAGTGGCATTCTACATCGGCATGAATGCGGGTAGCTGGCGCCGGTTGGGAACGCGCGCAGGTGAGGGAAGAGGGTTATGGGCGGACTAGGGTGGTTAAAAGCGGGTGTGGCTGTTGTCCGAACACCCGCAAAGCCCCCTAGTTTGTCTATGGTTTGCGGGAGAAAGTGTGTCTGGACCACCCTGCGGACCGATGCAGAACCATCTTGGATGGCACAACACATCCGGACCGCGCTGTCCGGATAGTTGCGGGCGATTTGCGGGTCAGCGTTGGAGATGCTCTTAGTAGTAACTTCGACTTGGTTTGAGTATGCAAAACATTAAGATTCAAGCCGAAGAAGAAAAACAGGCTTGCTAAGTCTCAGTCGGCTGAGACTTTGTTAAGTCTTAGTCGATGCTACACCCGTGAGATCTTATCGTAAGATATGTGTATATTTTTTTCTGTTTTATCTTTTTATTTTTTTACATGTTATGTCACCTGTCTGAGACTTGGTTAAATCTCAGTCGACTGAGACCTAGCCACATCCAAAGGAAAAAAATATCATTCCCTTTGATCTGAATTAATAACGCGGCCTCTATACAAGCTAAATCACTATACAAAGGTTGATGCCCTCTTCGATTCGTTAGATTCTCAAAACGCGGGAATAGGAGAAATAAAGGATTGGAATGGCATGCCCACTTGAATCTCATAGGATTAGCACAGAGTGTTTGATGTCACAGGAAAAACAAAAAAAAAGAGAAAAGAGGTTAGAGTGGATTCTAGATTTCCAATGAAATGTAGTACACATAATTCCATAGGAAAAATTCTTATAGGATTCAATCCTATGAATCAAACGACCAATGTAGGAAAAAATCTTAAGAATTCTAATCCTCCAAAAATCCTATGGGATTCCTTTGAATCAAAGGAGCCCTGAGTAGTTTGAATTAAGGGGAATACTACATTTTAACAAAAGAAAACAAGGCAGGAGAGGAGCCGTGGGCAGGAGAGGAATGCCCCATCCGCCCGCATTATGATGATCACGCGGCCGTATCTCCGGGGCCAGCATCCAATCCAATCCAATCACCCCTGCTTCTCCTCTGCGCGCTGCGCCCACCCCAAGGGAATCAATTCCGCACCAGAACTGTCGGGAGGCCCCGCCTGCCAGAAACCAAACAACCCATGCAATGCATGGACGCCCACCGCAAATGGACCGGACCGCCAAGCTTCTTATTTATTTATTCATTTTTCTCTCGTGGGTCGTGTGCTCCTACGCCAACGAACCAAGTAACCACCGTACTTTGCGAATCCAAGCTATAGGCGAGACGAGCAGTAATTAAAGTGGCATTGTACTTGCAAGTTCCTTGAATGGATGTTTACGCGTCCAGCGTCCTCCTTCTTCCTACGTGCATGGTGACGCCGGCCGGAACGAGTCGCCGAGAGGACAAAGATGGCCGGCCCCGGCCGGAGAGCGCCGCGGGTCGGGTTGGCCGCGTACTGTTGTCTTGTCCGGGCACTTGGTTCCGGCCGCCGCCGGCCGGGCTCTTGACCTCTTCTTGCGGGTCGGCCGTGGCCGGAGCCAAAAAAACAAACCTTGGACCGGTCTCGGCACTCGGCATGCATGCAGGTGCGTCCGTGCGTAAGGGCCACGTGCGCGTGCATGCACCGCTCCACCAGCAGCAGGCCAGGCCGCCGTGCGTGGTTTGGGGATCGCCCCGGCCGCGCGCATGATTTGGAGATCATTGCATCGCCATTTGCGATCATACCACGCGCGCGGTCCACCGTTGCGCGTACGTACGTGCTTAATTTTGTCGATTAATTTATTTAGCATAACACAAATCTAGTCGCGGTTGGTTTGCAGAGGAGATCAATCGATGATGCACCATTGCTCACCCTTCCTTCCAAGTCGAAAGCAAATTGCCTTCGTCTATATATTTTTTATCCATTCTGAAACAGGGCCTGGGGAGGGCCGGGCTAGAGGGGACGGCTGCCCCGGGCCCTCGATACAGGGCCCCTCAAAAGCTTCCTTGGCCATTGGGTCTTTCGTCAGTGAGCGCAGATGCTTATACACGTACGTACATTCATTTTTATAAATACGTACACGCACAACCTATTTCAGTTGAGGTAGCGGGCGATGAATTTTGTATGTGACATTTTTCTCTCACATTGGATAAAAATTATTAACCAGGACAGTTCTTCCTTTTTATTCTTGCAAAAATGCGATAATTTTTGCACAATTGAGCGCTTCTGGCGAGCTCTTCGAACCTTGATACACTGCTCAACTTTCCACCTTCTTGTTGTCTTGTATCTCATATGTATTGTTGTAATTTCTTTTCACATTTTCATGTCTCTTACTAGTATTGTTCTAATTGAACTCTTCTTATCCACCTTAAGTGTGTACTGTTTTCATTCAAGGTGTATCCCAAAAAAAAGGTGTGTATTATTCTTGCATTTCATTGTATCTCTTTTTTTCAATAAGGACATGGAATCTTCCAATGATACATGACATCTTAGAAAACAAGGAAATAACAATTAGGTCTTTAGGGAACCAAACAAACTCAATCTCCAGTTCAGCGCTGGTTATTGATGGCCTAACTGATCTTGCTACGCTAGAGGCGATAGCATGCAGGGAAGCTCTAGCTTTGACGGATGATCTCCTAATCCCCAACTTCATTATTCATCTGCTTGCAAACAAGTGGCGATATAAAGAAGAGTAGCCAGAGGTGCTATGGTTTGGTCATTACGGAAATAAAGTTTCGTGATTCGAGTTTTAATTGTAATTTCATTTTTGAAGGGCGTGTCGTTAATGGTGAACCCCATAGTTTAGTTAAGCCTACTCTCGGTCTGGGGCGCCACATTTGGTTGGGCAACCCTCATGATCCGTTTTGTATCCCACACCATGTGGACTATCATCAATAAAGCATAGATTTATCCTAAAAAAAGCCATGTCCTATTCGGCGCCTTTAGCGCCCACTAGAGGTCCTTCTAATAATGGGCGCATACGCCCCTTGTCACGTTGGGCCGGCCCAATTTTGACTAATTTTCTCTTTTCTAGACTGCAAAAAGTGCGTGAAATCTGGGTTACGAACCCGTGGCAATGAGTTTAGAGTAAGGCGCGACAACCACTCAACCACTTCACTTGGTTTGGTTACATACATGTTTTTTGTCTTATCTTCTTCTTCCTTTCCTTTTTTCTTTCATTTTTTTATTTCTTTTCAAATTCATGAAACTTGTTTTCTTCATGATTTTTTATGCAAAATCGATGAACTTTTTCTTAAATTTGATGAACTTTTTGACAAATTTGATGATTTTTTTGACAAATTCGATGACTTTTTTTTCGAATTCAATGAACTTTTTTCAAATTTGATGAACCCTTTTCAAATTTGATGAACAGTTTTTCAAATTTGATGAACCTTTTTTCAAATTTGATGAAAGTTTTTCAAATTCGATGCATTTTTTCAAATTCGCCGAACTATTTTCAAATTCAATGTTTTTTTTTCAAATTTGATGAACTTTTCTTTTAAGAACAAGAGTACATACTATAGCAACCGGTTTTTTCTAAGAAAAACAGTCCATACTATAGCATTTTTTAGAATGAAGAAAAAAAAGTGATCGAGGGCAGACCTAGCCAAACGGACCAGCCCGACACGACACGACCCGACATGTGCTAATCGTGCCTGGCCCGGCCGGCCTGCTGTGGCATGTTTAATAGCCGGGCCGTGCCATGCCGGCCCACGGGCACTGCTCCTTGGCCCAGGCACGACCTGATTAGTAAACGGGCCGGCCAGATGGCCCGTTTAGCATGCTGGGCTGCACATTTTCAGCCTGTTGGGCTGGTTTTTCGGCCTATTGGGCTATATTTTAGGTATACATCTATAAAAAAATTCTAAAAAAAATATATAAAAAATTAAACGGGCCGTGCCATGCCGGCCCGCATGCCCAGGCTCCAGGCCCAGGCACGGCCCAAGGCGTGCCGCGTGCCGGGCACGGCCCGTTTAGCCCGTGCCGTGCCTGGCCCATGGCGGGCCGTGCGGCGTGCTCGCGGGCTGGCCTGTTTGGCCCGGTCCGTTTGGCCAGGGGGAGCCAGCGATCGAGCGGAGGAGGGCAGCCAGCGAGCGTTGCTGGGCCAGCACATGCAAACGACACAGCGGGCGCTGGCGGCCATCCCCAGCCCCAAAAAATTTCCCCATCTCGCCGTTTCTCGAACAAACAAAAAATTCCCCATCTCGCCGCCGCTCACTGTTCGCCACCGCTTGCCGCCGTTCCCCGCGCCGTGCCACCTCTCATATCGCCCCGTCGCAGTTCCCCTTGCACGCGGCTCCCATAACCGCGCGCCGCCGCCGCCGCCGCCGCCGCCGCGCTTAGTTGCTGCCCCACCAGAGGCCAGCGATGGCCGCGTCCGAGAGCTCACTGACGAGGACCGCCTCGACCTGCGCCCCGGAGACTGCGCACGGGTCGCACGTCTTCAAGATCGACGGGTACAGCCTGCACAGGGGCTTCGGCGTCGGCAAGTTCATCCGGTCCGCTACCTTCGCCGTCGGCGGCTACGACTGGTGCGTCCGCTTCTACCCCGACGGCGACAGGGAAGACAGCAATGGCTGGGTGTCGGCCTACCTCGAGCTCAAGACCGAGAACACGGAGGTGAGGGTGCTCTACGATATCTGGCTAGTCGACCAGGCCACAGCGGCTCCGCCGCCGCGGCCTTATGCCCGGCCAAACCCTAGCCAGGTAGACCCGTCGATTTTTGACACCCGTGACAATGCAGCCGTGAGCTGGGGCTTTACCAAATTCCGGAGGAAGAGTGAGCTTGGAGAGTGGATTGTGGACGACATTCTTGGCATCCAGTGCAATCTTACAGTGATCAAGTTCAAGGAGGCGCAGGTGGAGGACGCCAAGACGAATGTTGTGGTCCAAGTGCCGCCGTCCGATCTGTTTGATAATCTCAGTAGCTTGCTGGAGGCCACAGAGGGGGCTGATGTATCTTTCAATGTGAAGCATGCGGTTTTCTCAGCTCATAAGATAATCCTCGCGATGCGTTCAGCGGTCTTCAGGGCAGAGTTCTACGGGCCAATGAGGGACAAAAAAAGGCACAACATAACTGTTGAAGATATGCAGCCTGCTGCTTTCAGAGGACTGCTTCACTTCATCTACAAGGATTCGTTGCCTCCGATGGATGACCTGAATGATGAAGAGTATGAAGAAATGCTTAGGCATTTGCTTGTCGCTGCAGATAGGTATGCCATGGAAAGGATGAAATTGATGTGCGAGAGCAAGCTGTGCGAGGTTCTTTGTGCCGAGACTGTGGCGACCACGCTGGCTCTAGCCGACCAGCACCATTGCAGCCAGCTCAAAGATGCTTGCATTGAGTTTATGAACTCTTCTAATATAATTGGTGATGTGGTGGCCAGTAAAGGGTATGAGCAACTGAAACGGGAATGCCCTAGTATCATTGCGGATATATGGGAGAAAGCAGCTAAGAGTCGCAGAATTTAGTATGCTGATCGTGGATTAACATGAGCGTAGTTACTTAAGTTGAAACCTTAGCAACCTGAGATTAGTTTGTCTTTTGGAGAAACGTAAGTTTCACAAAATGTTTGTGATATGTTCTGCTCTGTTATATGAACCTGTTCTATATCCGTAAGACCGTAACATTCTCTGATATGTTTTGCTCTGTTGACTAGTGTACAATTACTGTTTATGTTTTTCCTTTTATGTGCCCATTTCATTTCCCAAAGCAGTGAGTAACTATCTTCCATGACCACATCCATCGTGAAATGATATAAAACTTCAGCAAATAGCAGTATTATTGCAAGTTATTTAGGAAAATGATTGATCGGTGCTGAATTTTTATATTATGGGAGATGATAATTATACACAAGATTCCTAATATGTTTGTTAAATTCCAATATCTTAATTGTTTGCATCGTTGTTCCAACCTGAATATTTAGTTTCATTTTTGTTACCAGATGTTTTTTTCTTTATTTGGAGGCTGGTAAAAGCTTGAAAAATCTGTTTCCACTTTCAGAATTTTTTGAGATTTTTGTACAAAACATGTGCTGGCTCTAAAACCTGCTTGTCCAGCCAGCTTTACTGTTCTTTGCCGTTCCTTACCAAGTACAAGTCTGCATTGTTTAATCAAACAACTTATAGAGACACTGTTTCGACTTGATAAGCTGTGGAATAGGTAGCAGATTAGTGGCTCCTCTTGTGATCTTTTCTGCAGCCTACCTTCAGGATTCATGACGAAAAAGAAAGCTAGACTAGTTGTGCTCTTAGTGGAGAATTTTTCTGTAAATGCACTGGACTTGAGCCTGCATGCTAAGTTACAAGATGCTTAATTCTTTGGAAGAGAGAATTCCTTGGCATACTTCCTTCAGTTTAATGGTTACATTTCTTATCGATGTAGTGCAAATCTGGAGGTTCTGTTTTTTGGTCCTTCCAACGGACCCTCGACTCCGCATTTGTGTTGCTCTGTTCCTGGGTTCTGGTGACAGAGCAAGCTAGTAAGTTGCTTCACTCATGGTTAGGATTTCCATACAGAGCAAACTTAGTTTACTCTACCCGAGTTGTGTTGGAGTTTGCAACACTGGCTAAGAGTCATTTCACTTTTTCGCCCCACTTATGGTCAGGATTTTTTTAGTTCATATGGTCAGGATTTCTGTGACAGACAGAGAGAGGATTCATACCGGGAGGTTGTGAGATTGTACGTAAATTCTGGGGCGTGACACTTTAATTTGTTTTCTTCAGTTGCGGCATGTGCAATCATCTCGTCTGGACCCTGTTTTCTCCCAAGGTTTCATCTGATTATCTTACTGAATTTTGTCACCATTTTGGGCATATCGTACGAGATCTGGACTGCGAGGAGGAAGGCGATCCATGAGGGCATACTATAGGACCCTATATCTACTTTATACTTTGTGAATCATAGTTGCCAGAACTGTGAGGTGTCCTTGCTTAAAACTCGCTGTTCAAATATTATGTATCAGCATAGCAAATTTAACGCAGAAGTTGGAGTAAGGCTGTATGAGTTAGCTCACTGGCGGCATTGCCTCACGAATGTGCTTTGCTGTCGCAGTTCCAATTCGCTCGTCGGATCCTAGGTTTGGTTTTGAGATTTCGGCGATTAATTGGGGTTGGGAAATCGATGCTCGACATGGTGCGCGACTGGGCAGTTCCGTCCAGCTTCAGAACGTGAGATGTGATACATGTTCCACCTATTTCCTTACTGGGATTTAGAATTGAGTGATTTTCCCTATGCCATTTTGCCAAGTTGCCACCAGTACCAGGTTTTTGTACTATGGTACAGCGGAGAGGTCAGTTCGCAGACGAACTTTCAGCCTTTACACAGAATCTGAGGGAAACACCCCATCTGTAATTCTTATATTATTTTCTTCTTCAGACTTCTTCACATAAGAATCTGGGGAGTCGGATTTAGACCAGTACGCAGCTTTACTTAAAGTTCCTAATCCAATTCTCTCTCCCCGGAATTTCGTGGGGTGGGGCCTGGGCCGTTCTTTCTTTTCCAATCAAATCATGCCAAGTCAGCTTTCCCCGTAGGTTTAGGCAGGTTAGCAAAAGCCCCACCCCAGCTGTAACTCTTCTATTCTTTTCTTCTTCAGAGTTCTTCACATAAGTGTCTGGGGAGTCGGAGTTAGATCCGACAGTTGTTGCATGAATTGCAAAACATCCTTCAATATTCTTTTGTGTGAAAGGTGCAAGGCCATATATTGCGTATCATGGGTCCTTACAAATACATTCATACAAAAATAAAATAAAATTACATTCAAATACTTGGGGCTGCTGAAGTTTTATTTCCTGTATTCACTGCCGGTGCTGTGAGCATAGCTCGACAATGTCTCTGAGATTCCGTCTCTGCATAGCAACCTTTTTAAACCTCGGACATTGTAGAAGCAGCAATGGGGAAGTTATCTAGGTAGCCTGCATCTTTCGGCATGTGTGAAATTCATAATATTGCTAGAGGTATCTTTCTCTTTTTTCTAGTATAGTTAGAGCTCGGTGTTGTGGTACTGAGTACTGACAAAGCGGCGACAAAAAAGTAGCAGAACCTTTCTTCTTTCCTAGTAAACGAGTAGAATTCAGTCTCTTTATTTTTTTAGTGGAATTTAATTTTTGAGACAGTCTTGGGGGGACGTTATTTTAGTGGGCATTCCGGGGAGCGGATATGTATCGCTTCTAGCAAGTACCAACAACGCGTTGCTCGCAGCACTCGGGTATTGGGCCTGTTCAACAGCGGGAGACCTGCGTACTTCCAGCGCACAAGCGACACAGTCAAATTCTTATAGTTTAGTTCATTTTTTCACCTTTTTATTTTGTTTATAGTTTTAAACATTCTAAAAACATATATATCAAAAATTAATTTAATCAATTTTCGAAATTCTTCAACGAACATTTAAAATATGTTCATGCACTGTAAAAAAAGACCGGCAACCTTTTGAAATTATTGATAGCATTCATAAAAACGTTTGTGATATTTCAAAAATGTTCCGTCGTTTACAGAAAATGTTCGAATTTAAAAAGTGTGTTTATACAATTTTTAAAGACGTTAATGTGACTTAAATAAAAGAATGTACCATTCAGATAACCGTTCTGTAACAGTTTAAACAAATTTTCAGGTTTTTCAAGAAATATGTTCATGCAATGTAAAAAAATTCATTAATAGAAAGTGTACGTGTAGTTTAAGAAATGTTTCAAATCATTCAAATAATGTGCAACATGTATTTGAAAAAAGTTTAATACGTGTTCGAAACCATTTCAAACATGCATTTCATTTTTTAATACAATGTAAAATATGTTCGCATTATTCAGGAAATCTTTTTGTACCACATTTTTTTTCTTTCAAAATGTATTTGAAAAAAGTTTACATGTATTCGGAAAAATGTTCAAAACATGTATTAAAAAACTGTTCATCCCATATTTGAAAAAAGATCCACGAGTATCAAAAAATGTTCGACATGTATATGAAAATTGTACAATGTGTATTGAAAAAGTACACAAGCATTGAAAAAAGGAAAAAAAACCAACACAAAAAGCATGAAGAGAAAAGAGAAAACACACATAAAAGCTTCTATAGTCATACTGAGCTGGGCCATTGAACCTTCCCAAAACTGTTTCTGGGAGTTACTGTATTGGGTGGGCCAGCTAGCCTCACACCAGAGGTGAGACCAACGGTTCTCTCGATACAAGCGAGATATAGCGAAATCACATGTTAAGGGGTACCCTTTATAAAGGTCACTCCCCACCTTCTTAGGTGCTGACAACTGGCGCATTGCATGTGTGCCATTTGTCGCAACATGGGAGTTTCCTTTTTTTGTTCTGTAGATTTGTTTACATAAACGTTTGATCTCCTGAACTGTGAGTGCAAATACATAACCGTTTGTACTATTGGATTTCTCTTTGAAATCTTGGGAACTAGATCCTATGTTAATAGGTTTTGATGAACTTTTTCTCAAAAAATAAATGGAAAATGAAAAAGCGGTCACTGAATAAAAATAAAAGGAATCCGAAGAAGAAAAACGAAAACCGAAAAAACACGGAGCCCAGAAGCACGGTTGCAATTTTCACATTTTTGGGGAAGCAATAGTTGTGCTTCTCATGAAAGCAAATCTATGCTTCTCGCTGATGCATAAGGTATCATTTCCCCCCTTTTCACGAAAACACAACCGTGATTGTTTCCTTTTCGAGAAGCATATGTGCTCCTACAAGAAGTAAATCTGTGCTTTCATGAGAAGTAAATATGCGCTTCTTGTGAAAGCACATACTCCCTCCGTTTCATAATGTAGCGCATATAGATTTTCTATAAAGTCAAACTTTATAAACTTTGACCAAGTTTATAGAGAAAACTATTTATATCTACAATACCAAATGTATATAATATAAAAGTATGTCTTGTGATGTATCTAAGCACATGTATTTGGTATTCTAGATGTATATGATTCCCTCTACAAACTTGGTCAAAGTTTATAAAGTTTGACTTTTAAAAAAATCTATATGCGCTACATTGTGGAATGGAGGGAGTACTATGCTTCTCGCGGAAGCAAATCTGTGCCTCCACGAGAAGCACATTTATGCTTCTCATGGAAGCACAAGTTGTATTTTGTTTCTTCCTTTTTTAGAAAGCATAGTTGTGCTTCTTACTGAAGTACATGTTGTGCCTCTTTGCGAAAAATCACTGCTTAAAAAATATTTTTTTCATCCAAAATCTATGGAAAACTAGTCAAAAACTAAAAAAATCACCCCCCCACAAAAATCCCATGTAAAAGCCGAAAACACGTACATAAGAAAAAAAGAAAAACCGAAATTTAGAGGGAATGCTCAGCACGCGACACGTGGTGGCAACTAGGCACTTGACACGCTCCCATGTTAAAAAGTGATCTTTGATTCATGGTGAACAATGCATTACTACATGATGAACATTTGTTTATTTTGGTTTTTAAATACTCGGTGAACAATTCATTAGTATACGATGAACATTTATTTTTTTGTTTGTTTTCTTGATACGTGATGAACAATTCGTTAATGGTCATCATATATTGAGAAAATTTCACCGTAAAAAAGTTATGTGTTTAGAGAAAAGGTCAGTGTGAATTTGAAAGAAGTTCACTGTATATTAATAAAATGTACATCTATGTTAACAAAGATTCATCGTGCATTATAAAAATATTCCTTGTGTATTAAAACAATTCAATTATATTAAAAATGTTTAATACGTATTTAAAAGGTGTTTATCTTATAATAAAAAAGTTCATCATATATTAAAACAATTTTCAGTGTCTATCTAAAATAATGTCCACCATATATTATAAAAATGTTTATAGTACAGAAAACTATAAAATAGAAAAGTAAAAGCAGAAAAAATAACCCATGAGGAAATCGAACAAGAAAGAAAATAAATAAGTAAACTGGCTTCTATAGACCGTTATCATGAACGCTTGCTAGGACGGCTCAATGCGCTCACCCCTGTGAGTCGTCTCTACTATTTGACTCCTCCGGGCCTCGGATAGGATGACTCGATATATCGCTCGTGCAGTTTTTTGGGTAGCCCTAGACAATGGGAGCAACTAGTTAATGAGTACTCCTTCAGATTATCTCGCAAATGTCACTTTTTGGGCCATGGGAGTGTGTCAATTGGTGCACCCAGCAGCCACCATGTGTCACACGTTGGACATACCTTTAGGATTTTTTTTCTGCATGGCTATTTGGGTTTTTTTCTAGGTTTTGACGGATTTTTTCTTTGTTCGAAAATCAATGCTTTTCCACGAGAGCACACCATGTGCTTCCCAAATAGGGAAAATCATTGTTGTGCTTCCCTGAAAAATAGAAAGTACACAACCTATGCTTTGACGAGAAGCACCGTTGTGCTTTCTGAAAAAGGAAAACCACAGTTGTGCTTCCCCAAGAAAAGAAAAAGTTGTGCTTCCCAAAAAAAGAAAAGCACAACATGTGCTTCCGTGAGAAGCATAAATGTGCTTCCCCCAAAATGAAAAACATGGTTGTGCTTCCCTGAAAAAGGGAAAAGCACAACATGTGCTTTCACGAGAAGCACAATTGTGCTTCCAAAAAATATAAATGAAAAAAGTACAACCATGCTTCCGGGTTCCAATTGTTTTATGATTTTGCTCCTTTTTTGGGTTTTCATTTTTTAGTTTTCATTTCCTTTTTTTATTCCCCTTTTTCCATGACAAAATATGTTCGTTGAACCCTATTAACATGGGACCTAATTTCGAAGATCTCAACATGAGAAATCCAATAATGAAAGCTTTTCGTTATTTGAGCGCATAGTTCAAGAGATAAAACGTTTTGGAAAACAAATCTAAAAAAAGAAAAACTCTCGGGTTGAAACAAGTGGCGTACATGTAGTGATTTTCACGAAGGTACACCTTAGTTAGTGATTTCACGAAGCAATTGATGAAGGCCCCCTTAATTAGTGATTTTGCGAAGCAATTTAGAAGGCCCAAAGCCATGTAATTTTCGTGCCTGCTTTATGACTTCGATATCGAAGAGCAATTCTCCATAATTAACTGACTGCTACTCCCTCTGTAACTAAATATAAGACATTTTTGTTGTTCAAAATTTGAACTGAAAAACGTCTTATACATAGTTACAAAGGTTTTAGTATGCATTAGAATATGTTGCTAGAATATGGATGCGGCGTGCCAGCCTCCCGGGGGTGAACATCCAACGGCTCCGATTTTATAAATAAATCCCACATATTCTAGTTTCTGTTTCCTGATTTGGGCGTGGAACAACCTGAAACCATGTAGGACAGAGGTGTAGAAGCCGCCTCAAGGTTGTCCACACACGCCTCCTTTCGCTTTGTCGCTCGATAAAACCATACTATAAACCAGAGTTGCGCAAGGACAGACTTTCGCAATACTTTTCTTTCACCTCTCACAAGGTGACTAGGTAAAGTCTTCCTGTCGTCGATCTCTGCCGACGAATCCATAAATTCACCCCCTTCGTCTGCTTCTCTAGCGGCCAATGGAGAGAAGGGGAATCCTAATGCCTCGGCTCCGGCTAGTAGTTAGGTAGGGTTTTAGTCACTTCTTCTTTGAGACGGTCTTCCGGGCTCCGATCCTCCTCAAGTTCGTCCATCAGGATGGATTAGACAGAGCTCCAACGTAGATTCCTCCCAGCTCCTCCGTGCAGCGAGGTTAGGATTTCTCACCCTACATACACAACGACGAGATTTGCTGTCAGATTCTTTAGATCTATTCAAGGATTCAACGACAACGATGCGGCTCTGTGGCACATCAACGGAGACAACGACACATCAACGGCTAGTGTTGGTAGCGGCAGTGGTCGTTCGGTTGTCCATGCGCATCGATGTAGCTTTTATTATGTTTGATGTAATTTGTACTTCTGATGAATCTTTACAGTAGATCTGATCCTTAAAAAAAGTCAGAGTTCTGCGGTGCACGTGTCTGAGTAGCGGGTTGAGCACTAGCTCTTCTACGCACACATAAACTGGGAGTTCAAAATTTTGTGTAATGGGCAACGCAATGTGTGCAGCGATAGTACAGACAAGCTCGCTTGCTCCTGGTATGTGGACGAACGGGACAGCGACGCGTCGTAACATGTATTAAATGCAAGCGTATAAGCTAGGAGTGTACATACGGTCTAGCATTATTATATGTTGACGGCGCCGTGCACTAAGACGACACGGTCACGGTACGGCGTGTGCGTCACCACCACCCCTCGTCTTTACTCACCCCATCGACACGAAAAAAAAGAAGGGAAAATTAATCTTGTTCCAGAAAAGAGTACAGATCTTTTATGTATGTACCACTTCTTGCTGAAAGGATTCGGTGGACGGAAGAGCTGACGGCACATCCATGGCAAATGAAGCTTCAGAAGATGAAGCTGAAGTTCATCATCGGCGGGCACTTCCGGCGTGAGTGCCCTCCACATTTTCACGTTGCCATGCAAAGGTAGGTAGGAATCTGACCATTGAGACATGTGTTGGCGCCTAAGCCCTAAACCCTAGC
Organism: Triticum dicoccoides; assembly: GCF_002162155.2. Taxonomy (NCBI): domain Eukaryota; kingdom Viridiplantae; phylum Streptophyta; class Magnoliopsida; order Poales; family Poaceae; genus Triticum; species Triticum dicoccoides. The sequence goes on from NC_041393.1 coordinate 708,891,363, forward strand.
TCACCGCAGCTCCCCCCTCTCTCTGGACACCTCTCACTCACTGACTGAGAAAGAAGAAGAAGAAGAAGTAGAGCACACGGTGGACATGGTGGTTTCCGGCGCATGAACGCCCGCCGCAACAACGGCACTTTGACTTGAGCACGAACTCAACCCACCCCATCACAACAAGCACCACACGAGCTTTTATACCCCGGGCCGGCGCTGGGCACGACCCGCACGCCCCTACCCGGTTCGAGCGCATGATCTGGCCGCTCTGGCCGCGCCCACGACGCGCACGTATGCGCCCGGGTCGCGCCGAGCCCGCAAAGGATCAGCCCGATCGCCCCTCGACGTCGATGTCGGCGAGAAGCGCCTACTCCGCTGCCTCCGCTTTCCGCGGCTTCGGGCACTCACGCCGGAAGTGCCCGCGCTTGCCGCAATTGTAGCAGCGACAGTGCCGCTTCCCTCCGCTGCCCGACACCATGCTGCCACTGCCGTCGTCATCGTGATAGAAGCCGCCACCTCCCTGACGCTGTCGCGCTGCCCACTGCGCCACCATGAGCAGGAGCTGGTCGCCGCCACCTCCACTGCTGTCCTGGCTGCGTGACCGCGTTCACTCCTTGAACGCCTTCAGTTACCCGAGTGCCTCCTTGAACGGCATGGTCTCGACATCGCAGAATTGCTCGATGCCGGCCACCGCTGCATACAGATGATCCGGCATGGTGTCCAGTAGCTTTTTCACCATCGCCGCGTCGTCGAGCATTGTCCCGAGCCCTGCGTAGCGCGCAACATTCTCCCGATCGTGCCAGCGTAGTCGTCCAGAGGCTCGCCGTCCGCCATGCGCAGCCGGTCGAAGTCGCCGCGGAGCGTAGACAGCCGAGCTGCCCTGACCCGGTTCGCACCAACGTACCGCGCCTTGAGGCTGCTCCACACCTCTGCCGCTGTCTTCTTCGACGGCACCTGCAACAAAATATCCTCGGCGAGCCCTCCGAGTAGGTACACCCTCGCCATCTTGTTTTTCTTTGGGTGGACCGCCGGCGCCGCCTCCGCCGGAGCCACCGCCTCCCACAGCCCCTGCGCATCGAGGTTGGCCTCGACCTTGATCACCCACACGGTGTAGTTGTCACCGGTGAGCATCGTGCACTAGAGGGACACCGGATTCCCAGCTCCGCCCGTGTACGGCACAAGCGACATCGCGGACGATCACCCCCGCAACCGAAGCTCTGATACCAACTGTTGGCACCTAAACCCTAAACCCTAGCTCACCGCAGCTCCCCCCCTCTCTCTCTCTCGGCACTGACCGAAAATGAAGAAGAATGAGAAGTAGAGAACGCGGTGGCCACGGTGGTTTCTGGCGCACGAACGCCGGCTGCCACAACAACACTTTTACTTGAGCACAAACTCAACCCACGCCATTACAACAATCCCCACACGAGCTTTTATACCCCGGGCCGGCGCTGGGCACGACCCGCATGCCCCCACCAGGTTCGAGCCCGCAACGAATCAGCCCGATTGCCCCGTCTGGTGCGTCGCATACACGCACACATGCGCACCCCTACACTACACACGCACACACACTCCACGGACCCGACGCGGCCAGGCCATGCACACGCATCCGACGCGGTCGCCATGGCTTATTGGCCAACAACATGAACGCTCTCTCTGTTCCCGGTCAAAGGAAGCACAAAGACACTCTCTCCATGGCCAGGCAACCGAACAAAGCAGGAGCCTCTCCATTTTGTAATTCAAAGATCATAACATTTGTGTTGCAACATTAGGTGAGAAAAGAACAAACGCAAAAAACAGCAACACCGCCAGTGGTTTTGCTCTCCTCTCATGGAAGGAACCATGGGCCGATGGCACAAGCAGACACGCGCACATTGACCTCGCTGACCAAATAGCGTAGCTGCAGAAATTATTGAGTAGGAAGTAGCGCATGCACACACGCACGGGGAGAGCGTTTCACCTGTGGACCGCAAGATTTCCACTCCTTCGCCTTGACCCCTCTACCCCTATAAATAGACGCCGTGCATCGTCCAGTCCATCTCACGACTCTGAAATCCGGTTTGTTCAGTAACTTCAGTTGAGTCCTGAGACGAGGAAGCTAATATAGGTTTTGTGTTGTGTTCTTAGATGGCTTTGAGGTTTGCGTTGATTTGTTTTTTAATCAGTATTTTTCTTGATGGCATTTGCTTTTCCAGGTGGGAAGAAGTTCGGAGAACATGGCCACGATGGGGGGAGACCGAAGGCAGATGATGGTGGATGCGGCGGAGGACAAGTTTCCCGAGGGGTTACGCGTCCTCGTCGTTGACGACGACCGCGTCTGCCTCAAGGTACTAGAAGCCCTCTTGCGCCGCTGGAAATACCAACGTGAGTCTCTTGATCCCTCCACTTTGCCATAGTCCATTAGAATCAGGGCCTTGTGATCTATTTGTTTCTCTGCCAATAATGCTTGCGGCTATGCAGCAACAACGGTGATGGATGCAAAGACGGCGCTGAGGATGCTCATGGCCGGGAAGCAGCAGTTCGACCTGGTCATCACCGACGTGTGCATGCCGGACATGGACGGCTTCAAGCTCCTCGAGCTCATCCGCCTCGAGATGGATCTGCCCGTCATCAGTATTCTCATTGCTCTCAATCCAAAGTCGATTTTTTGTGTTTTGCATCAATGAGCACTGACAATTGTTTTTAAGAATGTACTTTTACTCCTCAATCTTGGAGATACCCTGAGAGGGTATTAATTTCTTTGGGCAGTGAGATCCTATATGTTTAGGATGATTTTATGAAACCACATACACATGCACGGCACCCACACTCTATTGCTAACTTGGAAGAGTTCTAAAGAACGGGATCCCCACTGAGTCCGAACCAACGGGGTCCCATCTAACCGTTCATCCGTCCGATCGGATGGCGAGTGGGGTAGGAGAGCGGAGGTGGAGCGACACATGAGTTAGTAGGGATGTAGTGTCCGTTTCTAGCCCAAATCAATGGGATCCTATCTAACCATCCGTCCGATCGGATGGTGAGTGGGGTAGGAGAGCGGAGGTGGAGCGACACATGAGTTAGTAGGGGACACAGTGTCGGTTTGTTGCCGAAACCAATGGCATGAATACTACAATTAAGAAATACCTATGTTGTATTGATATTATTAAGATTACTACTCATCTTCATTCTCTTTAAAGTTGTTACTCCTTATGACTATTTACTCTCGAGAATAGCATATAAAGTAGGAGTTCCACTTTTAGGTACATACATCGAGTAGGTTAACCATGGGTAATACCTACAATACTGCATATTTGTTGACTCTGAACAAGCACACTAACTTGTAGTCAAATTGCCTTCACAGAACGTGCAACCACACATACTTATTTTCCTGAATCTCTACTATTAATGCCCAAAAATCGTCCTAGATAATTCTTGCCCAATCTCCGCCTCGCCCACAGCTGCATGCAATTAATTAGCTATATAGTTAATTACACATGTCAATTATATAGACATTAATTTATAAAAAGTATCATCGAGCATTGGACGAGAGGACCACGTTAATTATGGAGTGTATCATTCTATAGACGGGAGTATCACGTTAATTTTGAAAAGTATCATCGAGCACTGGACAGGAGGACCACATTAATTATGGAAATTATCATGTAGAATATGTATGCCCCCTGGCAAGCACCGACAATTAGCTAGTTCTAATAAAAAAAGCTATTGACAATGGTGCTTAATGTTTTAAAACTAGTATGAGTGTGATTACATAAAATGCTTAGAGCGTTACGTGGCCCCGTAGATGTTACCTAGTATGCTAGAGAAACATCGTTGACTGCCAATAGTAGTACTGGATATTCAGGTTGTGATATGGCTTAGGCATTGTGTTACCATTATTGTTTTAGCCATTATATTCGTATCTTCCTATTGAATGTGTGATTTTTTTCCCATTTAGTTTGCATTGAAGCAGAATTATAAACTTAACATTGAAATGCTTTTTTTGTCTATAGGCACTTTGACCAAAACATATATTCACTTCATAGATTTGTTTGAATTTCTGAATTCTAAGTCTAAGTCATTGGTCATATGGCATGCAGTGCTATCCCTCGATTGCGACAAGAAGGTTGTGATGAAGGGGATAGATCATGGCGCGTCCGACTTTATGGTGAAGCCAGTGTGTGCCCATGAGCTCAAAAACATATGGCAACATGTTCAAAGGTGGAGAAATCCAAAAGCAATAGGCCACATCAGCGATCATGACAGTGATGTCCAGAGAGTACAACCAGCGACTGCTGACAAGAGTAAGTACTCGGGGAATAAGAGAAATGTTGGAGATGATTCTAACGAGAACAATGAGAGCACACATATATCCTCCACCCACAGAAAGCCCAGGGTGACATGGACAATTGAGTTGCATAACAAGTTTCTAGAAGCTATCAACCAGATCGGCCTTGATAGTAAGAATTCACATCTTGTGCCTCATTCATCGACAATGCTGGTGGCTGCTCGATATTTTCATTATAATTTTTTATTACATAATTGCAGGGGCTGTTCCAAAAAAGGTATTGGAGCTGATGAATGTGGATTGCCTCAGCAGAGAGAATATCGCGAGTCATCTACAGGTTTATTTTCGACATTTATGCTTAATTTCTATGTTTTGTTACTATTATTCATAGTCTAACATTTTGTCATATATAAGTGCAAGCTTTTATTTTCCGGGGAACGTATTAGTTAAAGGTCTAGTAATGCAACTATCATGAAGTGTAATTTTAATTAATTTGTCCCTTAAAATGCGAGACTTATCTCATATAATTAATGCCCCATTTTTAGGAGTTTTTTTACCCATGCAATATATTCAGTTCTTTTTGTACTCACATGTTTATCGTTATTTCTATCCGACGAACATCCATCTCATAACTTGTTATTTTGTCTATCTTTTTATTTCAGAAGTATAGATTGTACTTAAAAAGAGTCAACTCAAATCCCTCTAGTGATGCATATGAAAGAAGGAACTCATCGTACAACATGAACAACAAGGGCAATTTAATGCATAATCATGAACATGGAAGGTGGAGTGTGTCATCTGGCGACACTTCGTCTTGGAGTACAAACAATTATGGTGCAACGGGTCATGTGGCTTCGCCGATGAACATCCAAAGCAACTTCTACATGGGGTCATACCTCCATGATGGTAGAATGTCGAGGTATGTTGGGAAACAACCATCGGATGCGAGAAGATTCACAGGTTTTGGTGACCCTCCCGTGAGCCTATACAACAACATACCCAATGAGATAATGTTAGATGAATTTCCTTCATGCAATTATAGTAATTCCTATGCTGACCTCATGCGTGGCAAGCTAATGGAGATAAGCAAAGGCAAAACCCCTTCCAATCTTCAAAGTTCCTTTGCAAACAGAATAGTTGGTGGCGGGAGGTCGTCTCTCGTCCCACCACAGGAGAGCTATGCAATGTCAACTGGCCGGCTGCCTCTGCAAAATGAAATGACACCATTCATAAGCAATACCACATCAATGGGAGGCATCATTGAGCAGATGGCACCATTCAACATGGCAAGCAACACAAGCTCAGTAGGAACGATGTTGAATGGTAGCTCTACACTTGATGCAAGTAGAACTTCAATGAAAGATACTCATGTGGTAAATAGTGAAAGAACTACTTCGATGCTTCACAACCTTCAGCCAGACGATTTCATCCCATTGACTCAGCTACTTGATGGCGGGGATGGAGCTAGCATTGTCCCTATGCAAGAAGGCACACTTGAGCAGCAACCTCTAAATGATCAACTGAATGAAATCAATGCCTTATCAATGGATGATATGTTTTCCAACATGCACATGGAAGTAAGAACTTTTCTCATTTGTATGAATCTATGCGCTGCATATGAATTGTTGAGTTGGACATGTGTATTTAAATAACACTTTTCTCTCAATGTAGGATTTCACTGGAGATGATGCTATCGTGGAAGAAGCATGATAGTTCTGTATGTTAACCCTCTCAACGCGTGACATGCTTGATCAAGAGTATCATGCTCGAGGGGCCTCTTTAAGGCAATAGAGTGCTTTGACAAGTTTGCAAACATAGTGATATGTGTAGCCACCTTCATATACCAGTGGTTCTTTGAGATACACTTCCTCTTGCATAACATTGAGAATTGACGTGGTCTGCACAACAAGCATAAACACCACCCTTTGGAGACTATTGTGCCTAATTCTTATGGTGGAAGCTTTTATAGTAGGGTCAGCATCCTGATAATCAAAACATTAATGTTTCTTGAAGCCTATAGTAACAAGGCACCCTTTATACCTGGGATAAACTTGTTTGTGGCCCATCATGTTTTTACCTCGAGTTGGAGTACTAACTGCCATGTGTTACTCTTCATTAGAGCCGTATGTTATTCATCCATAACTTTTGTTCAAATTTTCACTAGAAGTCACAAATAAAGACATATGGACATTTTGGAAATGTAGCTATCTGGCCATATTATTGCACGCCGTACAAAAGGACCAACAAAGCATCGAAATCATGTCCAAATCGTATTTCAATGCAAAGAGCGAACACTTTGGTGAATGGAAAAGAAATCGGTTAACTTTCCTAAAATCGTATCTTGGAACTATCGTATATGGGCTGGCCCGCTAGCCTCGCATCAGAGGCGAGAAGAATGGTTCTCTCGATACGGGCGAGATATAGTGAAAACACTAGTTCAGGGTTTTCCCTTGCAAAGGTCACTTCCCACCTTCTTACGAGCTGAGCTGACAAGTGGCACACTGTGCGCTACTTGTCACAACCTCGGAGTTCATTTTTTAGATTCGTTAATTCATAAAGTTTTTGCTCGTGAACACTGCGTCCCAATTCCAAACCTTTTTCACAAACCTTGATCCCATGTTAATGACTTCCGATCAACTTTTTTTCACGAAAATTCGGAAAAACCGGAAAAAGTGGAAACCAAATATAGATAATAATTTTGAGGAAGAAAAACAAAAATAAATAAGAATTAGCAACCATATTTTTATTGAAAAAAATCCATAACCCGTAAGCACGATTGTGGTTTTCACAGATTTTTGCAACAAAGAATGTGCTTTTTATGGAACAAAATCTATGCTTCTCGAGGAAGCACAGAGTGTCCTTTGCGCTTTTTTCGCAGAAGCATCATTCTACTTTTCTATGGAAGTAAATTTGTTCCTTCACGATTTGTGTTTCTCATGGAAGCACATGCTGTATTTTCCTATTTGAGAAGCATAGTTTTACTTATCACTGAAGCACACATTATTAGACAGAATAACAACCCCTACGCGGTCGCCTGCCGGCTCCCAACAACACGCCGGAGATCTAAACGGACACCGCCGTCACTACCTGCACCACACGGAGATGAGGGGCTTAGGGCAACTCCAACACTAGACCCCATCCGGTCCGCCCGCGTCCGTTTACCCCCAAACGGACAAACGACCCGGCCCAACGCGCAACCCCATCCTCAAAATTTGTCTGTTTTCGGTCCGGCTCGACCCATTCCACGCGCATACTTGGGCCAGCTTTGCGGTCGCATGGACAACGAACGGACAGGGCACACGTCCGTGGGGGGCCCACGTGTAGGTGGTCCAACTATCTCCCACCGCCCGCAATCAATGTGCACAAGTGGTTGGGCCTACAAGTCAGCCACACAGACACCCCCCCTCCCCCCGGCCGCGTCCTTTTCTATGGGCAAGCTGTGGACTCTAGTCACCGTCCCCATCCACTTCCCCACCACTGCCCCACCATTACCTCCCCCATCGGAGACACCAAAACCCTAGCCACCGTCGACCTCGCTCCCCCGCCGGCCATGGGGTTCTGGAGGTGGCACCCGGGCAAGAAGGCCAAGCACGGCCACGAGGCGGGCTCCTCTTCTGTTAGCGCAACCAGCCACTCGACGTCTCCGGCTTTGTTCTCCATCTCCCCTCCGGTAGCCGCGCAACGCTTCAGGTCCTACGTCAGCATCAAGGTGTGTCGTCAGTACTAGGAGACAGACACTTTGCTGCCGTGGTCAGATGCCCACCTCCCCAATGGTGGCATCTGAGCCCGGTGTCGGTGTCAAAACCGGCAGATCTCAGGTAAGGGGTCCCGAATTGTGCGTCTAAGGATCGAAGGAAGCAGGAGGCAGGGGGCACAATGTTTACCTAGGTTCGGGCCCTCTTAATGGAGGTAATACCCTACTTCCTACTTGATTGACTTTGATGAGTATAGGGGTTACAAGAGTTGATATACCTCGAGATCGTAATGGCTAAACCCTAGATGCCTAGCCTGTACGATTGTGATTGTCCCTAAGGACTAAACCCTCCGGTTTATATAAGCACCAAAGGTGACTAGGGTTATACAAAGTTGATTTGTGGAGGAAGGAAACTACACATCCGGACGCCAAGCTTGCCGTCCACGGAAAGGAGAGTCCCATCCAGACACGGGAGAAGACCTTCTATCTCGTATCTTCACGGTCCATCAGTCCGGCCCACGTCACATAGGCCGACTCCCCGAGGACCCCATAGTCCAGGACTCCCTCAGTAGCCCCTGAACCGGGCTTCAATGACGATGTATTCGACGCATAGATTGTTTTCGGCATTGTAAGGCAGGTTCCTTCTCCGAATACTCCAATGCAGTTCTCCATGCAAAATAGTTGTATCCGGTTCTGTTAAATAATTACAGCCTTAAGCTATAAGGGCAAAGAATATTCGAAACGAAGTAAGTCACGTCCATAGGTCATTCTTCTGGTGAGGCGTTATGCCTTGGCCTTGTTATTATGCTGAACTGTTTCACAACCCTCGCTTCGTATTTCGAGGCACGGTCATAGACACGTCTTCGTCAAAGCATGGATCGTGTCCCCTTATCACGGGATTCCCGTCAATAGGGGTTTGGGTAATCCAACCGTGCCGTTCACACGTCCCCTTGGGAATAGGCGAGATTTAAGGCTTGTGAGAGGGTGCTTGACATCCAGTGCCTCTATAAGAAGATAAGGATCTGTCTTTTTACCCCACGCCTTCTTCCTCCTCAGCCCATCTGCCATTCGAGCTCTAGCGCCCAAGTCCCAATCTTTTCCATTGCCACCAAATACCCCAACCATGTATAGATCTGGAGCGTAGGACAAGTGGATGGCTTCCTCTATTACAGAGGAGAACATCAAGGAGCTCCGGGAAGCTGGGTACCTGGCCGCGGATATAATCCACCGGCTCCCTGCCAAAAAGTAGATCATTCCCACTCTGAAGCCTAATGAGAGGGTAGTGTTCATCCCTCATTTCCTACACGGACTAGGGTTTCCCCTTCATCCTTTCGTCCGCGGCCTTATGTTTTACTATGGGTTAGATTTTCATGCTCTAGCCCCAAATTCTTTCCTCAACCTTTCGACATTTATCGTCGTGTGTGAGGCATTCCTCTGCGTCCCTCCCCACTTTGGTCTATGGCTCAAGGTCTTCAATGTGAAGCCGAAGGTGGTCGAAGGCCAACATGCGGAGTGCGGCGGCGCCATGGTGAGCAAACTCCCCAACGTCACCTAGCGAAAGGGGACCTTCGTGGAGTCCGTCAAGGGATGGCAGCAGGGGTGGTTCTATATCACGGAACCCCACGATACCACATGGGCCACCGCTCCTTAATTCAAGTCCGGGCCCCCGATGCAGACACCCTGGCTCAATAAGGGCCTAGACTAGGAGTCGCTTGACAAGGTAACGGCGCTGGAGAGCCGCGTCAAGGGCATGATAAACAAGAACACCAGCCTTGCCAGCGTGATTCAGGTGATGCTTTTTTGCTGAATTCTCCCTTGTCAATGCCGGACTCAACATATGTGGGAATTCGACCCGGCTGGTCCTCGGACCCTGCAGCGATTCTTCGGCATGACGCACGAAGACATATGGAAGCTACTCTTCAAGGCTCAAAAGTAGTGGCCGGAAACAACCGAAGACCGCGACCTTGACTGCGCTCGTCCGACCACTTCCATAAGTTTTTATGATGATTTTAATTTGCAAATCAAAGGAGTATATTGAACTTTCCATTACTCCCATAGGGCTGGATAAAGAAGGCGGAGCATAATCTGATGTCCAGCTCCGCTGCCCGAAGACCCAGCCATCTATTTGTTGACGAAGATGCTGGTTCCGACGCAGTAATAGGCGCCGGAGAAGAAGGCCAAGAAGAAAGGCAAGGAGGCCATAGGTGGCCTCCGCTGAAAGGGCGCTTCGGACGTTGTGTCCGAAGATACCGAGACCTCCTACTCTCATCACTACTAGGAAAAGGCCTACTAATGGCGCACCAGTTTTGCCTACTAATGGCGCATCACTGGTGCGCCATTACTAGCACGCCATTAGTAATTTTTACTAATGGCGCACCACTGATGCGCCATTAGTATAGGCCACAGTGCGCCATTAGTATAGGCCACTGGTGCGCCATTAGTATAGGGCACGGTGCGCCATTAGTATTTTTGAATTTTGAAGGCGGGAAAATAGTAGTGGTGCACCGTCTAACCCCCACCGTGCGCCATTGCTATTTTTGAATTTTGAATTTGGATCCGGATCGTGATTGTTTTGCCCATTTTTTGCTAGTTTTTTTTGCTCGTTTTTTGGCACGATATTATTTCAAATTTTGTTCCTGTTTTTGGATCTTGTATGTTCTTTTGCCGTGTTCTTTTGCCGGAGAGGAGTTCGCCGGAGAGGAGGAGGAGGAGGTTACCGGAGAGGCGCTTGCCTACATCGCCGGAGAGGAGGAGGAGGTCGTCGGAGAGGAGTTCACCGAAGCATCGGAGAGGAGGAAGGAGAAAACATGAGGGAATGGGAGGAGAGGAGGGAGGAGGAGCTCACCGGAGAGGAGGAAGGAGAAACCGTGAGGGGAGGGGAGGGGAGGAGAGGAGGGAGGAGGAGGTTCCCGGAGAGGAGGAGGTCGCCGGAGAGGAGGAGGAGGTCGCCGGAGAGGAGAAGAAGGAGAGGAGGAGAAGGAGTGGAGGAGAGGAGAGGAGGAGATGGAGTGGAGGAGAGGAGATGAGGAGATGGAGTGGAGGAGAGGTGGAGTGGAGGAGGTGCGCCCAGCCATATATACGACATAGTAATGGTGCACCGTGGGCAGGTGCGCCATTAGTAACTTTTTTTTTATTTTTTTGACTTATTTTGAATTTTGAAGGCGGGAAGATACTAATGGCGCACCATGGGCCGGTGCGCCATTAGTAACTTTTTTTTATTTTTTTGACTTATTTTGAATTTTGAAGGCGGGAAGATACTAATGGCGCACTATGGGCAGGTGTGCCATTAGTAACTTTTTATTTTTTTTATTTTTTTGACTTATTTTAAATTTTGAAGGCGGGAAGATACTAATGGCGCACCATGGGCAGGTGCGCCATTAGTGAGTTTGAATTTTTTTTGAATTTTTTGCCTCTCCAGATCTTAAAAGCTCCGTATCTTTTTTTTCTGTTAGGTTTTTGAGGATTTTGAAAAAGTTTAACGGGGTTCCCCTGGTTAAATTCGGATGTAACTTTTCGAGTAGATGATTTTTCATATAAAAAACTTTTTCATCCGAGTTAGTATGCAAAAGTTATGCCCATTTCTACAAATTCTCGAGAGATTTTGCAAATGAAGTCGAAATTCATATTTGCAAATTTTCCCAACAACTAGACCACATATCACATGGGAAACTTATTTTCTTTTATTTTTTTGACATTTTCATCATTTTCTTTTATTTTTTTTAAAACTGAAAAGGCGATCCACCGGGGGGGTGCATTCGGTGGAAGTGGTGGCCAAGTTACTAATGGCGCACCGTGGCATGGTGTGCCATTACTAGTTCAACTAGTAATGGTGCACCACTCCCACAGTGCGCCATTAGTAGTTTTGACAAAAATTTTAAATTTTTTTTACTAATGGCGCACCTGTGATGTGGTGCGCCATTAGTATTTGGACACTAATGGCGTACCAACACATGGTGCGCCATTAGTATATAGTAATGGCGCACCACATGTCTGGTGCGCCATTAGTGTCAATTCCATCTATAGCCCTTTTCCTAGTAGTGCATGACAAAGATGTAGAGGAGGAAGAGAGCAATTCTCCCCTTAAGGGGGGAAAGAAGAAAAGGGCGGCTTCCATGGATCAGGAGGCGGAGGCGACCAAGAAGGGGAAACCCTTCCTTTTGGACAATTCTGAAGCGGATGCCGATGCCATCCCCGAGTGGCACCCTAGGCCGAAGCCCTTTGCCGGATCGTAAGTATTCGAAGACACCGTACATATATCCGAATTTGTGCCTTATTATTTTAACACACAGAATTGCGCATTGCAGTCCGGCTCGCGATCTCCCCCAATGATCGTCGTCATCTGGGAACTCGCTGGGGCCGAACGCAATGGAGAGCGATTCGCCTCCGCAGGTCTCTCCATCCACCACCACAGACAACACCAAAGTGTTGTCCCGTAGAACCTCTCCAGGTCACAGGGAGATGCGGGAGACCGTGAAGGTGGCGACGGAGAGTAATCCCTCTGTCGCCGAAGAGAGGCGGAAATCGACCCCCACGGAGACCGACGACGGGGGCCATGCTCAATTTGGCCCCCAACCAAATATTATTCCGAAGACCCATACGGCTCCGGAATTGGGCCAGCAGCCTCCTTCGAGAGAAGGGGGCGCGCCATCTCCACCCGTGTCCTCTATCAATCCGGAGGCATCGCACACTCTGGTGGAAGCGGTTCAGAGTGCTTCCATTGTGGAGGAACACCATACCCTTATGGGTACGGTGGTTGAAAAGGTTTGGTCCGCTAAGAGTGGACCGAACGAAGCCTATGCCAGCCTCTTATCAGGCTTTGAGGTATGTGACATAATATATTTTTGACTATTTAAAAGGAATGCCTGTGTATAGATAGTAGCCCCTGAGACTCTGTTCGGCGTTTTGTGAGGAAAGGCCGAACAGAGGATCGAATAATGCTTGACTGGAGCTAACAAACATGTCCCGTTTGACGAGCAGGCTTAGATGCAAGCAGCAACCTCGCATGCCACCGAAGTATCCGAAATAAAGTGGAAGTTGGAGGAAAAGCAAGGTATGCGATACCGAAGCATATCTGAAATGATATGAGTTCCAATTTGTTATCTAACTAAGCTTTATGATTATGCTCACAGTTGACACGTCTGAGGTCGAAGCCCTCAAGAATGCGCTGGTTGAGGCCAAGAAGGAGGAAGACGAGGAACGAACCGCCGGCCAAAAACATGAAGCGAGGTTGGAGGAAGTCCAACAAGAGCTTACTGATGCTATAAGTAAAGATGAGTCCTTGGAGCGCAAGGTGTCGTATCGAGACAGTGAACTTGCCACGGCGCTCCAAAGTGCCAAGGAGGCCCGGATTGAAGCCAAGGCGCTTGTCGGGAGATCCGAGAGGCCAAGCAGATCGCGTTGGGTAAGGCATTTAATATGCAGAGCAAAATTTTGAGGAGAAAGTACACCTTACTGACACGCATTTGGAGTTCTCCAGGAGCGTTTGCGGATCTTCCCCGAAGTGTTGCTGATGCCGCGGATTTCTTCCGAGCCAAAGAGGGGAGCTCGATAGAGAAGCTATTCTGGTCGCAGTACCTTGTGCCAGAGCATCCTGTGCCCCTCAGTGATCAGCTGAAACAGCTGACCGAGCTACATAGGGTAGACGAACTGGCCATGAAGGATGTTATAGTCCGTCTTTGGCCAGCCGAACCCATACCAAGTAGCTACTTTGGGTTGTGAAGCAGCTGGTTGATGCCTGCCCATGGCTTGACGCTATAAAGCGGTCAGTTTGTATCGAAGGTGCCCGGATGGCCTTCTCCCGTGTCAAGGTGCAGTGGGCAAAGATGAATGCCACCAGTCTGGCAACCGAGGGACCGCCCGCAGGCAAGGAGCATCGCACACCGGAGCGGTATTTCAACGACGTCGTTGAAGGATCCCGCATTGTAGAGGGCCAGTGTTCGAAGGACATTATTTTTTAATAAATGTATATGTGCTGCCCGAACTTTGTATTGATGAAAAAAAGTCGTTTGTATAATATTCTTCTGGTTTCATCTGCAATTATTTTCTCTCAGTTGCAGCCATTTATTGAATCTGAGAGTTGGCCAGTCATCAGCTTTAGCCCCTCTTGTAGGTAGTACGGGGGTGTTCGGAACAGCACAAAAACACACTTAACCCAACGACTTGGTCCTTGAAGGAGGTGCTAGTGCGGCGAACCAGGCAATCAGACTATGCGGCTTTATCACTCTCGCTTAGCCATAGGAGTTTGACAATAAGATTGTAGGCGCAACCCCTGGTATTGTTCGGTTATCTGAACTTGGTTGCTGTAGACACCTGACCAGGTAAAAACCAGTCCTTCGTGTGACGCGGAAAAAATTGCAGTAGATTTATACTGAGTCAACGAATAGCTGACCAGCTCTCGCCACATCACGATACTCAGCTTTCGGCTTTCTCTACTGAGGTGTTTATTCGGCTAACCAGAAACACAATCGCAGTAGTTCTCCCTTTACTTCCTTAGCCGAACAATCGGAACGGAAGGTAGTAACCACAGGAGCCGGGCAACCCAACTATTGATCCAAGACATGATTCGGAGCCGATGCATATAATGCTAGATTCGGGATACCGAATTGCACTGTAAAAGGGTTCGGACCTATGTTATTTTTAAGAAATCGTGGCTGAATGGAGCCCCTGGCGATTTAGGTCATGCCGAGGTGTACATGACAATCGGACGAAAAAGAAGAGGGAATACAGATTTGGGAATAAGCCAGTACCGAATAGTTTGGGCGAAAAACTGTTTCCAATATAGTCTGATTGATACGTCAAAACGTATTTGTACAGGTAATTCTATAAGCATCGAGGCTATTTTACATGTCGGGCGAAAGAGAAAGCTGCGTGCAGGTGCTAAAATGGGGAGTAGGTGATCTTTGAAGATCCTTTAGGTACTCTGCCGTACATCTGCGCTGCTTTTCGCCTTGGTGTGTGATCCTTTGAGAGGATTAATGAGTAGGTTTTCCTCAAGGGCCGGGAAAAGGGCTCTTGGCACCATAAATAGGTGAGATGGGTTGTATGGAACCTAAAAAAAAGAAAATAAAAATGAAGTTTTAAGAAAAGGATAGATATGGGGGTCCAGGTACGGTGGAGCCATATTGTGGACTTTATCCTTGATATGCCTCCATCGTCGCCCATGGTATCTTTAGTGCATAGTTATGTGCATGCGGTACATATGCCATAGTTCGATTGGAGCTAAGACAGAAGCCGAATTGGTAATCGAGCTCCTACGAGCTGGACTATCATTCTGCCGGGTAGTTCGGACTCGTTTGACAGGGTCCGGGGGCTTGACTGTCGATGTGGGGTTTGGCTTGATAAGGCTGACCTATACTTCCACTGCGAAGGCCGCGGTGTGTTCCTCAGTACGGAGGGAGCGATCCATGTTTCCATGAACTGTTATAACACCGCGTGGTCCTGGCATCTTGAGTTTTAGATAAGCATAGTGCGGGACCGCATTGAAGCGGGCAAACACGGTTCGCCCGAGCAGTGCATGGTAGCCACTTCGAAAAGGACAATGTCGAAGATCAAGTCTTCGCTCCGGAAGTTGTCTGGTGAACCGAAGACGACTTCCAATGTGATTGAGCCAGTGTAGAGGGCCTCTACACCAGGTATTACTCCTTTAAAGGTAGTTTTGGTGGGCTTGATTCTTGACGAGTCAATACCCATTTTCCGGACTGTGTCCTGATAGAGCAGGTTAAGACTGCTGCCGCCATCCATGAGGACTCTCGTGAAGTGGAATCCATCGATAATTGGGTCGAGGACCAATACGGCTGAACCTCCATGATGGATACCGGTCGGATGGTCCCTGCGATCAAAAGTGACCGGGCATGCTGACCATGGGTTGAATTTTGGGGCGACTGGCTCTATCGCATAGACGTCCCTTAACGCACGCTTGCGTTCCCTTTTGGTGATGTCAGTAGCGTATATCATGTTCACCGTCTTGACCTCAGGGGGAAATTTCTTCTGTCCTCTTATGTTCGATAGGTGAGGCTCCTCGTCGTCATCCTCGCTGGGCGACCCTTTCCCTGGTGCTTAACTTGCCAGCCTGTTTAAAGACCCAACAACTTCTGTTGGTATGGTTGGCGGGCTTGTTCGGGTGCCGTGAATTTGGCAAGGTTGACCGAGTATTCAGTCTAGGGTAGATGAAACATCTTTGTTTCTTTTGAATGGCCTCTTCCGCTGACCGGGTTTGGAGCCACTGAATCCGGTGTTGACCGCCGTTTCTTCGGCATTGTCAGTGTTTCTCCGACGCTTGTTTTTGTTGCGTCGGGGCCTGCCGTTTCTGCTCCTTGCTTCAGAAGTGCCAGTATCGCTGGTACTATTGCTGCTACGGGCAAGCCAGCTATCTTCGCCTGCGCAAAAGCGGGTCATGAGTGATGTGAGGGCTGCCATGGACTTTGGCTTTTCTTGGCCGAGGTGTCGGGCAAGCCATTCATCGCGGATGCTGTGTTTAAAGGCTGCTAGAGCCTCGGTGTCCGAACAATCAACAATTTGGTTCTTTTTTGTTAGGAACCGGGTCCAGAATTTTCTGGCTGACTCTCCGGGCTGCTGGACTATGTGACTGAGGTCATCGGCGTCCGGAGGCCGGATATAAGTGCCCTGAAAGTTGTCTCTAAAGGCATCCTCCAGATCTTCCAAGCTTCCAATAGAGTTTTCTGGGAGGCTGTTTAACCAGTGTCGAGCTGGTCCCTTAAGTTTGAGGGGGAGGTATTTGATGGCATGTAGATCGTCACCGTGAGCCATCTGAATATGGAGAAGAAAATCTTCAATCCATACTACGAGATCTATTGTGCCATCATATGATTCGATGTTCACAGGTTAAAACCCTTCTGGGAACTGGTGCTCCATTACCTCATCAGTGAAGCATAGGGGGTGTGCGGCGCTTCTATATCGGGCAACGTCACGACGCAGTTTTGATGGAGTCCGTATGCGGTTTTCAGCCCGGGTGAAGTTGTACTTATCACGCCAGGCTTGATGGCTGTCTTCTCGCGCTGGGGCACGACCCCTTGATCCATATATTGATCTGGTCTGACCGGCTCTATTAGCCAGGTCCTGTCGTAGGTCATAAGTGTATCCCGCAGCTGCCGTCTCTCTGCCTTTATGGCGGGGTGGCGCAGGCTGGTTTTCGACTTGAGTTGCCGCTCTGTCCCAGCCACGTGGTGGTCGGTCAGGTCCGTCGGCATGGTTATGCGTGGGCGATATAGGCTCTGGGGCCTTGTCCTCGAATTGGGGTAGCAGCTTGTGCTTCGGGTAACTCTTGGTTGGGTGTTCGAGGCCGTATTCCTCGACTGCCAGGACATCAGTCCATTTGTCATTGAGCAGATCCTGATTAGCTTGAAGCCGCCGCTGCTTCTTTTTCAGGCTTCTTGCAGTGTCTATTAGCCAGTGCTTAAAGCGCTCTTGTTCGAGGGGTTCCTCTGGCATGATGAATTCGTCGTCGCCGAGGCTCTCGTCCTCTTCGGAGGTTGGTAAGTAGTTACTATCCTACGAGCCCTTGTTCCTGATGGGATCGTCGGGGTTGACTTGCCCATCCTCCCAATCATCATGCTCGGATGTTGGTTCGATAGTGGCTTCTTGGTCTTCGGCATTATCCGGAGTATTGTTGTCGCCGGTGCCGGTATTGCTTTCTTTTGCGCGATGCGTTTTAGAGCGGCCCTGCTGACATCGAAACTTTGTTGGTGCCACAGTTCCTTGACTGGATCCTTCCCACCTTCGCTGTCATCCTGTTTGGGTGTGTCCACCATGTATACGTCATATGTGGAAGTAGCCATCCAGCATCCGGTAAACGGTGGGTTCTGGCTTTGTTTTTCTCCGGCATCATCGTCCATGCCGTCAATGTATTCGGAAGCGTAATTGAGCATGTCGGTTAAGTCCTCGACAGTGGCTATGAAGTGGGTCGCGGGTGGGACGTAAAATTCCCTGCTCTCAGCCCCTAGTGTAGGCCGGGCTTAGTTCGGCAGCGATCCTTCTGTAATGGCAAGAGATCGCATTAAGTCCAGGGCCTCGTTTAAGAGTGAGGTTTGGACCGGGAAGCGAGAATCCGTGGAGCAGGGCGGGACAGGAGTTCCCTGCTGAGCTCGTATAACACGGGCCTCGAGAGTTCGGAGCCGGTGTTCGGGGGTGAGTCCAGCTTCATGTTGATGAAGGGAGCATGGTGTGACTCCGGACCTACCGGTGAAACGATCCCCTCCGTATCTCCGGTGTTGAGCTCTATGGCTGCGGAGAGTCCAGCGGGCTGTAAATTCTCGTCTTCGGACTCGGTGAGGTGTTCCGGATTTAAGGCTGGAGGTGCGGTTGAGGCCATTAACCCTTGGAAGATCAAGTATCCTCGGATGTCGACGACATAGTTTAGGTTTCCAAAACTGATCTGATGACCAGGGGCGTAGCTGTCGATCTGCTCCAGATGGCCAATCGAATCGGCATGCAGTGCAAAGCCGCCAAATACAAAGATTTGGCCGGGGAAAAAGGTCTCCCTTAGGGTTGTATTGTTGTGGATGATTGATGGAGCCATCAAGCCTTCTGGTGACGACACAGTGGAACTCTCAATGAAAGCACCAATGTCGGTGTCAAAACTGGCAGATCTCGGGTAGGGATCCCGAACTGTGCGTCTAAGGATCGAAGGTAACAGGAGGCAGGGGACACGATGTTTACCCAGGTTCGGGCCCTCTTAATGGAGGCAATACCCTACTTCCTGCTCGATTGACTTTGATGAGTATAGGCTTTACAAGTGTTGATCTACCTCGAGATCGTAATGGCAAAACCCTAGATGCCTAGCCTGTACGATTGTGATTGTCCCTAAGGACTAAACCCTCCGGTTTATATAAGCACCAGAGGTGACTAGGGTTATACAAAGTCGGTTTGTGGAGGAAGGAAACTACACATCCGGATGCCAAGCTTGCCGTCCAAGCAAAGGAGAGTCCCATCCGGACACGGGAGAAGACCTTCTATCTCGTATCTTCACGGTCCATCAGTCCGGCCCACGTCACATAGGCCAGCTCCCCGAGGACCCCATAGTCCAGGACTTCCTCACCCGGATCGGGGGTCCATTCCCCTGTGCCGGCCATAGGCCGCACCCACCTGCAGGAGATTTCCCGTTGTCGCGCCAAGATCCCGCGCGAGCTCCTCGCCGATCGCAGGTACGTCGTGGACTCACCAGTGTGGGATACCTGGTTCCAAGATGAGCACGACATGCACCGCACCACCTTCTCTGCTTGTCATGGGAGCCTGCTCCACATGTCCCACAGTGCGCGCAGTGTGCCTCATGCTCACACGCCGAGCCTGCCAAGCGTACGCGGCCGCACGAGGATCCGTAGCCTGACACCGACACCGTCACCGTCCCCATCACCGCCACCACTGCAACCTCCTGCCGTGACGGCCGAGGAGGAGGAACGGCTCCTGTAGGCCGTCATGGAGGACCCCGAGACGGAGTACACGCACCAGGAGGAGGAGCAGTGGCAGGGGCTGTAGTTCATGCTCGAGCTCTCCGCCCTGGGGACGTCTACGTCCCGGAGCTGGAGGTCAAGCAGGAGGTGAAGGAGGAGGTCGATCAGGAGCGTGGACTGGCGCCATGGTCGCCACCCCCAACGCCAACGCCCCAGCCTCCTTGGACGACAGCTCAGTACGCCCCTGGCCCAATCTGGGGCCGTCGCCACACCTGTGGATGCCCCCAACCTACATCGACCTCACGAGCAACGATGAGGATGGTGGCGCCTGAAGACGGCGGCTACGATGGCATCAGGCTATGGCGAGGTCTTCTGGGGCGGCGGGACGACCGCATTTATCTTTTGCTTGTTTTTTTTATCATTTTATGTTTAATTAAACCAAGTGTTGTGGTTGGGCGGTGAGGACGGCGGACTTTTAATGATGTTTTAAGTTATTTAGCTAAGTTTAAATGCCTTTGCAAGTGTTTTTTTTGCTTTTGCATGTGTTTTTTCCTTTGTCCACCACAAACAAGTTGGCGGTTGGCGCCACACGCTGGGCGCCCCGACGCCAGGCTGGCCCGACACGGACATCGGCCACCGCATTCCCACCCCAAATAGATGATTTCCGGACAAAACGGACGTCCGGGTGGGGTCTTGCGTTGTAGCTGCCCTTAGCCATGACCAGTCCGAACAAGATGTCGTGCCGCCCTCACGGCCACAGCGGTCGCCAAGGTCGTCGAAGAAGACCAGTGCCGCCACCCCGGCGCTCGTCTCCGCCGCGTGCACCTCAAGTCAAGGGCCACCGAACTGCAGTAGTCGGAGATCCCGCGACATGGGGATGAAAGGCTGGCACCGCCACCCGCCGCGCGAGGAGATGAACGCCCGCCGCCGCCGTCAGCAGCGCAGGCTTAGCCCGATGACTTTCTCCGACAGCGGCAGGGGACGTGGTGGAGCGGTGGGGGCGGTGACGCCTGAGATCTGGATCGCCCGAGCCGCCCCTGGAGGATGCGAGCGACAGAAGCCTCGATATCAATTCTCTGCCTCCAGTCCAGCTTTGCACGAGAAACAATTTCACCATATAGTCTCGCGCGACAATCTCCTAATGACCGCAACAAAAATCACTAACTTGCCGTCGATTGTTCTCACCACCCGCGTTGCTACTACCGCCTTCCGAATCACCCTCTCTCCGTCCCCCTTCCCCACGGCTCCCGTCACCGCTGCAGGCGCCACCGTGCTTAGTTTCTGCCCCACCTAGAGGCCACAATGGCCGCGTCCGACAGCTCACGAACATAGGACAGCAATGACGCGCGCCCCCGAGACTACGCACGAGACGCACGTCTTCAAGATCGACGGGTACCACCAGTACAGGGGCTTTGGCGTTGGCAAGTCAATCAAGTCTGCTACCTTTGCTATCGGCGGCTAGGACTGGTGCGTCGACTCCTACCCTGCGGTCACACGAAGGTCAACAAAGACAGTTTGGCTATCGACCTCGTGCTGAAGACCGAAAACACTGAGGTGAGGGCGCTCTATGGTATACTAGATCGGGATCGCGCCCTGGCGCGGGGGTGCCGCTCCAAGCATTTTTCCGAAGCACGTAACACTATGTTAGTAGAAACCTAGGTATAGCATTTGCACTTACATAGGATAATAATAAAGTAAACAAACATTTATAAGGCAGGATCTATCTCGGCGTGGTCATACGACAACAAAATATAGCCATTCGACATGAAGTTCGATACCAAAAGTGAGAACACACAAAAGGAGGTAATAAGAACATGAACATAATATTGGTATATGGGTAGTCGCCCATGCGGTAGGGCCTCGACCGTCACAGCCTTATGCCGATCAAATCCTAGGCAGATAGACCCGTTGCCGCCATCGATGTTTGACACACATAAGAATGTAGCCACAACCATTATAGAGAAATAGTGAACTTCGAGAACATATTATTGACGACATTCTTCAAGATCCAGTGCAATCTTACAGTGATCAACTTCAAGGAGGCGCACGTAGAGGATGCCAAGATGAACGCTGTGGTCCAAGTGCCACCGTCCGAACTGTTGGAGGCTACAGAGAGGGAGCTGATGTATCTTTCGATGTGAAGCATGAGGCCATCATCGTCCAAACCGGTAGACTCAGATCTAGGGTTTCCCCCGGAGCATCCCGAGCCTGATGACGCAAACTGCAACGACGATGCCTCGAGTAGGGAACGACGTCACAGACTCCGCCATCGTCCGCCATGACGGTAGCCGACACGATTTTCATCGGCGGTTGTGCCACCTGGTGTGCGCCTCCGGCGTCATTGGTCCCCTCAGCCAGAGCAAACTCGGAAACGAT
Source organism: Triticum dicoccoides (assembly GCF_002162155.2). Lineage (NCBI taxonomy): Eukaryota > Viridiplantae > Streptophyta > Magnoliopsida > Poales > Poaceae > Triticum > Triticum dicoccoides. The sequence goes on from NC_041393.1 coordinate 708,913,087, forward strand.
GCACTGAAGAGGGACTACGATGCAAAAGCACCGCCATCGCTCGATCCCAAGGAGATCTAGGGTTTTCCCCGGAGTTGCCCGCGCTGTCGTGTACCCGACAAGGGTAGAATCCCGAAGGATATGCCCAGCTGCCGACGTGTTGCACCCGCCACCGCGCTGATCATAATCCATTGGCCAAGGCCCACACATGGGCCTAGATCCGTCAGCGCTGCCGCCAACCGATCTGGTCACGCCGCTGCCGTCCCTGGTGATCGCGATGCACCAGACTGCCAAGCTGCCCGCCGCAGAGGAACGGAATCGCCGGAGCGCCGCTACCACCCGCCGTGACGTCCAGCCCGGGGGCGCCGGCCCGCGCCAGCCCCACACGAGTGGGAGGACCCCGAGTCCCGCGGCGGCGGCGGCGGCGAGGTTGGAGGAGGAAGAAAGGGGGAGTATGGACGACGAGATCTAAGGGCCT
>NC_041393.1:708913839-708920107 GCF_002162155.2 Triticum dicoccoides
AATTAGATTTCGAGTCAAACTCCGGGTGATCTATGGAAAAGCTTGTTGGCGGACATCCTGTTTATATTTTTGCTTTTATGTGCTCATATCATTTCCCAAAGCAGTGAGTAACAATCTTCCATGACCACATCTATAGTGAAATGACATAAAACTTCAGCAAATAGCAGCATTATTGCAAGTTATTTATGATAATGATTGATCGGTGCCGAATTTTTATATTATGGAGATGATAATCGTACATTGTATTCCTAATATATCTGTTAATATACAAATATCTTAATTGTTTGCATCGTTTTTCCAACCTGAACATTTAGTTTCATTTTTGTTACCATATGTTTTCTCTTTATTTGGAGGCTGGTAAAACCTTGAGACATTTGTCTCCACTTTGCGACCTTTGAACAAAACATGTGAAAAAGCAGCTTCTCCAGCCAGCTTTACTGTTCTCCAGCTTTACTGTTCTCTGCCGTTCCTGACCAAGTACTACAATTCGGCATTGTTAAATCAAACAACTTATATAGACACTATTTTGACTTGATAAGCTGTGGAATAAGTAGCAGATTAGTTGCCCCTCTTCTGATCTTTTTTGCAGCCTACCTTGAAGCTTCATGACGAGAAAGAAAGCTAGACTAGTTGTGTTCTTATTGGAGAAATTTTCTGTAAATGCACATGCCTTGAGCCTGCATGCTAAGTTATAAGATGCTTAGTTCTTTCTAAGAGGATTTACACTTCGGTTTTGGTTACATTTCTTGTCGATCTATGCGAATCTGGGCGTTCTGTTTTTTTGGGCCTTGCAACGGACCCTCCACTCCACATTTGTGTTGCTCTATTCCTAGGTTCTGGTGACAGAGCAAGATAAGTCGCTCCACTTATGGTCAGGATTTCTATACAGAGCAAATTTAGTTTAATCTACCCTAGTTGTCTTGGGGTTTGTAACACTGACTGAGAGTCATTTCACTTTTACGCCCCACTTTTGGTCAGGATTTTTTAGTTGGTATGGTAAGGATCACTGTATATGCAGAACCGCGTATGTGACAGCCAAAGAGAGGATTCATATGCAGAGGGCAGTTACCGGGAGGCTGTGAGATTGTACGTCTATTCTGGTGTGTGCTACTTTAATTTGTCTTCTTCAGTTACGGTAGGTGCAATGATCTCGTTTGGACCCTGTTATCTGTGTTGGAAGCATTTGGGCCTGTCTGCCTCCTCAGGTTTCATCTGATTATCTTACTGAAACGGTGTCGCTTGACAATTTTGTCACCATTTTAGTAATATTGTGCGAGATCTGGACTGCGAAGAGGAATGCGATCCATGAGGGCATACTATAGGGCCCTATATCTACTTTATACTTTGTGAAAATCACATTTGCCAGAACTGTAAGGTGTCCTAGCTTAAATTCGCTGTTCAAATATTATGTATTAGCATAGCAAATTTAACGCAGAAGTTGGAGTAAGACTGAATTTGCCAAATTTGCGAAATATTTGTAAGGTTATTTCTCTGACGAAGACAATTTTATGTATGAGTTACCTCAACGGTGGCATTGCCTGACGAATGCGCTTTGGTGTCGCAGTTCTAAGCCGCTCGTCAGAACCTTAGGTTCAGTTTTGAGATTTTGGCCATTAATAGGGATTGGGGAATCGATGCTCGATGTGGTGCGCGGCTGGGCAGTTCCGTCCAGTTTCAGAACGTGAGATGTGATACATGTGCAGCTATTTCCCTACTGGGATTTGGAATTGAGTGATTTTCCCTATGCCATTCTGCCCAAGTTGACATCAGTACAATGAACACTAGAAATAATAAAAATTACATCCAGATCCATAGATCACCTAGCGACTACTTCAAGCATGGAAGCGAATGAAGGCACGCCACCGTCAACGTCCCTCCCTTGCCGGAGTCAGGCAAAACTTGTTATAGTAGACAGTCGGAAGGTTGTCGTGCTAAGACCTCATAGGACTAGCGCATGAGAACAACAACCACTGCCGATTAAGAGTAGTGTGGATCGGAAGGATCCAATTTGAAGAAACACAAACATAGACGAAACTACGATCAGATCCGAGCAAATCCATCAAGGACGGATCCGCCAGAAACACCTCCACACGCCCATCTACGATGTTAAACACACCACCGGGATGGGACTAGGCGGGGAGAACCTTATTCTATCTTGAGGGAGCCGCCTCGTCTCATTTTCCTGAGAAGGACACAAACCCTAAAAGACTCGAAGGAACATCTAAAAACAAAGCCCTCCAGCCGGCAAGGGTCGGGATCCACCGCGCCGCCATGGCCCTAAGGCCACCGAAGACGAACCGGACTAGCGGCGGCGCCGGCGGGAGACACTAGAACCCTAAGCTTTTCTTGGGGTGGAGTTATTTAAATAGCTATCGGTCTTCTATTCTTTTCTTTTTCATACTTCTTCACAAAAACAATTCGGGGAGTCGGAATTAGAAACAACAGTTGTTCCAGGAATTGCAAAACATCCTTGGACATTATTTTTTGTGAAACGCCCAATATTGCGTATCATAGGTTCTTACAAATACACCCATACAAAAAATATACTAAAACTACATTCAAATACATGGGAGTGCCGGAGTCTTTTTTCTCCTGTATTCATTAACGGTGCCATGAGCATAGCTCGATAATCGATAATGTCTCTAGGCCTCCGTCTCAGTGTAGAGTTTTTTTTTTTAAAAAGCCGAGGACTTTGTACAAGCAGTCATCGAAAAGTTGCCTGCATAGACTACATCTTTTGGCATGTGAATATTGCTAGAGGTACCTTTCTCCTTTTTAAGGACAATTAGAGCTTGGTGTTGTGGTACTGACAAAGCGGCGACAAAAAGGTCTAAGTTTTCCTTTTCCCCAAAGTGAACGAGCAGAAGACAGTCTCATTTTATTTTTTAAGTGGAAATTTTATTTTTGAGACAATTTTGTGGGGAAGTTATTTTAGTGGCACTCTGACGGGAGCAGATATGTCTTAGCTTCTAGCAAGTACTAACAACGCGTTGCTCTGTGGGTCCTGAAGATGTCAAACTAGTGATTGGAGCGCCACCCTGTGGCGCCGCTTGAGAGGAAGCCATACACATGTTTTCATTTTAAAAAAGTAAAGTCCTCGCCTCTGTCTAAAAAACATCTAAAAAAAATCCTCATCTTCATCTAAGAAAGAGGTAAAAAAGAAAAACAAAAAATTACCACACCAGCCTACCAGCGAGTACCACTTTGCATAGCCCTCCATTTAAAAAACTACCAGAGGTCATCATCTCCATCTAAAAATATATATTTAAAAATAATCCACACGTTATCTAAATTTTTTGCAAAAGATTTCTCCAACCAGCTTGCGTCACGTGGCATAGCTGGTTGGCCGTCCTTCACGCGTTTTTTGCAAAAGATTTCTCCAACCAGCTTGCGCCACGTGGCATAGCTGGTTGGCCGCCTTTCACGCGTAGCTTAATGGTTTTAATGTGCTCGAGCGAAACAAGTATGGAGTTCATTGGACCTTTTGGATGTAATTTAAGATGCTGCAAACATTGATAGATCAGGATCTATTGTGTTGGAGGAGCTTTTGCGACGACCAGGTAATAAATCCCCTGTCCTTGGTCACATTGGTCTGAAAGAATTAGTTATCGTCAGAGCTTGGTATATTTGGTGGTAGAGGAGGGAGTTTGTAAAAGGAAATCAAGTGGCTAAGCCACCATGCACAGCTTTTGCATTTCAGGCCTTGACGAGTAATTTTGGGGCAGCATGTTCACGTACTGTTTCAAAGGAAATCAAATGGTGCAAACCTACAACAGACACTTATAAATTGGATACTGATGCTGCATACATGGGTGATGGTTCGGGTGGAGTAGGAGCGGTGGTGCGAAACTGCAACGGAGAAGCTATAGCTGGAGCATGCATGCCTTTACAAAACTTGCTTGATGCGACAACGGCTGAAGCAAAAGCATTACAGTATGGCCTGAATCTTGTTGACGGTTTGGGGTGCATTCCTGTCATTGTAGAATCGGATTCATTGGAGATTGTTCAGGCTTTTACTGGAACCATCCAAGTTTGGAGCCCCTACTTAGCGATTCTTGCAGACTGCTTTCAGATAGCTCGTAGGATTGGTGCAATTTCAATACAACATTGCAACCGGGAAGCAAATCATGTGGCGCATAATTTAGCTAGACATGCTGTTACATCAAACTCTTCTGTATTTTGGGATGACAATCCTCCTAGCTTATTATTTTGGATGTAATAAACGATGTAACTATCGTGAGGCATCAATAAAATGCGCCATGAAGGCTTTCACTCAAAAAAAAAAAAAACGCGTTGCTCGCAGCACTTGGGTATTGGGCCCGGCCAATACAGCGTGATACCTGCGTACTTCGAGCGCACAAGCGACACGTTCGAATACTTATAGTTTCCTTCAGTTTTTTACCCTTTTATTCTGTTTATATTTTAAAACATTCTAAAAATTATTTAATTAATTACCCAAAAAATTTCATCCCAAATTTAAAATATGTTCACACACTGTAAAAAAACACCGTAACTGTTTAAAAATGTTGATAGCACTCACAAAGATGTTTGTGACAGTTAAAAAATGTTCAATCGTTTACAAAACAATGTTCGCGATTTAGCAAAAGTTTTTATACAATTTTTAAAGATGCTCGTGTAACTTAAATAAAATATTGTGGCATTAAAAAAGAAGTTCCGTAGTTCTATTAAAAAATGTTCACCTGTTTCAAAAATTATGTTCGTGAAATATTAAAAACCAATTCATCATTGTAAAAAAAAACGTTCCTGTAGTTCAATAAATGTTTCCTATCATTCAACAAAATACGCAACGTGTATTTGAAAACAACTTTAACATGTGAAACATTTTACACACGCATTTTTTATACATTGTAAAAATGTTAGCATAATTTAGAAAATCATTTTGTACCATTGAAAAATATGTTTCAATATTTCTTTGAAGGAAAATTATTAAAAAAAGTTCTAAAAGTATATTAAAAAAGTTTTCATCTCATATTTGATTTTTTTTCATTTGAACCTTCCCGAAACCATTTCTGCGAGCAACTGTATTGGGCTGGCCTGCTAGCCTCACACCAGAGGTGAGGCAAATGGTTCTCTTGGTACAGGCAAGATATAGCGAAACCACCCGCTAATGCTTACGTGCACCACCTGTTGCAAACTTGGAGATCTTTTTTCCCCATAGATTCGCTTACTCAAAACATTTTATCTCCTGAACTGAATAATGAACCATTTTCATTATTGGATTTCTTGGTCGAGATCTTTGAAACTAGATTCCATGGTAATAGATTTCATTGAACTTTTATTTCAAGAAAAACCCGAAAAAAACAAAAAAACGGAAACTGAATAAAACAAAAACAATCTGAAGAAGAAAAACAAAAACCAAGAAAACCGGCAACCAAGAAAAAGAATACCAAGAAAACCAGGAGCTTGGAAGTACGGTTATGGTTTTCACATTTTTCTGGGAAGCAAAGGTTGTGCTTCTCATGGAAGAAAATATGTACTGCTCGCGAAAGCACAAAGTGTTCTTCTCCCTTTTATCGCGGAAGCATAACTATGTGTTTTCCTTTTTGAGAAGCACAGTTGTGCTTCATGTGGAAGCTAACCAAATCTATGCTTCCACAAGAAGCAAATATGCGCTTCTTGTGAAAGTACTTATTGTGCTTCTCGTGGATGTAAATTTGTGCCTCCACGACAAACACATGTATGCTTCTCATGCAAGAATAGGTTGTGTTTTACCCTTTTTTAGAAGGCACAACCATGCTTCTCGCTGAAGCACGTGTTGGGCCTCTTTGCCGGAAAACACTGCTTCCAAACAACAAAAACAAAATCATTTTTTCCTCGAAAACCTAGGAAAGCAAATCAAAAACCGAAAAAGACCCGGCCCCCTCCCCAAAAAAACTCATAAAATAGCCAAAAAACGCACACATCATAATTTTGCAGCACATCTCACATAGCTACTTAACATTAAGCATTGACACTTAAAACTATAAAAAAAAAATCATATTTTGTCAAGTGTCAAATTTTGTCCGGTTCAATTTTTCCGACAAGATCATCATGATAAAAATCTAACATCCAACATCCAACATCTAACATCCAACATCCATCTAACATCCAAAATGACAAGATCATCATCTAACCTAACAATCTAACATCCATGCATTCATTCATCCATCCAACAGTAGCAAAAAAAATGAAAAAAAATGAAAAAAAAGTAGCTCACCAAGAGGGGCATGGCAGGGGGCGCGGCGGTGGAGGGGGTGGTGAGGCAGGG
>NC_041393.1:708920491-708921943 GCF_002162155.2 Triticum dicoccoides
GGAGTGGGAGGTGCGGCGGCAGGGGAGGGGCGTGCGGCGGCGGCGGCGGCAGGTCGAGGTGGGTGGTGCGGCGGCGGCGCAGGTCGGGGTCGGGGGGTCCAGCGGCGGCGCGCAGCTGGTCGGGGTCGGGCCGAGGGAGATAGAATGAGTGGCCTAGGTCGACGCGAGTGGATAAGGAGTATCTATGCCGACAGATAAGCCGTCGGCATAACCGAGGTCGCCACGTGGCACCTATGCCGACGGCTTAGCCGTACGCATATATATATTTTTTTTCTTTTTTTTTCTTTTTTTCTTTTATTTTCAATGATACATGGTATATAATTATATTAAAAATGATACATGGTATACATATTTTTGACATGCATGAACATTATTTAAAATGTACCATACATTTTCTTTACTGGTTTGCAACATTATTTTTAATTACATGATCTTTTTTTATATTGTAGAACAATTTTCTAAAATATCACGTATATTTTTTTCTGAACCAAATTTTTTCTATGGCCAGCAACATTTCTTTATGATATAAATATTTGCTAAATTGTACTAACAAAAAATGTACATTGTGTTAAAATATTTCCAAATAAATTACGGGGGACAACATTTCTTTATGATATAAATATTTTCTATCGTCTCGCGAAAGGTGATACATAGGAGAGCAACTGACTGAGGGGTACCGTTACCGAGTGCGTGATCCGGTAACTATGCGAGTGCCTGATCCGTATACTACTGTTTCCCCCCTCCAGGTTCCGGCGGCGACGCCGTCCGTGAGGGGGGGCACACCCCGGAGACGCGTGCCGCCTCTTCGGACATGCCACAACACCACCCGCATGTATGAGGGCCGGGTACGACGCTCCGGTGGCATTGCTACCCCCCATGGCCCTCGTCCCGACTAACCCAGGAGCGGTTGACCACGAGATCTCGCCCTTTGACTTCCCACGGACGGGCTTTGACTAGTGGACCTCTCCACCCGGTTGTGTCGGGTCCGCCCATAGGGACACCCGAGAGCAACATGCGGGCCAAACCCACACCTAAATCCACTCCTTGTAGACCCGATGCGTCCGTTTCCCCCCTCCCGGTGCCGGCGGCGGCGCCGTTCGTGAGGGGGGCCACGCACCGAAGACGCGTGTTGCCTCTTCGGACATGCCACAACACCACCCCGCATGTATGAGGGCCCGGTACGACGCTCTGGTGGCATTGCTACACCCCCAGGCCCCCCGTCCCGCCTAACCCTGTAGCATTTGACCACGGGATCTAGCCCTTTGACTTTGCTTGGACGAGCTTTGACCAGTGGACCTCCCCACCCGGTTGTGTTAGGTCAGCCCATAGGAACACTTTGGAGCAACATCCGGGCCAGACCCACAGCAAGATCCCCTCCGTGTAGACCCGACGCGTCCGTTTCCCCCCTCTAGGTGCCGGCGGTGGCGCCGTCCGTGAGGGGGGGGGGCACAC
>NC_041393.1:708923827-708925528 GCF_002162155.2 Triticum dicoccoides
GCACCGGAGACGCATGTCGCCTCTTCAGACATGCCACAACACCACCTGGCATGTATGAGGGTCCGGTACGATGCTCTGGTGGCATTGCTACCCCCCTCCCCCCCAGGGCCCCCGTCCCGCCTCACCCTGGAGCGCTTGACCACGAGATCTAGCCTTTTGACTTCCCACGGACGGGCTTTGACCAGTGGACCTCTCCACCCGGTTGTGTCAGGTCGGCCCGTAGGGACACCCGGGAGCAACTTCCGGGCCAAAGCCACAGCTACATCCACTCCGTGTAGACCCGACGCGTCCGTTTCCCCCCTCCAGTTGCCGGCGGCGGCGCCTTCCATGAGGCGGGCACACCGCGGACGTGAGGGGGGTCACACTCTGGAGACGGGTGTCGGTCGTTTGCAACCGCCACAAAACTTCTGTCGGCATAGCTGTTTTTGATTTTAATAAAATATAAGGAGCTATATTGAAAAGAACATGACCGCACATTATTAACGTGCTCGAAAAAATACAAACTATATATATATATATATTCATAATATTTGAAAAAAATACAAACTACATATATATTCATATGTATGTTTATATTTAACATGCTACATGTTAGTTGATATAATAATACATAAAAAAGCATAAAAAAATATATATGAAAAAAAATCTAACTATGCCCACGGCTATGCCGTCGGCATAGAGACGGCAAGGGTTTAGGAGGCGGGCGGCGTGCCGCGGATCGCTGACGTGGCAGATATGCCAACGGCAGCCGTCGGCATATGTTCTGGATGGTGCGGCCCGGATCGATGATGTGGCATGCGGACCTGTGCCGACGGCCCCCCGTCGCGGCTGTCGGCATAGCTCTGACGACGTTAGCCGCCTGTTACCAGCGGGTTCGCCGGGCCCACGAGTATGCCGACGGCCGTTATAAGCCGACAGCAGCTGTCGGCATACTTGCAGCTAGGCCGACGGCCATTCTATGCCGACGGGTGCCGTTGGCTTAGCTCTGTGTAACCCGACGGCCAGAATACGCCGACGGCCAGGACCAGGCTGTCGGCATAGCTCCGAAGAAGCCGGCATGGGCCGTCGGCATTGTTTTGGCCGTCGGGGTAGCACCCTGTTCCGATAGTGTGGTGTCGACATCGCAAAGTTGCTTGATGCCGGCCACCGCCTCGTACAAACGATCCGACACGGTGTCCAGTAGCTTTTTCACCGTTGGCGCGTCATCAAGCGTCGTCCCGAGACCTACGTACCGCGCACCCATGCTCCCGATCTTGCCGGCGTAGGCGTCCAGTGCCTCACCATCCGCCATGCGCAGCCGATCGAAATGGCCGCGGAGCGTCGACAGCCGAGCCCCCTGACCCGATCCACTCCGACGAACCGCTCCTTGATGCTGCTCCACACATCCGCCGCCGTCTTCTTCGTTGATACCTACATCAACAGGTCCTCGAAGAGCGCACCGAACAACACCGGCTTCTTTGTCCCCGCTTCGATCGCAACGTCGCCTGCTGGCGACACCGCCTCCCAGAGACTATGGGTGTCGAGGATGGCCTCGGCCTTCATCGCCCACACCATGTAGTTGTCCGGTGTGAGCATCGCCATCACCATCGACACCATGCTCCCGCCTGCGCCGTGCTGGACGAACCAAACGGAAGAAGATGAAAAACGAAGAAGAACATCGGACAAGGTGGTGCTCCCGGCGCACGAACGTCCCGCCGCAAA
>NC_041393.1:708925771-708931434 GCF_002162155.2 Triticum dicoccoides
ACTCGCCACGCCCCGCGCTCCACGGTTCACCCACCTGCCGCGCACGCACCCACACGGATGCGACCAGGTCCAACGCCCGGCGTGGCTACACACCCGCGCGTCTCGCCAACTAACCCAGACACGCGCACATACATGTGCTGACACACCCTGCCATGGGCCCGACGCGGTTACCGACCGGCGCCCGACGCGACCATCTCGCGCACAGATGCGCTCTGGCACGGCCGTGGCTTATTTGTCTAACACACTCCCCGTTTCGAAATACCCATCAACTTATTTTCGTGAATTGTTTTTCTTCAATCTTCAGATAAATGCCCTTGTCATATTATGATTCCAGAAAGTCGTAAGTGGAAAAAGACTTCCAATCTTGAGTTTAGGCCTCCACATTTTCACGTTGCCATGCAAAGGTAGGCAGGGATCTGACCATTGAGACGATGAACGATCTCTCAGTTCCCGGAAAAAGGAAGCACCGAGACACTCTCTCCATGACAAGACACTCTCTCCATTCAGCCTCTCCTTTCTGTAATTCAAGATCATAACATTTGTGTTGCAACATTTGGTGAGAAAAGAACAAAAGCAAAAAACAGCAACACCACCCGCGGTTTTGCTCACCTCTCATGGAAGGTACCTTGGGCCGCGGCACCAGCAGACACGCACATTGACATCGCCAGATCAAATGGCGTAGCTGCAGAAATTAAGGAGTAGAAGTAGCGCATGCACACACGCACGGGGAGAGCGCCTTTGACCTCTGGACCGCAAGACTTCCACTCCTTCCCTTGACCCCTCTACCCCTATAAATAGACGCCCTTCCTCCAGTCCTTCTCACCACTCCTCTGAATCCGGATTGTTCAGTAACTTCAGTTGTGTCCTAAGACGAGGAAGCTAATAGAGGTTTTGGGTTGTGTTCTTAGATGGCTGTGAGGTTTGTGCTGATTTATTTTTTAATCAGTATTTTTCTTGATGTCGTTTGCTTTTCTAGGTGGGAAGAAGTTCGGAGAACATGGCCACGATGGGTGGGGACCGAAGGCAGATGATGGAGGATGCGGCGGAGCGCAAGTTTCCCGAGGGTTTACGCATCCTCGTCGTTGACGACGCCCGCGTCTTCCAACGTGAGTCTCTTGATCTCTCCACTTCGCCATAGTCCACTAGAATCGGGGCCTTGTGATCTATTTGTTTCTCTGCGAATAATGCTTGCCGCTATGCAGCAACGACGGTGATGGATGGAAAGACGGCGCTGAGGATGCTCATGGCGGGGAAGCAGCAGTTTGACCTGTCATCACCGACGTGTGCATGCCAGACATGGACGGCTTCAAGCTTCTCGAGCTCATCCGCCTCGAGATGGATCTACCGGTCATCAGTACTCTCACTGCTCTCAATCCAAAGTCCAATTTTTGAGTTTTGCATCCATGAGCAGCACTGACAATTGTTTTTAAGAACCTCCTCAATCTTATTGATACCCTGAGAGGATATTAATTTCTTTGCGCAGCGTGTGAAATCCTATATATTTAGGATGATTTTATGAAACCACATACACATGCACACAATCTGCATTCTATTTCTAACCTGAAAAAGTTCGAAAGAACGGTATCCCCACTGAGTCCGAACCAACGGGGTCTCATCTAACCGTTCATCCATCCGATCGGCCGGCGAGTGGGGTAGGAGAGCGGAGGTGGAGCGACACATGAGTTAGTAGGGGATGTAGTGTCCGTTTCTGGCCCAAACCAATGGGATCCTATCTAACCATCCGCCCGATCGGATGGATAGTGGGGTAGGAGAGTGGAGGTGGAGCGGCACATGAGTTAGTAGGGGACACATTATCGGTTTCTTGCCAAAACCAATGGCATGAATACTACAATTAAGAAATACCTATGTTGTATTGATACTATTAAAGATTACTACTCATCTTCATTCTCCTTAAAGTTGTTACTCCTTATGACTATTTACTTTCGAGAATAGCATATGAAGTACAAGTGCCACTTTTAAGTACATACATCGAGTAGGTTAACCATGGGTAATACCTACAATACTACATATTTGTTGACTTTGAACGCGCACACTAATTTTTAGTCAAATTACTTTCACAGAAAGTGCAACCACGCATACTTATTTTCCTGAATCTCTACTATTAATGCCCAAAAATCATCCCAGAAAATTCTTGCCCATTCTTTGCCTCACCCACAGCTGCATGCAATTAATCAGCTATATAGTTAATTACACATGTCAATTATCCAGACATTAATTTACGGAAAGTATCATCGAGCATTGGGCGAGAGGACCACGTTAATTATGGAAAGTATCATTCGCTGGACGGGAGTATCTCGTTAATTATGAAAAGTATTATCAAGCACTAGACGGGTGGACCACATTAATTATGGAAATTATCATGTAGAATATGTATGCCCCATGGCAAGCACGGACAATTAGCTAGCCATAATAAAAAAAGCTATTGACAATGGTGCTTAATGTTTAAAATCTAATATGAGTGTGATCACTTAAAGTGCTTAGAGCGTTACATGGGCCGATAGATGTTACCTAGTATGGTAGAGAAACATGGTTGACTGCCAATAATAGTACTTGATCTTCAAGTTCATCAATAGTTAGACACGATGATGTGATTTCCCTACATGGAACATGTTGTGATATGGCTTAGGCATTGTGTTACTGTTATTGTTTTAGCCATTGTTTTCATATCTTCCTATTGAATGTGTAAAAAAATCCCATTTAGTTTGCATTGAAGCAGAATTATAAAACTGAACATCAACATGCTTTTTCTGTCTATAGGCACTTTGACCAAGACATATCTCCATAGATTTTGTGAATTTCTGAATTCGAAATCTAAGTCATTGGTCATATGGCATGCAGTGCTATCCGTCGATTGCGACAAGAAGGTTGCGATGAAGGGGATATATCATGGCGCGTCCGACTTTATGGTGAAGCCAGTGCGTACACATGAGCTCAAAAACATATGGCAATATGTTCAAAGGTGGAGAAATCCCAAAGCAATAAGCCACATCAGCGATCATGACAGTGATGTGCAAAGAGTTCAACCAGCGACTGCTGACAAGAGTAAGTACTCGCGGAATAAGACAAATGTTGGAGATGATTCTAGCGAGAACAATGAGAGCACATATATATCTGCCACCCACAGAAAGCCCAGGGTGACATGGACAATTCAGCTGCATAACAAGTTTCTAGAAGCTATCAACCAGATCAGCCTTGATAGTAAGAATTCACATCTTGTGCCTCATTCATCGACAATACTGGTGGCTCCTCAATATTTTCATTATAATTTTATATTACATAATTGTAGGGGCTGTTCCAAAAAAGGTATTGGAGCTGATGAATGTGGATTACCTCAGTAGAGAGAATATGGCGAGTCATCTATGAGTTTATTTTTGACCTTTATGCTTAATTTCTATGTTTCTGTTACTATTATTTGTAGTCTAACATTTTGTTATATATAAGTGCAAGATTTTACTTTTTGGGGAACATATTTGTCAAAGCTCTAGTAATGCAACTATCATGAAGTGTAATTTTCATTAATTGTGTCCCTTAAAATGCGAGGCTTATCTCACATAATGCATGCCCATATTTTTAGGAGTTACTTTTACCCATGCGACATCTTCAGTTCTTTTTGTACTCACATGTTTACCATTATTTCGTTCTGATGAGCATCCATCTCATACCTTGTTATTTTCTCTATCTTTTTAATTCAGAAGTATAGATTGCACTTAAAAAGAGTCAAGTCAAATCCCTCTCGTGATGCATATGAAAGAAGGAACTCATCGTACAACATGAACAACAAGGTTAATTTCATGCATAATCATGAACATGGAAGATGGAGTGTGTCCTCTGGCAACACTGCCTCTTGGAGTACAAACAATTATGGTGCAACGGGTCACTTGGCTCCGCCGATGAACATCCAAAGCAACTTCAACATGGGGTCATACCTCCATGATAGTAGAATTCCGAGGTATGTTGGGAAACAACCGTCAGATGCGAGAATATTCACAGGTTTTCGTGACCCTCACGTCAGCCTATACAACAACATACCCAATGAGATAATGTTAGATGAATTTCCTTCATTCAATTATAGTAATTCCTATGCTGGCTTCATGTGTGGCAAGCTAATGGAGATAAGCAAAGGCAAAGGATCTTCCAATCTTCAAAGTTCATTTGCAAACACAACAGTTGGTGGCGGGAGCTCTCTTATCGCATCACAGGTGAACTTCCCACGGATCAACCAGCTAGAGAACTATGCAATGTCATCTGGCTGGTGTCAGGACCCCGACTCGATGTCACATCGATCTAGCCGGTAACACCTCATATCACTTTGCGGCCTCACGCACGGTATCCCCACGGGTGTCGTCTTACCTTTTCCCGGGACCGTTTGCGCCTTTTGGCTCACGTATATGATAGTGTCGCTAGCATCCATATGATAAGGAGCCCGGGCTGACATGACTAGTCGTAAACCCAAAGTGGCACAGACTTACAGGGACAGGCATCCATGACCCAGCTTCGAACGTGTCGGTCATCAGCAAGTGGGTCCGGGCTGTAGCACTGGGCTAGCAGGACTCCGGTAAACCGGGCTGTAGCGGGCTAACAGGACTCCGGTACTCAAAGCGTGACATTTCCCCGAAGGGACAGACACAGGAACGAAGAAGGACACATGCCGGCCAGCCTAAGTGTTCCAGAGCAGTAGCAAGCTACCATGGCTCAGCGGTAACACTAGGAGACATTTCCCGGTAAGAGAGGCTACTAAAGATAAACAACTAGATAGTCAGATCCCACACATAGCACTACACATTACACGTACGCATAACATGCAAGTATGTGCTGTACAACATGGCATCACAGCATAACTCAACAATTATATAGATAAGGTTCAGAAGAGCCATCATAGCATTATTGCAAATAGGGGTCACAAGACCCGTCATACAGAGCATACAAGCAACAAGCGGAAGCATTACATGTCTGGGTACAGACATCTATAAATGAAAAAGGCTGAAGAGCCTGACTATCTACAACATCCGATCAAGATCGTAGCTGAGCTACTAGCTACTAGTCGAAGTCCACAAGAACACTAGTAAGACCGAAGTCTCCGCTGCAAAAACATAAATAAAGCAACATGAGTACAAAGGTACTCAGCAAGACTTACATCAGATCCTATCATACATGCATTGGTATCAAGAGGGTAATTTGGGGTTTAGTTGCAGCAAGCCAGCTTTGACTCTGTGGCTATCCTATTCTACGACTACCAGAAACTCTTGAGGTGAAACAACGTACACGAGTCCACTAATCACCACACAATACGCTACTATGGATTCATCCCCGTCTCCCTACGAGAAGGCCATCCATAGCACTCACACTTGTCTTGAGCATTTTATAGTATCCACTTCAAGTTGTCTATGTACCATGTAAGCATCCAAGAAGTCCATAACCGCGGACCCGGCTATTCGAATAGATCATGTTAACCCTGCAGGGGTGTACTTCTTCACACACGCTCTCGCCACTTACCGCCATGTACACGTCATGTATCTCGGCAACCTTCAAGCGGAAGCCTGGCGAGGGTGTCGGCCACGACCTGACTAACCACACAAGACTCTAGTCCAGGTTTATCGCCTATTCGGGTTCCATCCGCAAGGAGATCCGGCCGGGGTGTCGCT
>NC_041393.1:708933640-708941592 GCF_002162155.2 Triticum dicoccoides
TTTCTGGAATTTTCCTGATTTAATTAAATCCAGAATTTATATACTGCGCCAGCATGACGTCAGCACGACGTCAGCGGGTCAACGCGGCTGTCCAGGGTCAAACCTGACGTGTGGGTCCCACACGTCAGTGACACTGGGGTTAATTTAATTTAATTAAAAAGGTTAGGGGGGTCGGGCCCACTGGTCAGCGTCAGGGGGGGGGGTTAGTCAACGGTGATTAGCACTAAGCTAATCACCTGACGGGCCGGCCCCACCTGGCAGGGCTCAGGCGACGGGGGCTCGTCGCCGGCGACCTCTGGACGCGGCGGAGTCCGCGCCACAGGCCACTGGGACGGCGTCTGAGAGCACCGGGGCGTAGCCCGGGCTCTCGCGCATCTGGTGGGACAGGTGGGAGGAGCGGGGACGGCCGGAGCTCGCCGGAGCAAGGCTCGCGGCGGCGGCCGGGGTTCGGGCGCGAGCGGGATCGGGCTGCGGGGCACGGGGAGGCCACCTGAGGGGCCCGGCGGCACCCTCGTGGCACCAGGAACGCGGAGGGAGGCTTGGTTTGGGCGGAGGCGGGCCGAGACGGCGGCGGCGACGTGGACGGCGGCGAGGGGCTTCGGCCGTGGTGGGGAGCGGCGCTACGGCACGGGAACGGGAGGGAGAAGAGAGGGGAACGGTGGAGGAGCTCACCGCGGATCCAGCGAGCGCGAAGGCGAGGTCGGGGATGCCCGGAAGCTCCCGAATTGACGGCGAGTACCCACGGCGGCCGGAGGCGAGGATGGCGACGGCGACGGCTCCACGGGGCTCTCCGGCTTGCGTGGCTCGGCGAGGAAGTAGAGGGGGTCGCGGCGGAGCTCGGGGGCTCTACAGAGGGGCGAGGGGACGGCGGGGAGCGCGTCGGTGGTGAGCTGCGGCGGCGGCGGTGCTTCGGGTGAGAGGGAGAGAGAGCAGGGGAAGAGGAGGAGGGCGAGGGAGAGTGAGAACGGTGCGGGGCAGCGCGTGGCGACGTTCCGGACGTCCAGGCGTCGAGGGGAGGACAGGCAGGCAGGTGCCGTGGCGGCACGGCGGTGCGCACGCGCCGGCCACACGCCTCTGGCCTCCTGGCGGGAGGTGGAGGACGACTGGCGCTAGCCAGTCGGCTGGGCCGGCCAGCTGGGCCGCACAGGGGAGGGGAGGCCCAGGTAAGTCCTCCTTCCTTTTATTTCTGTTTTCTATTTTTTTCTGACATTTGTTTGATTTAATAAATATATCAAATCATTTAATTTTATTATGCCAATTTTTGTAGGGGCTAATGGTATTATTCCAGAACTCTTGTATAATTGGCATAATTTTTGGACCATATTTCATATATATAGAAATATATTTCCAATGCAAATATTTATCGAATTAATCCAAATGGCCAAAATAAATGTCCATGAGCTCCTAAAAATATTGTTTTGATTTTTATCTCTGTCCAATATTTTTAGAGGGCATCATGAGCATTTTCTTGGACCCTTTTGGAGAAATTTTTATTTGGGTCATTTTCAAAAATGATTCTGAGGGTTCCACCAATCCTCATTTCAAATTTAAATGAAATTTAAACATGATGCACAAATGACCAGCTAGTCTAGGTCATACCAGACTAGGGATGTGACAACTCGCCCCCACTTGACAGAATCTCGTCCCGAGATTCAGGGGTCGACGGAAAGAAAGCGGGGTACTCCAGTCGAAGACGATCTTCTCGCTCCCAAGTAGCTTCTCTCTCGGAATGATGAGACCACTGAACTTTGAGAAACTTGATGTTCTGACGTCGGGTGACACGCTCTGCTTGATCAAGAATGCGAACCGGGTACTCTCGGTATGTGAGGTTATCTTGGAGATCAAGCGTGTCGTGGTCCACTCCGCGGATGGGATCCGAGAAGCAACGCCTGAGTTGAGAGACGTGGAAGACATCATGAACTCGAGAAAGATGTGGAGGTAGTTCCAACTGGTAGGCAACCTCTCCTCGTTTAGCGAGAATGCGAAAGGGACCAATGTAACGAGGAGCCAACTTGCCCTTGATACCGAAACGATGGGTACCCTTCAAAGGGGTAACCCGAAGGTAAGCTTGGTCGCCAATCTCATAGGTCATATCCTTATGATGACGATCGTACTGACTTTTCTGACGAGACTGGGCTGTTTTCAAATTCTCACGAATGATGCGAACTTGCTCTTCTGCCTCCTGGATCATATCCGGTCCAAAGAATTGTCTTTCACCAGTTTCTGACCAGTTCAAAGGTGTTCGACATCTTCGTCCATAGAGAACCTCAAAAGGAGCTTGCTTGAGGCTGGATTGGTAGCTATTGTTATAGGCGAACTCGGCGAAAGGAAGACATTTCTCCCAATCCATACCGAATGAGATAACGCAAGCTCTGAGCATGTCTTCGAGAATTTGATTGATCCGTTCCACCTGACCACTCGACTGAGGGTGGAAAGCGGTACTGAAGGAAAGATGGGTTCCCATGGCAGTTTGGAAACTCTCCCAGAAATGAGAAGTAAAAAGACTGCCACGGTCTGAATTGATCTCTAGTGGAACACCATGGAGTGACACTATTCGAGAAATATATAAGTCAGCAAGCTGACTAGCAGTGATACTCTCTCGAACAGGAAGGAAGTGAGCCACTTTGGAAAGACGATCAACGACTACGAAGATAGCGTTATTCCCTCTCTTGGTCCTGGGAAAACCGGTGATGAAGTCCATACTAACTTTATCCCATTTCCATTCAGGAATAGCTAAGGGCTGAAGGGTGCCAGCAGGTCTTTGATGCTCTGCCTTAACGCGACGACATACGTCACATTTAGCAATGAACTCAGCGATTTCTCTCTTCATCCTAGTCCACCAGAACCTCTGGCGTAGGTCCTGATACATCTTAGTGCTACCGGGATGAATCGTGAGAGGAGATTCATGCGCCTCCTTAAGGATCAATTGTCGCAGATGTTGATTCTTGGGAACCACCAAGCGATTCTCAAAGAAAACAACACCACGATCATCCATAGAGAAACATCCACCAACTCCCTTCTTAATGTTTCTCTTGATCCGAGAAATTCCTGTGTCTTGCTTTTGAGCAGCGATAATCCGATCTTCAAGATCAGGTTTCGCCACCAGGGTAGAAAGGAATCTGCGAGGAGCTATGTGAAGATTAAGCTTACAGAATTCCTCATGGAGAAGTGGTTGGCCTTGCTGCAACATGAGATTGTTGCAATAGGATTTACGGCTTAGAGCATCAGCCATGACATTGGCTTTGCCTGGGGTGTAGGTAATCCCTAGATCATAATCTGTGATCAACTCCAACCAACGTCTTTGCCTAAGGTTCAGATCCGGTTGGGTGAAGATATACTTGAGACTCTGGTGATCGGTGTAGATCTCGCAACGTTTACCAAGTAGGTAATGTCGCCAGGTCTTGAGTGCATAGACTACGGCTGCAAGCTCTAGATCATGTGTAGGATAATTCTCCTCATGTGGATGCAACTGTCGAGATGCATAGGCAATCACATGACGATCCTGCATAAGAATGTAACCTAGTCCCTGTCGTGAGGCGTCGCAGTAGATAATAAAGTCTTTAGTGAAATCCGGTGGCACAAGTATGGGAGCAGAAGTCAGGCGCCTTTTCAGTTCCTGAAAACTGTACTCACACTGTGGGGACCACTCAAACTTTTTATCTTTCTTGAGAAGTTCCGTGAGGGGTTTGGCTACTTTGGAGAAGTTTTCAACAAAGCGGCGACAATAGCTGGCTAGACCAAGGAAACTCCTAACTTGTTTGACTGTTTCAGGTGGAGTCCAATCGAGAACGGCTTGAACTCTCTCGGGATTGACAGCAATGCCCTTACCAGAGATTACGTGGCCTAGGTAGGTCACTTCTGGCAACCAAAATTCACACTTGGAGAACTTGGCATAAATGCGGTGCTCTCTGAGTTTTTCTAAAATAAGTCTAAGATGTTCGGCATGCTCTTCCTCGTTCTTCGAGTAAATAAGAATATCATCGAGATAAACCACGACGAACTTATCTAAGTACTCCATGAAGATCGAGTTCATCAAACGGGAGAATGTGGCTGGGGCATTGGTTAGACCAAAGGACATGATGGTGTACTCGTACTGACCATAACGAGTAACAAAAGCTGTCTTGGGAATGTCCCCATTTCTGATCTTGATTTGGTGGTAGCCTAACCTTAAATCCATCTTGGAGAAGACTGAGGATCCAGCGAGCTGATCATACAGGTCGTTGATCCTGGGAAGCGGATACTTGTTCTTTATCGTGACCAAATTAACGGGACGATAATCTACAACCATCCGGTCCGTACCGTCTTTCTTCTTGACAAAGAGGACGGGGCAAGCCCAAGGAGAAGAACTAGGACGGATGAAACCCTTTTGTAAGGACTCATCGAGTTGTTTCTTAAGCTCGGCTAGTTCTAGGGGTGCCATCTTGTAAGGTCTCCGGGAGATTGGAGCTGTTACTGGGATAAGATCTATGACGAACTCTACATCTCTGTCAGGTGGAACACCTGGCAGTTCCTCTGGAAAGACATCCGGAAAGTCACGGACTACCGGGATATCTTCAAGGTCTGGAAGAGGGCTGGCATTAAGAGAATAGAGCTGACGCTTTGCAACTCTAGTGGAGACGGTGACTATCTTGCCAGACGGGTGTGTAAGCTGAACAGATCTTGTGTAACAATCAATCTTGGCATGATGAGCTGTCATCCAATCCATACCCAAGATGATGTTAATATCTGAAGACTTGAGGGCTACAAGCGATGCAAGGAATACAAGCCTGTCAACAAGGATTTCGTTACCATGGCTTACACTAGAGGTTTGCCATTTGGATCCAGGAGTTTGGATGACTAGCGGAGTTGGCATATCACAAAATGACATGTTGTGCAAGTTAGCATAGCTTTCAGAAATGAAGGAGTGAGATGCTCCAGTATCGAATAGAACTGATGCTGGGTGACAATTGACAAGGAGTGTACCAAGAACGACATCTGGATCATCATGAGCGTCTTTAGCTGAGACGTGATGCACACGTCCACGTTCAGTGGAAACTGACTTGGCACTGATCATCTTGCGTGATGGCTTAATACAGCCAACAGTCTTCTCAGGCTGGGGTGGAGCATAACTAGTTTGAGAGCAATTACGTGCATAGTGTCCTGGCTTCCCGCATGTGAAGCAAGTCCCTGAGGTTGGACGGGGACCCGCACTAACAAGCGGTCTACCAGTAGGCCTGGGTGGAACATACGACTGAGCTGGGGAAGGCACCACATAGGACGGCCTCGGTGCATAACCGGAAGGAAGAGCGGAGTTTGGAACCCAAATCCGGCGTTTCAGGGAACTAGAGCCAGAGGAGGATCCCAAATCACGGGTGTGCTTACGAGACTCCTCGTAAGTGAGTTGAGCTGTCTCTGCATTGATGGCCTTGTTCACAAGGGCTTGGAATGTATCACAATGATGCAGGTGGAGATCACGACGCAACTTGGGGTTGAGACCCTTCCGGAACCTAGCCTGCTTCTTAGCATCCGTGGACACTTCTTCTGTGGCATAGCGGGCAAGGTTCTCGAACTCTCTGCTATAAGCATCAACAGCCATCTTACTCTGGGTGAAACTACAGAACTCTTCTCTCTTGCGATCAATAAGGGCCTGGGGAAAGTGATGCTCGCGAAAAGCCTCAGTGAAATCCATCCAGGTAGGAATCTGGCCAGCTGGAAGCATAGCCTCATAGTTCTGCCACCAAAGACTAGCAGGACCTTCCAGGTGATATGTGGCATAAGTGACCTTGTCATCCTCAGCTACGTTCGCGGAACGCAGCTTATGAGTGATGCTACGGAGCCAGTCATCTGCATCGAGTGGCTCGATGGAATGATGAAAGGTAGGTGGGTGCAAGCGGATAAAATCATGAATGGTCACAGAACCCTTGAACTGATGTGCGGTGTTCTCCTCGATACGTGCCAACAAGTGGTTGGACTCACGCTTGTTCCTCTCCATCTCTAGCATGAACTCTGTCAACGAAGGCTGATCGGGAGGATCCTCATCCCTACCATCTCCGTGGTTCTGGCTACGAGCAACGGAACTTTGCTTAGCCGATGACATCCTGAGAAACGAACCAAGGACGGAATCAGCATCAACTAAAGACTGTGGAATGTAGGACAAGGAGTTAGTATCACTCGAACTCTTAGGGAAAATCCGGCAGCATAACGGCAGTAAAATGCTCAGAATGAGACATCCTACTAAAAATGGGGTAGTACAACAACTCAACATCACCACTCAAGGTTCTGGGATAGTACTAAACAGACTACACCGGAAGTACTCAAAACTGGGGTATGACTCTGATCAACCAGTCCTATGGGACTACGGAGTAGTAACACGTGATCCTGATAGACGGAAGAGAAGCCTAGTTCCTTAATCCCGTCGGAAAGATAGGATGACTCAGATCAGAAGACCATGAGGTAAAGGAGTAAAAAGAGCCTTACGTTCCTTCCCACAATCAATTCCCTTACATAACTAAAGATTTTCTAGACTCAACTTCGACCAGTTTGGCTTGGTAATCCTACAGGCAGTCAAGCTCTGATACCAAGGCTGTCAGGACCCCGACTCGATGTCACATCGATCTAGCCGGTAACACCTCATATCACTTTGCGGCCTCACACACGGTATCCCCACGGGTGTCGTCTTACCTTTTCCCGGGACCGTTTGCGCCTTTTGGCTCACGTATATGATAGTGTCGCTAGCATCCATATGATAAGGAGCCCGGGCTGACATGACTAGTCGTAAACCCAAAGTGGCACAGACTTACAGGGACAGGCATCCATGACCCAGCTTCGAACGTGTCGGTCATCAGCAAGTGGGTCCGGGCTGTAGCACTGGGCTAGCAGGACTCCGGTAAACCGGGCTGTAGCGGGCTAACAGGACTCCGGTACTCAAAGCGTGACATTTCCCCGAAGGGACAGACACAGGAACGAAGAAGGACACATGCCGGCCAGCCTAAGTGTTCCAGAGCAGTAGCAAGCTACCATGGCTCAGCGGTAACACTAGGAGACATTTCCCGGTAAGAGAGGCTACTAAAGATAAACAACTAGATAGTCAGATCCCACACATAGCACTACACATTACACGTACGCATAACATGCAAGTATGTGCTGTACAACATGGCATCACAACATAACTCAACAATTATATAGATAAGGTTCAGAAGAGCCATCATAGCATTATTGCAAATAGGGGTCACAAGACCCGTCATACAGAGCATACAAGCAACAAGCGGAAGCATTACATGTCTGGGTACAGACATCTATAAATGAAAAAGGCTGAAGAGCCTGACTATCTACAACATCCGATCAAGATCGTAGCTGAGGTACTAGCTACTAGTCGAAGTCCACAAGAACACTAGTAAGACCGAAGTCTCCGCTGCAAAAACATAAATAAAGCAACATGAGTACAAAGGTACTCAGCAAGACTTACATCAGATCCTATCATACATGCATTGGTATCAAGAGGGTAATGTGGGGTTTAGTTGCAGCAAGCCAGCTTTGACTCTGTGGCTATCCTATTCTACGACTACCAGAAACTCTTGAGGTGAAACAACGTACACGAGTCCACTAATCACCACACAATACGCTACTATGGATTCATCCCCGTCTCCCTACGAGAAGGCCATCCATAGCACTCACACTTGTCTTGAGCATTTTATAGTATCCACTTCAAGTTGTCTATGTACCATGTAAGCATCCAAGAAGTCCATAACCGCGGACCCGGCTATTCGAATAGATCATGTTAACCCTGCAGGGGTGTACTTCTTCACACACGCTCTCGCCACTTACCGCCATGTACACGTCATGTATCTCGGCAACCTTCAAGCGGAAGCCTGGCGAGGGTGTCGGCCACGACCTGACTAACCACACAAGACTCTAGTCCAGGTTTATCGCCTATTCGGGTTCCATCCGCAAGGAGATCCGGCCGGGGTGTCGCT
>NC_041393.1:708943076-708970379 GCF_002162155.2 Triticum dicoccoides
CCCCACCTGGCAGGGCTCAGGCGACGGGGGCTCGTCGCCGGCGACCTCTGGACGCGGCGGAGTCCGCGCCACAGGCCACTAGGACGGCGTCTGAGAGCACCGGGGCGTAGCCCGGGCTCTCGCGCATCTGGTGGAACAGAGGGGAGGAGCGGGGACGGCCGGAGCTCGCCGGAGCAAGGCTCGCGGCGGCGGCCGGGGTTCGGGCGCGAGCGGGATCGGGCTGCGGGGCACGGGGAGGCCACCTGAGGGGCCCGGCGGCACCCTCGTGGCACCAGGAACGCGGAGGGAGGCTTGGTTTGGGCGGAGGCGGGCCGAGACGGCGGCGGCGACATGGACGGCGGCGAGGGGCTTCGGCCGTGGTGGGGAGCGGCGCTACGGCACGGGAACGGGAGGGAGAAGAGAGGGGAACGGTGGAGGAGCTCACCGCGGATCCAGCGAGCGCGAAGGCGAGGTCGGGGATGCCCGGAAGCTCCCGAATTGACGGCGAGTACCCACGGCGGCCGGAGGTGAGGATGGCGACGGCGACGGCTCCACGGGGCTCTCCGGCTTGCGTGGCTCGGCGAGGAAGTAGAGGGGGTCGCGGCGGAGCTCGGGGGCTCTACAGAGGGGCGAGGGGACGGCGGGGAGCGCGTCGGTGGCGAGCTGCGGCGGCGGCGGTGCTTCGGGTGAGAGGGAGAGAGAGCAGGGGAAGAGGAGGAGGGCGAGGGGGAGTGAGAACGGTGCGGGGCAGCGCGTGGCGACGTTCCGGACGTCCAGGCGTCGAGGGGAGGACAGGCAGGCAGGTGCCGTGGCGGCACGGCGGTGCGCACGCGCCGGCCACACGCCTCTGGCCTCCTGGCGGGAGGTGGAGGACGACTGGCGCTAGCCAGTCGGCTGGGCCGGCCAGCTGGGCCGCACAGGGGAGGGGAGGCCCAGGTAAGTCCTCCTTCCTTTTATTTCTGTTTTCTATTTTTTTCTGACATTTGTTTGATTTAATAAATATATCAAATCATTTAATTTTATTATGCCAATTTTTGTAGGGGCTAATGGTATTATTCCAGAACTCTTGTATAATTGGCATAATTTTTGGACCATATTTCATATATATAGAAATATATTTCCAATGCAAATATTTATCGAATTAATCCAAATGGCCAAAATAAATGTCCATGAGCTCCTAAAAATATTGTTTTGATTTTTATCTCTGTCCAATATTTTTAGAGGGCATCATGAGCATTTTCTTGGACCCTTTTGGAGAAATTTTTATTTGGGTCATTTTCAAAAATGATTCTGAGGGTTCCACCAATCCTCATTTCAAATTTAAATGAAATTTAAATATGATGCACAATTGACTAGCTAGTCTAGGTCATACCAGACTAGGGATGTGACAGCTGGCTACCTCTACAAAATGAAAAGACATGATTCATAAGCAACACCACACCAGTGGGAGGCTTCACTGAGCAGATGGCACCATTCAACATGGCAAGCAACACAAGCTCAGTAGGAACGACGTTGAATGGTAGCTGTGCACTTGATGCAAGTAGAACTTGACCTAAAGATACTCATCGGGTCAACAGTGAAAGAACTACTTCGATGCCTCACAACCTACAGACAGACGATTTCATCCCATTGGCTCAGCTACTTGATGGCGGGGATGGAGCTAGCATTGTTCCTATGCAAGAAGGCACACTTGATCATCTACCTATTAATGATCAACTGAATGAAATCAATACCTTCTCAATGGATGATCTATTTTCCAACATGCACATGGAAGTAAGAACGTTTCTCATTTGTGTGAATCTATGCGCTGCATATGAATTGTTGAATTGGACATGTGTACATTAATAACACTTTTTCTCAATGTAGGATTTCACTGGAGATGATGCTATCTTGGAAGAAGCATGGTAGTTCTGTATGTTAGCCCGTCCAACGCGTGAGATGCTTGATCAAGAGTATGAAGCTCGAGCGTCCTGTTTGAGGCAATAGAGTGCTTTGACAAGTTTGTAAACATAGTGATATGTGTAGCCATTTTCATATACCAGTGGTCCTTGAGATATAGTTCCTCTTGTATAACATTGAGAATTGACGTGTTCTGCACAACAATCATAAATACCACCCTTTAGAGACTATTGTACCTAATACAAATCTTATGATGGTAGCTTCTATAATAGGGTCAGCATCATCATAATCAAAACATTAATGTTTCTTGAAGCCTATAGTAACAAGGCATACTTTATACCTGGGATTAACTTGTCTGTGGGCCATCATGTTTTTACAGCGAGGTGGAGTACTAAGAGCCATGGGTTACTCTTCATTAGAGCCTTTTATTCTTCATCCATAACTTTTCTTCAATTTTTTACTAGACATGTAGACATTTTGCAAACGTAGCTTGAAGGAAATATGCCCTAGAGGCAATAATAAAGTTATTATTTATTTCCTTATATCATGGTAAATGTTTATTATTCATGCTAGAATTGTATTAACCGGAAACATGATACATGTGTGAATACATAGACAAACATAATGTCACTAGTATGCCTCTACTTGACTAGCTCGTTTATCAAAGATGGTTATGTTTCCTAGCCATGGACAAAAGAGTTGTCATTTGATTAACGGGATCACATCATTAGGAGAATGATGTGATTGACTTGACCCATTCCGTTAGCTTAGCACTTGATCATTTAGTATGTTGCTATTGCTTTCTTCATGACTTATACATGTTCCTGTAACTATGAGATTATGAAACTCCCGTTTACCGGAGGAACACTTTGGGTACTACCAAACGTCACAACGTAACTGGGTGATTATAAAGGAGTACTACAGGTGTCTCCGAAGATACATGTTGAGTTGGCATATTTTGAGATTAGGTTTTGTCACTCCGATTGTCGGAGAGGTATCTCTGGGCCCTCTCGGTAATGCACATCACTATAAGCCTTGCAAGCAATGTGACCAATGAGTTGGTTACGGGATGATGCATTACGTAACGAGTAAAGAGACTTGCCAATGAGGAGATTGAACTAGGTATTGGATACCGACGATCAAATCTTGGGCAAGTAACATACCGATGACAAAGGAACAACGTATGTTGTTATGCGGTTTGACCGATAAAGATCTTCGTAGAATATGTAGGAGCCAATATGGGCATCCAGGTTCCGCTATTGGTTATTGACCAAGAATAGTTCTAGGTCATGTCTACATAGTTCTCGAACCCGTAGGGTCCGCACGCTTAAGGTTTCGATGACAGTTATATTATGAGTTTATGAGTTTTGATGTACCGAAGGAGTTCGGAGTCCCGGATGAGATCGGGGACATGACGAGGAGTCTCGAAATGGTCGAGACGTAAAGATCGATATATTAGACGACTATATTCGGAGTTCGGAAAGGTTCTGAGTGATTCAGGTATTTTCGGGGGTACCGGGGAGTTACGGGAATACGAGGAAGAAGCAATGGGCCTCATGGGCCAAGTGGTGGAAGAGAGGAGGCAGGGCACGCGGCCCCCCTAGCCCAAACCGAATTGTACTAGGGGACCGGCCCCCCTTTCCTCCTTTTCCTCCCTCTCCTTCCTTCTCCTTCTCCTTCCCTTCCTTCCCCTCTCCTACTTGGACTAGGAAAGAGGGGAATCCTACTTGGAGTAGGATTCTCCCCCTTGGGCGCGCCTCCTCCTACTTGGCCGGCCCTCCTCCCCTTGCTCCTTTATATACGGGGGCAGGGGGGCACCCCATGACACACAAGTTGATCTACGGATCGTTCCTTAGCCGTGTGCGGTGCCCCCTCCACCATATTCCACCTCGGTCATATCGTCGCGGAGTTTAGGCGAAGCCCTGCGTCGGTAGAACATCATCAGCGTCACCACGCCGTCGTGCTGACGGAACTCATCCACGAAGCTTTGCTGGATCGGAGCCCGGGGATCGTCATCGAGCTGAACGTGTGCTGAACTCGGAGGTGCCGTACGTTCGGTGCTTGGATCGGTCGGATCGTGAAGACGTACGACTACATCAACCGGGTTGTGCTAACGCTTCCGCTTACGGTCTACGAGGGTACGTGGACAACGCTCTCCCCTCTCGTTGCTATGCCATCACCATGATCTTGCGTGTGCGTAGGAAATTCTTTGAAATTACTACGTTCCCCAACAGTGGTATCAGAGCCTGGTTTTATGCGTAGATGTCATATGCACAAGTAGAACACAAGTGAGTTGTGGGCGATACAAGTCATACTGCTTACCAGCATGTCATACTTTGGCTCAGCGGTATTGTGAGATGAAGCAGCCCGGACCGACATTACGCGTACGCTTACGCGAGACTGGTTTCACCGTTACGAGCACTCGTGCTTAAAGTTGATTGGTGGGTGTCTGTCTCTCTCACTTTAGCTGAATCGAGTGTGGCTACGCCCGGTCCTTGCGAAGGTTAAAACAGCACCAACTTGACGAACTATCGTTGTGGTTTTTATGCGTAGGTAAGAACGGTTCTTGCTAAAGCCCATAGCAGCCACGTAAAATTTGCAACAACAAAGTAGAGGACGTCTAACTTGTTTTTGCAGGGCATGTTGTGATGTGATATGGTCAAGACATGATGCTATATTGTATTGTATGAAATGATCATGTTTTGTAATCGAAGTTATCGGCAACTGGCAGGAGCCATATGGTTGTCACTTTATTGTATGAAATGCAAACGCCCTGTAATTGCTTTACTTTATCTCTAAGCGGTAGCGATAGTCGTAGAAGCAATAGATGGCGTAACGAAAACGATGCTGCAATGGAGATCAAGGTGTCGCGCCGGTGACGATGGTGATCACGACGGTGCTTCGAAGATGGAGATCACAAGCACAAGATGATGATGGCCATATCATATCACTTATATTGATTGCATGTGATGTTTATGCTTTATGCATCTTATCTTGCTTTGATTGACGGTAGCATTTTAAGATGATCTCTCACTAATTATCAAGAAGTGTTCTCCCTGAGTATGCACCGTTGCGAAAGTTCTTCGTGCTGAGACACCACGTGATGATCGGGTGTGATAGGCTCTACGTTCAAATACAACGGGTGCAAAACAGTTGCACACGCGGAATACTCAGGTTAAACTTGACGAGCCTAGCATATACAGATATGGCCTCGGAACACGGAGACCGAAAGGTCGAGCATGAATCATATAGTAGATATGATCAACATAATGATGTTCACCATTGAAACTACTCCATCTCACGTGATGATCGGACATGGTTTAGTTGATTTGGATCACGTGATCACTTAGATGACTAGAGAGATGTCTGTCTAAGTGGGAGTTCTGAAGTAATATGATTAATTGAACTTAAATTTATCATGAACTTAGTCCTGGTAGTATTTTGCAAATTATGTTGTAGATCAATAGCTTGCGTTGTTGCTTTCATATGTTTATTTTGATATGTTCCTAGAGAAAATTGTGTTGAAAGATGTTAGTAGCAATGATGCAGATTGGATCCGTTATCTGAGGTTTATCCTCATTGCTGCACAGAAGAATTATGTCCTTAATGCACCGCTAGGTGACAGACCTATTGCAAGAGCAGACACAGACGTTATGAACATTTGGCTAGCTCAATATGATGACTACTTGATAGTTTAGTGCACCATGCTTAACGGCTTAGAATCGGGACTTCAAAGATGTTTTGAACGTCATGGACCATATGAGATGTTCCAGGAATTGAAGTTAATATTTCAAGCAAATACTCAAGTTGAGAGATATGAAGTCTCCAACAAGTTCTATAGCTAAAAGATGGAGGAGAATCGCTCAACTAGTGAGCATGTGCTCAGATTGTCTGGGTACTTCAATCACTTGAATCAAGTGGGAGTTAATCTTCCAGATAAGATAGTGATTGACAGAATTCTCTAGTCACCATCACTAAGTTACTAGAACTTCGTGATGAACTATAGTATGCAAGGGATGACGAAAACGATTCCCGAGCTCTTCGTGATGTTGAAATCAACGAAGGTAGAAATCAAGAAAGAGCATCAAGTGTTGATGGTTGACAAGATCACTAGTTTCAAGAAAAGGGCAAAGGGAAAGAAAGGGAAACTTCAAGTAGAATGGCAAACAAGTTGTCACTCCCGTGAAGAAGCCCAAAGCTGGACCTAAGCCTGAAACTGAGTGCTTCTACTGCAAAGGAAATGGTCACTGGAAGTGGAACTACTCCAAATATTTGGTGGATAAGAAGGATGGCAAAGTGAACAAGGGTATATTTGATATACAGGTGATTGATGTGTGCCTTACTAGTGTTTATAGTAGCCCCTGAGTATTTGATACTTGTTCGGTTGCTAAGATTAGTAACTCGAAACAGGAGTTACAGAATAAACAGAGACTAGTTAAGGGTGAAGTGACGATGTGTGTTGGAAGTGGTTCCAAGATTGATATGATCATCATCGCACACTCCCTATACTTTCGGGATTATTGTTAAACCTAAATAAATGTTATTTGGCGTTTGCGTTGAGCATGAATATGATTTGATCATGTTTATTGCAATACGGTTATTCATTTAAAGTCAGAGAATAATTGTTGTTCTGTTTACATGAATAAAACCTTCAATGGTCATACACCCAATGAAAATAGTTTGTTGGATCTCGATCGTAGTGATACACATATTCATAATGTTGAAACCAAAAGATGCAAAGTTAATAATGATAGTGCAACTTATTTGTGGCACTGCCGTTTGGGTCATATCGGTGTAAAGCGCATGAAGAAACTCCGTAAAGATGGATTTTCGGAATCACTTGGTTATGAATCATTTGATGCTTGCGAACCGTGCCTATTGGGCAAGATGACTAAAACTCCGTTCTCCGGAACAATGGAACGAGCTACTGACTTATTGGAAATAATACATACCGATGTATGCGATCCAATGAGTGTTGATGCTCGTGGCAAGTATCATTACTTTTCTGACCTTCACAGATGATTTGAGCAGATATGGGTATGTCTACTTGATGAAACATAAGTCTGAAATATTTGAAAGGTTCAAAGAATTTCAGAGTGAAGTGGAAAAATCATCGTAACAAGAAAATAAAGTTTCTGCGATCTGATCACGGAGACGAATATTTGAGTTACAAGTTTGGTCTTCAATTAAAACAATGTGGAATAGTTTCACAGCTCACGCCACCTGGAACACCACAACGTTATGGTGTGTCCGAACGTCATAACCGCACTTTATTGGATATGGTGCGATCTATGATGTCTCTTACCGGTTTACCACTATCGTTTTGGGGTTATGCATTAGAGACAGCTGCATTCACGTTTAATAGGGCACCATCTAAATCCGTTGAGACGACACCGTATGAACTATGGTTTAATAGTAAACCTAAGTTGTCGTTTCTTAAAGTTTGGAGTTGTGAAGCTTATGTGAAAAAGTTTTCACCTGATAAGCTCGAACCCAAATCGGAGAAGTGCGTCTTCATAGAATACCCAAAGGTAACCATTGGGTACACCTTCTATCACAGATCCGAAGGCAAGTTGCTAAGATGGATCCTTTATAGAGAACAAGTTTCTCTCGAAAGAAGTGAGTGGGAGGAAAGTAGAACTTGATGAGGTAATTGTACCTTCTCCCTTATTGGAAAGTAGTTCATCACAGAAATCAGTTCCTGTGATTCCTACACCAATTCGTGAGGAAGCTAATGATGATGATCATGATGCTTCAGATCAAGTCACTACCGAACCTCGTAGGTCTTCCAGAATAAGATCCGCACCAAAGTGGTACGGTAATCCTATTCTAGAAGTCATGTTACTAGACCATGATGAACCTACGAACTATGAGGAAGAGATGATGAGCCCAGATTTCGCGAAATGGCTTGAGGCCATGAAATCTGAGATGGGATCCATGTATGAGAACAAAGTGTGGACTTTGGTGGAGTTTCCCGACGATCGGCAAGCCATATTGTATAAATGGATCTTCAAGAGGAAGACAGATGCTGATAGTAGTGTTACTATCTACAAAGCTCGACTTGTCGCAAAAAGGTTTTTGACAAGTTCAAGGTGTTGACTACAATGAGATTTTCTCAACTGTAGTGATGCTTAAGTCTGTCCGAATCATGTTAGCAATTGCCACAATTTATGAAATCTGGCAAATGGATGTCAAAACTTCATTCCTTAATGGTTTTCTTAAAGAAGAGTTGTATATGATGCAACCAGAAGGTTTTGTCAATCCTAAAGGTGTTAACAAAGTGTGCAAGCTCCAGCGATCCATCTATGGACTGGTGCAAGCATCTCAGAGTTGGAATATACGCTTTGATAAGTTGATCAAAGCATATAGTTTTGTACAGACTTACGGTGAAGCCTGTATTTACAAGAAAGTGAGTGGGAGCACTACAACATTTCTGATAAGTATATGTGAATGACATATTGTTGATTGGAAATAATGTAGAATTATTCTGCAAAGCATGAAAGGATACTTGAATAAGAGTTTTTCAAAGAAAGACCTCAGTGAAGCTGCTTACACATTGAGCATCAAGATCTATATAGATAGATCAAGACGCTTGATAAGATTTTTCAATGAATACATACCTTGATAAATTTTTGAAATAGTTCAAAATGGAACAGTCAAAGAAGGAGTTCTTGCCTGTGTTACAAGGTGTGAAGTTGAGTAAGACTCAAGACCCGACCATTGCAGAAAATAGAAAGAGAATGAAAAGTCATTCCCTATGCCTCAGTCATAGGTTCTATAAAGTATGCTATGCTGTGAACCAGACCTATTGTATGCCTTGCTCTGTGTTTGGCAAATGAATACAATTTTGATCTAATAAGTAGATCACTGGACATGGGTTAAGAATATTGTTAGTGAGGACTAAGGAGATGTTTCTCGATTATGGAGGTGATAAAAGAGCCCGTCGTAAAAGTTACAACGATGCAAGCTTTTACACCAATCCGGATGACTCTAAGTCTCAATCTGGATACATATTGAAAGTGGGAGCAATTAGCTATAGTAGCTCCATGCAGAGCATTGTGGACATAGAATATTTGCAAAATACATACGGCTCTGAATATGACAGACCCGTTGACTAAGCTTCTCTCATGAGCAAAACATGATCATACCTTAGTACTCTTTGGGTGTTAATCACATAGCGATGTGAACTAGATTATTGACTCTAGTAAACCCTTTGGGTGTTGGTCACATGACGATGTGAACTATTGGTGTTGAATCACATGATGATGTGAACTAGATTATTGACTCTAGTGCAAGTGGGAGACTGAAGGAAATATGCCCTAGAGGCAATAATAAAGTTATTATTTATTTCCTTATATCATGGTAAATGTTTATTATTCATGCTAGAATTGTATTAACCGGAAACATAATACATGTGTGAATACATAGACAAACATAATGTCACTAGTATGCCTCTACTTGACTAGCTCGTTTATCAAAGATGGTTATGTTTCCTAGCCATGGACAAAAGAGTTGTCATTTGATTAACGGGATCACATCATTAGGAGAATGATGTGATTGACTTGACCCATTCCGTTAGCTTAGCACTTGATCGTTTAGTATGTTGCTATTGCTTTCTTCATGACTTATACATGTTCCTGTAACTATGAGATTATGCAACTCCCGTTTACCGGAGGAACACTTTGGGTACTACCAAACGTCACAACGTAACTGGGTGATTATAAAGGAGTACTACAGGTGTCTCCGAAGGTACATGTTGAGTTGGCGTATTTCGAGATTAGGTTTTGTCACTCCGATTGCCGGAGAGGTATCTCGGGGCCCTCTCGGTAATGCACATCACTATAGGCCTTGCAAGCAATGTGACCAATGAGTTGGTTACGGGATGATGCATTATGTAACGAGTAAAGAGACTTGCCAATGACGAGATTGAACTAGGTATTGGATACCGACAATCAAATCTTGGGCAAGTAACATACCGATGACAAAGGGAATAACATATGTTGTTATGCGGTTTGACCGATAAAGATCTTCGTAGAATATGTAGGAGCCAATATGGGCATCCAGGTTCCGCTATTGGTTATTGACCAAGAATAGTTCTAGGTCATGTCTACATAGTTCTCGAACCCGTAGGGTCCGCACGCTTAAGGTTTCGATGACAGTTATATTATGAGTTTATGAGTTTTGATGTACCGAAGGAGTTCGGAGTCCCGGATGAGATCGGGGACATGACGAGGAGTCTCGAAATGGTCGAGACATAAAGATCGATATATTGGACGACTATATTCGGAGTTCGGAAAGGTTCCGAGTGATTCGGGTATTTTCGGGGGTACCGGGGAGTTACGGGAATACGAGGAAGAAGCAATGGGCCTCATGGGCCAAGTGGTGGAAGAGAGGAGGCAGGGCGCGCGCCCCCCCTAGCCCAAACCGAATTGGACTAGGGGGGCGGCCCCCCTTTCCTCCTTTTCCTCCCTCTCGTTCCTTCTCCTTCTCCTTCCCTTCCTTCCCCTCTCCTACTTGGACTAGGAAAGAGGGGAATCCTACTTGGAGTAGGATTCTCCCCCTTGGGCGCGCCTCCTCCTACTTGGCCGGCCCTCCTCCCCTTGCTCCTTTATATACGGGGGCAGGGGGGCACCCCATGACACAAAAGTTGATCTACTGATCATTCCTTAGCCGTGTGCGGTGCCCCCCTCCACCATATTCCACCTCGGTCATATTGTCGCGGAGATTAGGCGAAGCCCTGCGCCGGTAGAACATCATCATCGTCACCACACTGTCGTGCTGACGGAACTCATCCCCGAAGCTTTGCTGGATCGGAGCCCGAGGATCGTCATCGAGCTGAACGTGTGCTGAACTCGGAGGTGCCGTACGTTCGGTGCTTGGATCGGTCGGATCGTGAAGACGTACGACTACATCAACCGCGTTGTGCTAACGCTTCCGCTTACGGTCTATGAGGGTACGTGGACAACGCTCTCCCCTCTCGTTGCTATGCCATCACCATGATCTTGCGTGTGCGTAGGATTTTTTTTTGAAATTACTACGTTCCCCAACATAGCTATCTAGCCATATTATTGTGTGCCGTCCAAAAGGAGCAACAATGCATCGAAATCATCTCCAAATCGTGTTTCAATGCAAAGAGGGAGCACATTGGTCAATGGAAAAGAAATCAATGAAGCTAGAGGTTTTCTAGGTAAAATTATGAATTTTACAAATGCCAACCCACATTATCTTCACCATGATAGGTGAGAAGAAGATATGGTTAACGCTTTCTCCCTCCCCACAGAGAACATACAAGACATTAGAAGGGCCATGTCTCTTAGCCACCTAATCACCAGTAAGCAATGTTCCCAGACAGCCCCCAAGGAACCCTTTAGCTTTAAGTGGAAGCAGGATATGCTAAGGGAGGCAGAAGTGCTCCAATACCGACAATTGACAAAACCGTAAAAAAAATGCCCGCGGGCCCTTGAGAACTTATATGAAGCCTTGAATTAAGTGGCATGCTTAGTTCTGACCCTCCCACATATGGTTTCAGACAGTGCACTGATCCGTGGGGCCCGATCCATCTAGGGCTTTGACTGGACATGAGAGGGGATAGACCATGGTGAATTCATTTTGGTTTGGTGTTAGGATAGGTCATAGTGACATGACAAACCAAGGTTGAGCCCATGTCTTTGATTACCTGCAAGGGCACATGGCTATTGCATTTCATGCTAAGTAAGTGTTGAATCCCACAATGAGCGAATAGGAAGGCACTACCAACCCCGGAACTACGTTATCTTCATAGCTACGTTCGTACCCAAACCAAAATTTTGAAATATTCTATTCTATCAGTTGCTAGGAAATGAGAATAAAAGGAGTTTTAACTAAACTACAAATTAGAACGCAAAAATAAACTGGAATTGGAATCCGTCACGGACTAGTTGGTCTAAACAATTTCACCACATATATCTCTGTCCCTTCTCGCGTGGCAGTCTCCATATATGGTTGTAAATTCTTTTCATCAAGTTGTCATTGATTGTTCCCACCACCCGCCATGCTACTGCCGCCTCCCAAATCGCCCTGTTGCCGTTCCTCTTCCCGGTGGCTCACATCATCGTCGCTGCCACACTGGTTTCTGCCCCACTAGAGGCCCGTGATGGCTATGTCCGAGATCTCACTGAAGAGGATGGATTTGACCTGCTCCCTGATGACCCACAAGTATAGGGGATCAATCGTAGTCCTTTTGGTAAGTCAGAGTGTCGAACCCAACGAGCAGCAGAAGGAAATGACAAGTGGTTTTCACCAAGGTATTCTCTACAAGCACTGAAATTGTCGGTAACCAATAGTTGGATAGCAAGATAATTTGTAATGAGCAAGCGATGTTAACGGTAAATAAAGTGTAGCAAGGTATCCCAATCCTTTTGTGGCAAAGGACAGGCCAAAATAGACTCTTATAATAAGCAAAGCATTCTTGAGAGTACATGGGAATTTCATCTAGTCACTTTCATCATGTTGGTTTGGTTTGAGTTCGCTACGTTGATAATTTGATATGTGGGTGGACCGGTGCTTAGGTTCTGTTCTTACTTGAACAAACCTCATACTTATGATTAACCCCCTCGCAAGCATCCGCAACTACGAGAAAAGTATTAAGATAAAATCTAACCATAGCATTAAACTTTTGGATCCAAATCAGTCCCTTACGAAGTAGCGTATAAACTAGGGTTTAAGCTTCTATCACTCTAGCAACCCATAATCTAATAACTACTCCACAATGAATTCCCTTAGGCCCTAATAAGGTGAAGTGCCATGTATTCAACATCACATGACACCACTAAGGGAATCACAACATACATATCATCAAAATATCGAACACATATCAAGTTCACATGGTTACTTGCAACAAGATTTCTCCCGTGACCTCAAGAACAAAAGTAACTACTCACACATGATAATCATGCTCAAGATCAGAGGGGTACTAAATAGCATAATGGATCTGAACATATAATCTTCCATCAAATAAACCATATATTAATCAACTACAAGATGTACTCAACACTACTAGTCACCCACATGCACCAATCTGATGTTCCAGTACAAAGATTGAACACAAGAGATGAACTAGGGTTTGAGAGGAGATGGTGTTGTTGAAGATGTTGATGGAGATTGCCCTCCCAAAGATAGGAGAGTTGTTGGTGATGATGATGACGATGATTCCCCCCTCCGGTAGGGAAGTTCCCCTGGCGGAATTGCTCCACCGAAGGGCAAAAGTGCTCCTGCCCAAGTTCTGCCTCGAGACGCCGACACTTCGTCCCGAAAGTCCTTCCCTGATTTTTTCTAGGTCAAAATGACCTATATACCAGATGATGGGCACCGGAGGTGGGCCGAGGAGGGCACAACCCACCAGGGCGCACCTGGGAGCCCTGGCGCGCCCTAGTGGGTTGTGTCCACCTGGTGGGCCCCCTTTGGTAATTATTTTGCTCCAATAATTCTTAAATATTCCATAAGAAATCTCTGTGAAGTTTCAGGTCATTTGGAGAAGTGCAGAATAAGTAACTCTGACTTAGCTTTTTCAGGTCCAAAATTCCAGCTGCCGGCATTCTCCCTCTTTGTGTAACCTTGCATATTATGAGAGAAAAGGCATTAGAATTACTCCATAAAGCATTATTATGCATAAAAACATTATAAATAACAGTAGGAAAACATGACACAAAATGGACGTATCACATCCCGGAGACTGTGCACGGGATGCATGTCTTCAAGATCGACGGGCACAACCTGCACAGGGGCTTTGTCATCGGCAAAAGGTATCCATTTTCCCTTTTTTCGCGGAAGCAGAACCATGATTTTTCCCTTTTTGATGACATCACATATATTGGAAGGGGCGGCATGGAAAAAAACATACTAAAACCTTGATGTAAAAAAGAACTGAGGATGGTGCCGGCAATGCAAGAAGAAAAATAACAAAAGTTGAGTTAGATCCGATTACAGGCGGATGTGCGTGAGAATATGATTGCTTGTATCTACATTGGTAATTCCCCGAAGAGGAGAGGATGATGCATCACAACAAAGGTAAGTATTTCCCTCAGTTATGAAACAAGGTATCAATCGAGTAGGAGAACCGAGCAACACCATGTAAACAACACCTGCACACAAATAACAAGAACTTGCAACCCAATGCGTAAGAGGGGTTGTCAATCCCTCCACGGTATTGAGATAGATTAAATTGTATAGGTTTTGGCAAATAGATCTATTAAAACACAAAATAAATAAATAAATAAATAAAAAGTGTAGCAAGGTATTTTTAGATTTAATATGATAGGAAATAGACTCGGGGGCGTAGTTTTCACTAGAGGCTTCTCTCAAGAAAGTAGCATACGGTGGGTAAACAAATTACTATTAGGCAATTGATAGAAAAGCGAATAATCATGACAATATCCAAGGCAATGATCATGTATATAGGCATCACGTCCAAGATTAGTAGACCGAAACAATTTTGCATCTACTACTATTACTCCACACATTGACCGCTATCCAACATGCATCTAGTGTATTAAGTTCATGGAAAAATGGAGTAATGCAATAAGAACGATGGCATGATGTAGACAAGATCTATTCATGTAGGAATAGACCACATCTTTTTATCCTTAATAACAATGATAAATGTGTGTCATGTATCTTTCTATCATTGAGATTGAGCACCACAAGATTGAACCCATCACAAAGCACCTCTTCCCATGGCAAGAAAAGTCAATCTAGTCGGCCAAACAAAATGAAAATTTAGGAGAAGAAATACGAGGCTATAACAATCATGCTTAAAAGAGTTCAACAAAGACTCAAATAATATTCATGGATAGGACTTATTATAAACTCACAATTCATCAGATCCCAACAAACACACCGCAAAAAGTCATTACATCAAAAAGATCTCCAAGAACATTAAGGAGAACATTGTATTGAAGATCAAAAAGAGAGAAGAAGCCATCTAGCTACTAGCTATGGACCCATAGGTCTGTGGAGAACTACTCATGCTTCATAGGAGGGGCAACAAGGATGATGAAGAATTCCTTCGTGATCATTGCCCCCTCCGACAGAGTGCCGGAAAAGGCCTCTAGATTGGATCTCGTGGTTCTGGAACTTTCGGCGGCGGAAACTTTATTTTCTCGACTCCCTAGGTTTTTTTTGGGTTTTTTGAGTATTTATGGAGGCAGAGGTCGGTGAAGAAGCTTACTGTGGGCTCCACTACCCACCAGGGTGCGCCTGGGTCCTCTCACGTGCCCTGGTGCCTAGTGGACCCCACGGGCCTCCTCCCATGCACTTCTTTGGCTCTCTGGGTGTCTTCTGTCCAGAAAAAAATCTTCAAAAAGTTTCCTTGCATTTAGAGTGTGTTTGGTATTGATATTCTGCAAATTAAGAATCAAGCAAAAACAGCAACTGGCACTAGGCACTATGTCAATAGGTTAGTCCCAAAAAATGATATAAAGTTGCTAGTAAATGAATATAAAACATCCAAGGTTGATAATATAACATCGGGAAACAATCAAAAACTATAGATACGTTGGAGACATATCAGAATATGGCTCGACTTGGACAGCAGTCAAGACATCAATCGTCTTTGTGTTCTCCACCAAGGCGTCCAACCCCTTGAGAGTAGGCTAGTTGTAGGGCTCGACCATAGATTGGGTAGCATTGTGCGAGCCCTTTAGTCACGCCTAAACAGGTTGGATATGCCTCTCTTACCACATCACCAGGATTCACTCCCGGGGGGGCCAGGCATGCTTACGGCAGATCATTTCTTTTGAAGAAGTGCATCCACTTCCTATGACTCGTCTTTAGCCGGACTCAAAAGACCGACATCAGATAGGGGGACAAATCTGAGTATGGATGCAACCCCATCTATTCATGATGAGCCAGGGCATCAGGGTAGTAGAACAACCCATGCTACCACCTCTTCACGAAGTTCGGCAGCCCAAGCTTTAATTAGCCATACATTGGCCTCAACTTAATTACGACCCCCCCACAGTCGTAGACGTCCTCGCCGTTCTTCTAGGCTTTATCCCAAACATAATTCCTCCAAAGCCCTAAGTGGGGATGGGTCATTGGGAAACACTCACACATCAAAATGTAGTGGGCTATGTGGATGATCATGTTTGGTGTGACGTGGTGAAGCTAGACATTATAGAAGAAACTAAGTCGACGAAAGAAATCATTGAGCATCAGGGACATACCTTCGTAGATGAACGACGTAAGAAGCACACACTTATTCTACCAATGCACTGACTTGATCTCCTCCTCTGGAAGTGCACGCGATTGGACAGATGCTTGCCTTGGAAAGAATTCGTGACTAACGAGATTCTTCAGTTAATCCCAACAAGGGGATCCATTTCCCTCGGTATTGTTGCCAAGGAGTTGTTGTTGTAGGCAATGCCACTGATGACCCACAAGTATATGGGGTCAATTGTAGCCTTTTCGATAAGTAAGAGTGTTGAACCCAACGAGGAGAAGAAGGAAATGACAAGTGGTTTTCAGCAAGGTAATGTCTGCAAGTGCTAAAATTGTAAGTAGTGGAGTAGTTTGATAGCAAGATAATTTGTAACGAGCAAGTAACAATAGTAGTAAGAAAAGTGTAGCAAGGTAGCCCAATACTTTTGAGGGAAAGGACAGGCCAAAACGGCTTCTTATGATAAGCAAAGTGTTCTTGAGGGTACACGGGAATTTCATCTAGTCACTTTCATCATGTTGGCTTAATTCGATATGTGGGTGGACCAGTGCTTAGGTGCTGTTATTACTTGAACAAACCTCCTACTTATGATTAACCCTCCCGCAAGCATCCGCAACTACGAGAAAACTATTAACAATAAATTCTAACCATAGCATTAAACTTTTGGATCCAATCGGTCCCTTACGGAATAGCGCATAAACTAGGGTTTAAGCTTCTGTCGCTCTTGCAACCCACCATCTAATAACAACTCCACAATGCATTCCCTTAGGCTCAAATATGGTGAAGTGTCATGTAGTCGACATTCACATGGCACCACTAAGAGAATGGCAACATACGTATCATCAAAATATCAAACGCATATCAAGTTCATATGATTACTTGCAACATCATTTCTCCCTTGACCTCAAGAAAGAAAGTAACTACTCACAAATGATAAACATGCTCAAGATCAGAGGGGTATTGAATAGCATAATGGATCTGAACATATATTCTTCCACCAAATAAACAATATAGTAATCAACTACAAGATGTAATCAACACTACTAGTCACCCACAAGCACCAATCTATAGTTTCGGTAACAAGATTGAACACAAGAGATGAACTAGGGTTTGGGAGGAGTTCGTGCTGTGAAGATGTTGATGAAGATAGCCCTCCCCAAGATGGGAGAGCTGTTGATGATGATGGTGACGAAGATTTCCTCCTGCGGGAGGGATGTTCCCGCGGCGGAATCGCTCCGCCGGAGGGCAAAAGTGCTCCTGCCCAAGTTCCGCCTCAAGGCGGCGACGCTTCATCCTCAATGTCCTCTGCTTAATTATTTTAGGTCAAAATGACTTACATACCAGAAGATGGGCACCGGAGGTGGGCCGAGGAGGGCAGCACCCACCAGGGCGCGCCTGGGCCTCCTGGCGCGCCCAGGTGGGTTGCGCCCACCTGGTGGCCCTCCTCTGGTACTTATTTGCTCCAATATTCCTTAAATAATCCATAAAAATCCTCAGGGAGTTTCATCTTATTTGTAGTTGTGCAGAATAGGTAGCTTGACGTAGCTTTTTCAGGTCCAGATTTCCAGCTGCCAGAATTCTCCCCCTTGGTGCATACCTTGCATATTATGAGAGAAAATACATTAGAATTACTCCAAAAAGCATTGTTATACAATTAAACAACATAAATAACAGTAAGAAAACATGATGCAAAATGGACGTATCAACTCTCCCAAGCTTAGACCTCGCTTGTCCTCAAGCGAGAACCGAAATCGGAAAACATGTCCACATGCTTAGAGAGAGAGGTGTCGATAAAACAAAAATACGGACATAGCAGCATCATGTGACTTATTATAACAGCAACAAACTTCAATATAAAAATTTTATCATAGACTTCTCATGAACAAGTGACAATTGATCACAACATTGAAGTATAAATCATAAACTCTATAAACCAACAAACTATGTTCTCAGTCAACTTTGCAACTACAATTCATCATCTTTTCAGGAAGAGTCACGTATCAGAGCCTTTAGGCAAGTCCACATACTCAACCATCATTTAGTCTTCTATGATTGCTAACAGTCACCGCGTACACATGAGCAAAACATTTCAACCGGACACAAAGAAAGATAGGGGCTTATAGTTTCTCCTCCCAACATACTCATCTCAAGGGTGATGTCAATAATAATAACTTATGCCACCCATATTCAACTGGACATATGTGCCAAGATCTTTCCTCACCACATGATGCTTGCCAAAAAAAAAGGAATAGAGACAAAACTTTGTCTCTTGCATAAAAGTAAATACATGAAAGTAAAAGATAGGCCCTTCGCAGAGGGAAGCAGGGGTTGCCATGCACTTTTTTTTGTATTCTCAACCCCTTAGTGCAAGAGAATGTCACGTTATATTGCCCCTTGTAATGGCAACCTTTATTATGCAGTCTGTCACTTTTATTCTTCACCATCACAAGTTTGTACAACGCTCAATTTTCCATTACACTAAATGATCTCACATTTTTATAAGCAATTTTTATTGACCTTTTTGCACCAATGACAACTTACTTGAAGGATCTTACACAATCCATAGGTAGGTATGGTGGACTCTCAAACAAGATAGGGTTTAAGGGTTTTGGATGCACAAGTAGTATCTCTACTTAGTGTGGAATTTTTGACTAGCAAAGATAGGGGCAAGCACCACATGTTGAAGGATCTATGACAATATGACTTCTATGTGAATATGAATAAACATAAATCATTAAGTTGTCTTCCTTGTCAACGTCATCAATTTTGGCATATCATATTTTGATGGGTGCTCACAATCACAAAAGATTTCCATGATAGTGTATTTATATGTGAATCTTCTCTTCCCTTATTAATTCTTTCATGTGTTGCACCATTGACCAATGCTATGTTTGTCAATCTACAATAAAATTTTCTACTTATACTTTTCCTTGTGTAATGTCATCACTTACCATAAGATTAGCATATGATCTTTTTCTTTTATTTCCTTTCTTTTTGTTGCAGCAAGAAAGTAAAGAAGGCAAAACTCAAACTAAACTTTATTATATCTCGCGCACGATTACAAGGATTGATTACTAAGCAAACTCACAAAAAATAAAGGATCGAACTAAACTTTTATTCATCTAATAGCAAAAGATAACCATTGATCAAACTAAGAAAGTAAAGGCAAAAGATAGTAGAGATTGATACGATACCGGGGCACCTCCCCCAAGCTTGGGGAAAGCCAAGGGGAGTGACCATACCCAATACTCAGTTTTCTTTTGATGGTGATGAAGTAGAAGCAATCCGGTTCAATACATCTCTGAGTGCATCTTTTAAGCTGTGAATTTCTTGAAGAACTTGATGGAGCAGCTCAGTGTTCTTCTCCTCCTCAGCCATGATATGTTTATTTTACAGACCCCAAGAGTTCGTCCCTGCATCACTTTCTCTTGGACGAGATATGTCCCAATTGGACGGTATATGCGCATGAGGAGTGTTTTCAAACCCATAATTATGAATCAAACTGTGAAAAATATTTTGATGTAACCTATGTAGAGGCCTCCTTGTAGGGAGTTCTTCATGATCTCTTGGGCCCTGTTGATTGTTTAGGGGCCTAATGGCTTGATGGGGGTTAGGATGAGTGGAGATGCCAGCCAGAGTCCCTCTCCTAGAGGCCGGAAGGTGAATTCCAAACGAGTCCCCCTCATCTTCCTCCATAACGATCTCTTCAGATTCCTCTTCCCTGGATTCTACCTGAAGAAACCAAGCTTTGCCTTCTTCGGTGTTGGAGGAGGGAGAAGACATGATGCCTGGCTCAACAGATCTGACAGAAAACAACAAGAAAAGAAAACATGAGATTTCTCCGCGATACGAAGGTTAACAGGTTCGGGAGGTATATATATTATCTTGGGGAACAAGCATACCGGAAGAAAAACGGAGATTGGAAAGTACCTGAGGTGGGCACAACCCACCTAGGCGCGCCAGGCAAGCCTAGCGCACCCTGGTGTATCGTGCCCACCAGGGTCACTTTCCTGGAAGTTTCTTATTTTCCTAATTTTCTAAATATTACAAAATTGACAAAAAATATTTTTGCGGATTTTTCGGAGTCTGTTTACTTACCGTATCACGTGAAGGAAATATGCCCTAGAGGCAATAATAAAGTTATTATTTTTTTCCTTATATCATGATAAATGTTTATTATTCATGCTAGAATTGT
The DNA here is from genome assembly GCF_002162155.2 of Triticum dicoccoides. Taxonomy (NCBI): domain Eukaryota; kingdom Viridiplantae; phylum Streptophyta; class Magnoliopsida; order Poales; family Poaceae; genus Triticum; species Triticum dicoccoides. The sequence continues at coordinate 708,963,344 of NC_041393.1, forward strand.
ATTAACCGGGAACATAATACATGTGTGAATACATAGACAAACAGAGTGTCACTAGTATGCCTCTACTTGACTAGCTCATTAATCAAAGATGGTTATGTTTCCTAGCCATGGACAAAGAGTTGTCATTTGATTAACGGGATCACATCATTAGGCGAATGATGTGATTGACTTGACCCATTTCGTTAGCTTAGCACTTGATCGTTTAGTATTCTGCTATTGCTTTCTCCATGACTTATACATGTTCCTATGACTATGAGATTATGCAACTCCCGTTTACCAGAGGAACACTTTGTGTGCTACCAAACGTCACAATGTAACTGGGTGATTATAAAGGTGCTCTACAGGTGTCTCCGAAGGTACTTGTTGGGTTGGCGTATTTCGAGATTAGGATTTGTCACTCCGATTGTCGGAGAGGTATCTCTGGGCCCACTCGGTAATGCACATCACTTAAGCCTTGCAAGCATTGCAACTTATGAGTTAGTTGCGGGATGATGTATTACGGAATGAGTAAAGAGACGTGCCGGTAACGATATTGAACTAGGTATGGAGATACCGACGATCGAATCTCGGGCAAGTAACATACCGATGACGGAGGGAACAATGTATGTTGTTATGCGGTTTGACTGATAAAGATCTTCGTAGAATATGTAGGAACCAATATGAGCATCCAGGTTCCGCTATTGGTTATTGACCGGAGATGTGTCTCGGTCATGTCTACATAGTTCTCGAACCCGTAGGGTCCGCACGCTTAAAGTTCGGTGACGATCGTAATTAGGGTTTTTGTGTTTTGAATTACCGAAGGTTGTTCGGAGTCCCGGATGTGATCATGGACATGACGAGGAGTCTCGAAATGGTCGAGACATAAAAATTGATATATTGGAGGCCTATATTTGGATATCGGAATCGTTCCGGGTGAAATCGGGATTTTACTGGAGTACCGGGGGGTTACCGGACCCCCCCCCCCCGGGGTTAATGGGCCTACATGGGCCCTAAGGGAGAAGAGGAGGGCCGGCCAGGGCAGGCCGCATGCCCCCTTCCCCCCTAGTCCGAATAGGACAAGGAAGGGGGGGTGCGGCGGCCCGCTTTCCTCTTTCCCCCTTCCCCTTTCCGTCTCCAACAAGGCAAGAGGGGGGAGTCCTACTCCCGGTGGGAGTAGGACTCCTCCAGGCGCACCCCTAGGGGCCGGCCGCACCTCCCCCCTCCCTCCTTTATATATGGGGGCAGGGGGGCACCCCAGAACACACAAGTTGATCTTCGTGATCATTCCTTAGCCGTGTGCGGTGCCCCCCTCCACCATATTCCACCTCGGTCATATCGTAGCGGTTCTTAGGTGAAGCCCTGCGTCGGTAGAACATCATCACCGTCAGCACACCGTCGTGCTAACGAAACTCTCCCTCAACACTTAGCTGGATCGGAGCTCGAGGGACGTCACCGAGTTGAACGTGTGCAGAACTCGGAGGTGCCGTACGTTCGGTACTTGGATCGGTCGGATCGGAAAGACGTACGACTACTTCCTCTATGTTGTCTCAACGCTTCCGTTGCCGGTCTACGAGGGTACGTAGACAACACTCTCCCCTCTCGTTGCTATGCATCACCTTGATCTTGCGTGTGTGTAGGAACTTTTTTGAAATTACTACGTTCCCCAACAGTGGCATCCGAGCCAGGTTTTATGCGTTGATGTTATATGCAAGAGTAGAACACAAGTGAGTTGTGGGCGATACAAGTCATACTGCTTACCAGCATGTCATACTTTGGTTCAGCGGTATTGTTGGATGAAGCGTCCCGGACCGACATTACGCGTACGCTTACGCGAGACTGGTTCTACCGACGTGCTTTGCACACAGGTGGCTGGCGGGTGTCGGTTTCTCCAACTTTAGTTGAACCGAGTGTGGCTACGCCCGGTCCTTGAGAAGGTTAAAACAGCACTAACTTGACGAACTATTGTTGTGGTTTTGATGCGTAGGTAAGAATGGTTCTTGCTCAGCCCGTAGCAGCCACGTAAAAACTTGCAACAACAAAGTAGAGGACGTCTAACTTGTTTTTGCAGGGCATGTTGTGATGTGATATGGTCAAGACCTGATGAGATATAAGTTGTTGTATGAGATGATCATGTTTTGTTGAAGTTATCGGCAACTAGCAGAAGCCTTATGGTTGTCTCTTTATTGCATAAGATGCAAGTGCCAAATAATTGCTTTACTTTATTGCTATGCGATAGAAATAGTTGCAAGAGCAATAGTTGGCGAGACGACCATGTGACGACACATTTATATAGATCAAGATGATGGATATCATGGTGTCATGCCGGTGATGATGGAGATCATGACGATGCTTTGGAGATGGAGATCAAAGGCACAAGATGATGATGGCCATATCATGTCACATATTTTTGATTGCATATGATGTTTATCTTTTATACATCTTATTTTGTTTTGATTGACGGTAGCATTATAAGATGATCTCTCACTAAATTTCAAGATAAAAGTGTTCTCCCTGAGTATGCACCGTTGCCAAAGTTCGTCGTGCCCAGACACCATGTGATGATCGGGTGTGATAAGCTCTACGTCCATCTACAACGGGTGCAAGCCAGTTTTGCACACGCGGAATACCCAGGTTAAACTTGACGAGGCTAGCATGTGCAGATATGGCCTCGGAACACTGAGACCAGAAGGTCGAGCGTGAATCATATAGTAGATATGATCAACATAGTGATGTTCACCATTGAAAACTACTCCATTTCACGTGATGATCGGTTATGGTTTAGTTGATTTGGATCACGTGATCACTTAGATGATTAGAGAGATGTCTATCTAAGTGGGAGTTCTTAAGTAATATGATTAATTGAACTTTAATTTATCATGAACTTAATCCTGGTAGTATTTTGCAAATTATGTTGTAGATCAATAGCTCGCGTTGTTGTTTCCCTATGTTTTATATGTGTTCCTGAAGAAAACTAAGTTGAAAGATGTTAGTTTCAATGATGGGGACTTGGTCCGTGATCTGAGGTTTATTCTCATTGTTGCACAGAAGAATTATGTCCTTGATGCACCGCTAGGTGACAGACCTATTGCAGGAGCAGATACATACGTTATGAACATTTGGCTAGCTCAATATGATGACTACTTGATAGTTTAGTGCACCATGCTTTACGGCTTAGAATCGGGACTTCAAAGACGTTTTGAACGTCATGGACCATATGAGATGTTCCAGGAGTTGAAGTTAATATTTCAAGAAAATACCTGAGTTGAGAGATATGAAGTCTCCAACAAGTTCTATAGCTAAAAGATGGAGGAGAATTTCTCAACTAGTGAGCAAGTGCTTAGATTGTCTAAGTACTACAATCGCTTGAATCAAGTGGGAGTTAATCTTCCAGATAAGATAGTGATTGGCAGAGTTCTCTAGTCACCATCACCAAGTTACTGGAACTTCGTGATGAACTATAATGCAAGGGATGACAAAAATGATTCCCGAGCTCTTCGTGATACTGAAATCGACGAAGGTAGAAATCAAGAAAAGAGCATCAAGTGTTGATGATTGATAAGACCACTAGTTTCAAGAAAAGGGCAAAAGAAAAGAAAGGAAACTTCGAGTAGAATGGCAAGCAAGTTGTCACTCCCGTGAAGAAACCCAAAGCTGGACCAAAGCCTGAAACTAAGTGCTTATATTGCAAAGGAAATGGTCACTGGAAGCGGAAATTCCCTGAATATTTGGTGGATAAGAAGGATGGAAAAGTGAACAAGGGTATATTTGATATACAAGTTATTGATGTGTACCTTACTAGTGTTTATAGTAGCCCATGAGTATTTGATACTTGTTTGGTTGCTAAGATTAGTAACTCGAAATAGGAGTTACAGAATAAACAGAGACTAGTTGAGAGTGAAGTAATGATGTATGTTGGAAGTGGTTCCAAGATTGATACGATCATCATCGTACACTCCCTATATTTTCGAGATTAGTGTTGAACCTAAATAAATGTTATTTGGCGTTTGCGTTGAGCATGAATATGATTTGATCATGTTTATTGCAATAAGGTTATTCATTTAAAAGTCAGAGAATAATTGTTGTTCTGTTTACATGAATAAAACCTTCAATGGTCATACACCCAATGAAAATAGTTTGTTGGATCTCGATCGTAGTGATACACGTATGCATAATATTGATGCCAAAAGATGCAAAGTTAATAATGATAGTGCAACTTATTTGTGGCACTGCCGTTTGGGTCATATCGGTGTAAAGAGCATGAAGAAACTCCATAAAGATGGATTTTCGGAATCACTTGGTTATGAAACATTTGATGCTTGCGAACCGTGCCTTTTGGGCAAGATAACTAAAACTCTGTTCTTCGGAACAATGAAACGAGCTACTGACTTATTGGAAATAATACATACCGATGCATGCGGTCCAATGAGTGTTGTTCTCGTGGCGGGTATCGTTATTTTCTAACCTTCACAGATGATTTGAGCAGATATGGGTATATCTACTTGATGAAACATAACTCTAAAATAGTTGAAAGGTTCAAACGATTTCAGAGTGAAGTGGAAAATCATCGTAACAAGAAAATAAAGTTTCTGCGATCTGATCGTGGAGATGAATATTTGAGTTAAGAGTTTGGCCTTCACTTAAAATAATGTGGAATAGTTTCACAAACTCATGCCACCTGGAACACCACAGCGTAACAGTATGTCCGAACATCATAACCGCACTTTATTGGATATTGTGCGACCTATGATGTCTCTTATCGGTTTACCACTATCGTTTTGGGGTTATGCATTAGAGACAGTTGCATTCACTTTAAATAGGGCACCATCGAAATCCGTTGAGACAACGGCTTATGAACTATGGTTTGGCAAGAAACCAAAGTTGTCGTTTGTTAAAGTTTGGGGCTGCGATGCTGATGTGAAAAAGTTTCAACCTGATAAGCTCGAACCTAAATCGGAGAACTGCGTCTTCATAGAATACCCAAAGGAAACTGTTGGGTACACCTTCTATCATAGATCCAGAGGCAAGATATTTGTTGCTAAAATGGATCCTTTCTAGATAAGGAGTTTCTCTCGAAAGAAGTGAGTGGGAGGAAAGTAGAGCTTGATAAGGTAATTGTACCTTCTCCGGAATTGGAAAGTAGTTAATCACAGCAATCGGTTCGAGTGATTCCTACACCAATTAGTGAGGAAGCTAATGATGATGATCATGAAACTTCAGATCAAGTTACTACCGAACCTCGCAGGTCTTCCAGAGAAAGATCCGCACCAGAGTGGTACGGAAATCCTGTTCTGGAAGTCATGTTACTAGACCATGATGAACCTACGAACTATGAGGAAGCGATGATGAGCCCAGATTCCGCGAAATGGCTTGAGGCCATAAAATCTGAGATAGGATCCATGTATGAGAACAAAGTATGGACTTTGGTTGACTTGCTCGATGATCAGAAAGCCATGTTAAATAAATGGATCTTCAAGAGGAAGACGGACACTGATAGTAGTGTTACTATCTACAAAGCTCGACTTGTTGCGAAAGGTTTGCGACAAGTTCAAGGTGTTGAATATGATGAGATTTTCTCACTCGTAACGATGCTTAAGTCTGTCCGAATCATGTTAGCAATAGCCACATTTTATGAAATCTGGCAAATGAATATCAAAACTGTGTTCCTGAATGGATTTCTGGAAGAAGAGTTGTATATGATGCAACCCGAAGGTTTTGTCGATCCGAAAGGTGCTAACAAAATGTCCAAGCTCCAGCGATCCATCAATGGACTGGTGCAAGCATCTCAGAGTTGGAATATATGCTTTGATGAGTTGATCAAAGCATATGGTTTTATACAGACTTTTGGAAAGGCCTGTATTTGCAAGAAAGTGAGTGGGAGCACTACAACCTTTTTGATAAGTATATGTGAATGCCATATTGTTGATTGGAAATGATGTAGAATTTTCAGGAAAGCATAAAGAAGTGTTTGAAAGGAGTTTTTCAAAGAAAGACCTCGGTGAAGCTGCTTACACATTGAGCATAAAGATCTATAGAGATAGATCAAGACGCTTGATAAGATTTTCCAATGAGTACATACCTTGACAAGATTTTGAAGTAGTTCAAAATGGAACGGTCAAAGAAAGAGTTCTTGCATGTGATGCAAAGGTGTGAAGTTGAGTAAGACTCAAAACCCGACCATGGCAGAAAATAGAAAGAGAATGAAAAGTCATTCCCTATGCCTCACTCATAGGTTCTATAAAGTATGCTATGCTGTGTACCAGACCTATTGTATACCTTGCTCTGAGTTTGGCAAAAGAATACAATTTTGATCTAAGAGTAGATCACTGGACAACGGTCAAGAATATCCTTAGTGAGGACTAATGTAACGCCCCGGATTCGATGCGCAGGTGTCTGCTATTTATTCGCCGTCGTTGCCATGTCATTTGCTTGTGTGTTGCATTTTTCCATGTCATCATTTGCATTGTGTCATCATGTGCATTGCATTGCATTGCACACGTGTTAGTCTCATGCATCCGAGCATTATCCCCGTTGTCCGTTTTGCAATCCAGCACTCCTATGTCACCCGACATCCCCTTCTTGTCTCTTTTCGTGAGTGGGTGTTTGCCAAGAGGTTTGCCAAGCAGCCTTGGTACACCACCGGTAGACCGCCTGCCAAGTTGCGTGCCATTTGGAGTCCGTTTGTTGCTCCAACGGTTAACCGGGTACCCGCAAAAGCCTCTTTATGTTGCAGCCCAACACCCCTCCAAAGTGGCCCTATAAACCATCCAAATCCCCCCATGCTCTCGGTCGTTTGATCACGATCGCGTGGCCGAAAACCACACTCCATTTGGAGTCTCCTAGCTCCCTCTATCTATAAATTAGCCCCTCACCCCGAAATTCATGGATGAATTTCACCCTAACCCTAGCTCCACCCTCCTCTGCGCCGCCAGACACGTCCGTCCCACGCCGGACATGTCCAGCGCCGCCGCCCATCGAATCCCACTGCGCCACGTGTCCCGCACCGCCGTCCCCCGCCCGCGGCCACCGTGGCCCGCCCGAGCCCATCGCGAGCCCGCGC
>NC_041393.1:708970792-708998677 GCF_002162155.2 Triticum dicoccoides
CCCGGACGCCTCGTCCCCAACTCTGGTGCGCCGTCCCCGCCGCCATGCGCCTCCTCCGCCTCGCCACGCCGGTCGCCGCCCTCGGCAGCTGCCCGCGCCCGGCCCCGCGTTGCCTTCGCTGGAACTCGGCCGGATCCGGCGAGATCCAGCCGGATCCACCTCGTCCCGCCCCTGCAAGACCTCGCCGGCCCCATCTTCCTCCTCTTCTCCGGCGAGCTCATCCACCTCGCCTCGAAATCCATGCAGATCTGAGGTTGACCCCGATTTTCCCTAAGTCCCCGTAATATTTGCATTTTAGTCCCCTGTTCATCGCATCATAACTCTTTGCATACTGCTCCTTTTTGTGCGTGCTATATATCAAAATGTCAATCATGAGATGCTCTACATTTCATTCCATTGTGTCATGCTTGTTTGAGTTCATCTTGATGCCCTAATCATCGTTGCAAGGGTGCTATATGATGTTAACCTGCTGAAACTGTTATAACTTGGTGATTTGTCATTTTTGTTGCATTTGATGTGTGCATCCTATGAGCATGAGCTCTACATGTGTTTTGAACTACATCATGCCATATTTACAGAGGTGCAATCCATGTATTTTTGTGATTATTTTAGTGAGTGCATCGAGCTTGTTAAGTAGGGTACTTGCTGTTGCTGTTTTGCTAGGCTGAATCTGTTTTTTCGTGATGATATGCAAACCTGCTGCTACAAGTCATTCTATGCATAATCTGGAGATGTTCACTAAGGATGTTTTGTTATACATGTCATTCTCTATACATCCATGCCCCTGGTTGAGTTTATAGCCAGCTTTAGCTTATTTTAGTCTTGCTCCAAAGTTGCTAAATAATGTTGTTGTCAGCCTGTTAACATGAAGTTTAGTTTTGCCATGTGTTTTGCTAGTGATCCATGCATCCTATGAACTTGCTCTTTCCATTCTTAGCGTCATAAGTATGTCGTCTTACTATTGGTCACCTTGTGATGCCATGAAATGCTCTGTAGTGAGTGGTACAAGCTCACCAACTTGCCTACTTATCGTTGTTCCTGCCATGCCCTGTTTGCTGAATCTGTTAACGGAACTTTCTATGTTTACATGGGTGTCATCTTATCTTCTGGTCCTTTCTGGCTCATGGTCAGTAAAGGACTTTTGTTCTATGATTTTGGTAGATTCATGCCATGCCTTAGTTTTCTATGATAAGTTCCTGTAGCATGTTTTTTGATAGCTCTAAACATTGCAACTTGATGTTATTTCTGTTAAGCCTGAAACTATTATTATTTGCAATCTTGCCATGTCTTTTTGAGCATGTTCTAGTATTTTATGGAGATACCTCAGTGTTCATGTTTTGTTATGCTTTACCTGTACATCATGTTCATGCCTTTTGTTTGCATGTTGGGTTGCTGCAGCATATTGTTTTGATGCTTGCTAGATGCCTAGTTGCTGTTTTGGACCGCTTGTCCTTTAAACTTGTATAATGTATGTGTTGAACCGTTGCTCCGTTTTGAGTGTGCTCTATATGAAACTTGCTTATAATTGCATGTAGTTTCATATTACCTTGTTGCATCCATGTTTGGAGAGTGTTTGCTTGATGTTTGTATGCATTTTGCATCAACGCCATGTTTAACTTGTTTTGCTCATATCTTCTAGGCCGTAGCTCCGAATTAAATGAACTTTATATGTAACTTCACTAGAATATCGTGTAGATCGTCTTGGTGCATCCTAAATTGCTGTTTAACAACTTGAACATAAGGTTTATTCAGATCTGGACCAACTTCTAAATTTGAATATGAGGACTTACCGGATTTGTTATATGTTGTTTCCGGCCTCATTTAAACTTGCCTTGTTGTGTTGTTCTTGTTTGCATCATCTCTTGCCATGAGTAGCCTCTTCTAGCTTTGACATGCATCATACCTTGTTGAGCATCATGTCATGTATATGTGTGGTGTGTTTACCATGTTGTGTGCTTCTTCTTGATAGTTCCCGTTTCGTTGTGATCGTGAGGATTCGTTCGTCTACGCTTGGTTCGACTTCATCCGTTCATCTTCTTCATGGACTCGTTCTTCTTCCTAGCAGGATTTCAGGCAAGATGACCGTCACCTTGGATCTCATTACTATCATTGCTATGCTAGTTGCTTCGTTCTATCGCTTTGCTGCGCTACCTATCTTTTGCTCTTCAAGCCTCCCAATTTGCCATGCCAGCCTCTAACCTTTTTTCGCCCTTCCTAGCAAACCGTTGCTTGGCTATGTTACCGCTTTGCTCAGCCCCTCTTATAGCGTTGCTAGTTGCAGGTGAAGTTGAAGATTGCTCCATGATGGACAAGATTATGTTGGGATACCACAATATCTCTTACTTAATTAATGCATCTATATACTTGGTAAAGGGTGGAAGACTCGGCCTTATGCCTGGTGTTTTGTTCCACTCTTGCCGCCCTAGTTTCCGTCATATCGGTATTATGTTCCTAGATTTTGCGTCCCTAACGCGGTTGGGTGATTTATGGGACCCCCTTGACAATTTGCTTTGAATAAAACCCCTCCAGCAAGGCCCAACCTTGGTTTTACCATTTGCCTACCACCTATACATTTCCCTTGGGAGTAATTAACCCGAGGGTCATCTTTATTTTAGCCCCCTCGGGCCAATGCTTGTCTAAGTGTTGGTACAAACCGAGCGATGTCCGGTGCCTCCCTAGGCAACCAGGGTCTATGCCAACCCGACGTCTTGCTCATCCGGTGTGCCCTGAGAACGAGATATGTGCAGCTCCTATCGGGATTTGTCGGCACAACGGGCGGTCTTGCTGGTCTTGTTTTACCATTGTCGAAATGTCTTGTAAACATGGATTCCGAGACTGACCGAGTCTTCCCGGTAGAAGGAATATCCTTCGTTGATCGCGACAGCTTATCATGTGCTAAGTTGGGACACCCCTGCAGGGTATAAACTTTCGAAAGCCGTGCCCGCGGTTATGCGGCAGATGGGAATTTGTTAATGTCTGGTTGTAGATAACTTGACACCCGATCCGAATTAAAATGCATCAACCGCGTGTGTCGCCGTGATGGTCTTTTTTCGGCAGAGTCCGGGAAATGAACACGGTTTTGGGTTATGTTTAACGTAAGTAGGAGTTCAGGATCACTTCTTGATCATTGCTAGCTTCACGACCGTTCCGTTTGCCCTCTTCTCGCTCTTATTTGCATATGTTAGCCACCATATATGCTTAGTCGCTGCTGCAACCCCACCACTTTACCACTTCCTTTCCCTTTAAGCTTTGCTAGTCTTGATACCCATGGTAATGGGATTGCTGAGTCCTCGTGGCTCACAGATTACTACAACAATAGTTGCAGGTACAAGTTATGCGATGATCATGACGCGAGAGTGATGTTTCTTGTTTCAGAGTTCTTCTTCCGCTTCTTCTTCGATCATGGGATAGGTTCCAGGTCGGCAGCCTGGGCTAGCAGGGTGGATGTCGTTTGAGTTTCTATTTGTGTTTCATCCGTAGTCGGATGTTGCTCTTGTGTATGATGTATTGATGTATTCGTGCGGCATTTGTATGCCTTGTATGTATCCCCATCTATTATGTAATGTTGATGTAATGATATCCACCTTGCAAAAGTGTTTCAATATGCGGGTCTATCCTTGGTGGGACCTTCGAGATCCTCTTGGATAGGGTCGCATATTGGGCGTGACAAGTCGGTATCAGAGCCTCGACCGACCTTAGGAGCCCCCCTTGATTGATCGTGTAGTTTGGCCGCTGTCGAGTCTAGAAGAAACCTTCTTGTGTGTCTAGTTATATCAGAGAGTAGGAATTCTTTTTACTCCTCAGCCCCTTTGTCGCTCTGGTAAGGAATCTTGATGTAGGTGTTTTGAATCACTCCTCTTCCCCTTCAATTTTTTCTTTAGAATCATGCAGTTGATTTTCCGATCATTGGTTCTCAGCTCTTTTGATCCGGTGCATTTCTCGACAAGTTGACTCGAGACTCTTCGTCTTTGCGAAGTTCAATCCACAGTCCGCTCTCAACGAAGTTGTTTCTCTGCCTGCAGTTGTCTTCTTTCCACACCCGCCCACCCCTTTTCCTTCTCGGAGCCGGAGTCCGTAATCGAGTATCCATCCTACTCGTGCGAAATCTTTGCTTTCTTTCCTCAATGATTTCAACCGGTGTTTTCTCTTCAAGATATTCGTAGCTTCCCCCTTCCAAGTTGCCTTTGTTTTCCCGCCCTCCCACCCTCTTCTTCCTGGACTCCGAGTCTGTTTCGACCATCAATTTCATTCGTGTGGAGCCTCTTCAGTCTTTGTCAATTAATTCAATCGGCAAATTCTCGTCTCGTTCGTCATTCTCCATCTCTTTTCTTCTCCGATGGATTCAATTCTAATTTTCGGTAGTGATTATATTCTTTCCCTCGGCTCAAGTGTTTTCCTTGCTCGTTCGCCTCTTGCCAGTTTATCCTTCCGGAGTGTTCAAGACATCCCAGAAGATTCATCTGTGTTCGAATTAATTTGAGGTTGTCACCTCATTCAAATATTTTAATTGTTCCGGTGCATCATCTATCTCTTCAACATCCCTTTCCAACGGTGTTTTTATCTTCAGTGGGCCCTAACCCACAGGTCTTTTCCCAGGATCTTACCTTACTCTTCTAATTTCCCGGAGCTATTCTCAAATCCTTTTCAAGTGTGACATAAGAATGGATCCCATTAGTCATATGCCTTCTCCAACATCGTTTTCAAGTTCTTTCATTGTTGGCTCAACCTCTTCGCTTTTTCATTCTCCCGGAGTATCTCAGTAATTTTGGTGGTGTTTCTCGTCGTCATTTGAAGACCGAAGAAGAATTTTTCCTCTAAATCTTGCCCGTTCTCTCGAAGATTCGTGGTTCTAGCTTCTTGTTATCCTCTCGAATTATTCCGTTTGTCAGATATTCTTTCTTACCCATTCGGAGTATGTCAGGAGTTCTTTTTCCATTTATTTTCACCGAAGGCCATCGTTTCAGAAGAATTCTTCGTCCTCACATTTCAGCTACCGTTATCAAATTACCCCAGCGCATCTATCAAGTGTTCTTTAATCAGCTCGTGATCTCTTCGTTCTTTTTTGCATCTAAATTCCCTCTAGCATATTGTTCTTCCAATCCTTCACGGTGATTCATGCTCTTTCATTAGTCATTTTTGAGTTCTTACAGTGGTTCGTTCATGATTCTTTTTCCTTGATTATCATTTTAATCCATTCGTTCTTTCGAATCCTACCGGTGGTTCATGAAGACTTTCTCAAGTTTTGCCTATATCCCCCCTAAATCTTTTCCAACGCGAATAAGTGGTATGCAAATCCATGGTATCTCATCAATTTAATTAATGGAGGATAGGCATAACATAATTCTTATTCTTCCCCATCAAGTTATCCAATCCCTTCCTTCAGAGTTGTTCATGATGAATATACTCTAATCCCAAGTGATTCCATCTTTCTTTTGGGAGTTCCAAGCTAATCTCGCTTATCTCGTCGGAACCTCCATCTAAGTCACCACAAGCTTTAATCTTACTCTTTCATCCTTTATTCTATCTCTTCATCCTTTCGACACCGGAGTTCTTCATGGTGGTTCTTGATGAATTAATTCATTCTTCAAGTGTTCATCAAGATTCTTATCGAAGGAGCTCAAGTATCTTTCCTTCTTGTTTTTCAAAGTGCAATTAAATCTCTGTATTCTTTTGAAGTGAGGTTTTGCTTTTCTTCATTATTCCCAGATATTCAAGCATTTGGTTGTGGCATAATTGCACCTCAAGTTTTGAGTTGTTTTTGGATAAGTCCACAACAAGCTTATTCTTTTCGTTGTTGATTTTCTCAACAACTCCATTCAATCCTTCCTTCTAAGTTCTTTTCATTCCACTATTTCAACTCTTCGGGGGTTTTGTGTTGTTCCGCAAGTAAAGTATCGTTCCATCTTCTCAAGTTCATGTTCTAATCTTTCTTTGTTCAGCTGGAGTTCTGCCTAAATTCTGTCATCCTTATTCTGCTTCTATCTTGTTCTAACCGGAGTGGTTTCAGATTCATTTTTGTTTTGGAGCTTTGATTCTCGTCATATTCGTCGTTTCTTTTCCTACTCGAGTGTTCTCGACTTTGTTCGCCCTCTCTCTTCTGGTCTTACTTCACCTCATCCTCTTTCCCCCCGTCTCGGTCCTAAGATCTCGGGACGAGATCTCTTGTTAGTGGAGGAGTGTTGTAACACCCCGGATTCGATGCGCCAGATGTCTGCCATTTATTCACCATCGTTGCCATGTCATTTGCTTGCGTGTTGCATTTTGCCATGTCATCATTTGCATTGTGTCATCATGTGCATTGCATTGCATTGCATACGTGTTCGTCTCATGCATCTGAGCATTTTCCCCGTTGTCCGTTTTGCAATACAGCACTCCTATGTCACCCGGCTTCCCCTTCTTGTCTCTTTTCGTGAGAGGGTGTTAAACATTCTCGGAATGGACCCAGGTTTGCCAAGCGGCCTTGGTACACCACCGGTAGACCGCCTGTCAAGTTTCGTGCCATTTGGAGTCCGTTTGTTGCTCCAACGATTAACCGGGTAGCCGCAAAAGCCTCTTTATGTTGCAGCCCAACACCCCTCCAAAGTGGCCCAATAACCCATACAAATCCCCCTCATGCTCTCGGTTGTTCGATCACGATCGCGTGGCTGAAAACTGCACTCCATTTGGAGTCTCCTAGCTCCCTCTATCTATAAATTAGCCCCTCCCCCCGAAATTCGCGGATGAATTTCACCCTAACCCTAGCTCCGCCGGACACGTCCGTCCCGCGCCAGACATGTCCAGCGCCGCTGCCCGTCCAATCCCACCGAGCCACGTGTCCCGCGCCGCCGTCCCCCGCCACGGCCACCGTGGCCCGCCCGAGCTCATTGCGGGCCCGCGCAGGCCCGGCCGGCCGCCGCCCGCGCCCGTCGCTCGCCGCCGCGCCGGACCGCCCGCTCCCCGCCGGAACCGCCGACCCCGCCGCCGAATCAACTCCGCCATCGGCCGCCTCCTCGCCGGCACGCATCCCCGCCGTCGCCTCGCCTTCCCGCCTTGGCGCGCCGCCCCGCCGTCCGCGGAGCTCGTCGTCGCCGCCCGGACGCCTCGTCCCCAACTCTGGTGCGCCGTCCCCGCCGCCATGCGCCTCCCCTGCCGCCAGCCTCCGCCTCTCCACGCCGGTCGCCGGCCCCGGCTGCCGCCCGCGCCCGGCCCCGCGTTTCCTTCGCCGGAACTCGGCCGGATCCGGCGAGATCCGACCGGATCCGCCTCGTCCCGCCCCTCCAAGACCTCGTCGGCCCCATCTTCCTCCTCTTCTCCGGCGAGCTCTCCGGCGAGATCCGCCTCGCCTCGAAATACATGCAGATCTGAGGTTGACCCCGATTTTCCCCAAGTCCCCGTAATATTTGCATTTTGGTCCCCTGTTCATCGCATCATAACTCTTTGCATACTGCTCCTGTTTCTGCGTCCTATATATCAAAATTTTCATCATGAGATTCTCTACATTTCATTCCATTGTGTCATGCTTGTTTGAGTTCATCTTGATGCCCTAATCATCGTTGCAAGAGTGCTATATGACGTTAACCTGCTGAAACTGTTATAACTTGGTGATTTGTCATTTTTGTTGCATTTGATGTGTGCATCCTATGAGCATGAGCTCTACATGTGCTTTGAACTACATCATGCCATATTTACAGAGGTGTAATCTATGTATTTTTGTGATTCTTGTAGTGAGTGCATCGAGCTTGTTAAGTAGGGTACTTGCTATTGCTGTTTTGCTAGGCTGAATCTGTTTTTTCGTGATGCTATGCAAACCTGCTGCTACAAGTCATTCTATGCATAATCTGGAGATGTTCACTAAGCATGTTTTGTTATACATGTCATGCTCTATCCATCCATGCCCCCGGTTGCATATATAGCCTGCTGCAGCTTGTTGTAGTCTTGCTCCAAATTTGCTAAATAATGTTGCTGTCAGCCTGTTAACATGAAGTTCAGTTTTGCCATGTGTTTTTCTAGTGATACATGCATCCTATGAACTTGCTCTTGCCATGCTTGGCTTTATAAATATGTCATATTACTGTTGGTCACCTTGTCATGCCATGAAATGCTCTGTAGTGAGTGGTACAAGCTCACCAACTTGCCTACTTCTCGTTGTTCCTGCCATGCCCTGATGGCTGAATCTGTTAACGAAACTTTCTATGTTTACATGGGTGCCATCATATCTTCTGGTCCTTTTTGGCTCATGGTCAGTCAAGGACTTTTGTTCTATGCTTTTGGTAGATTCATGCCATGCCTTATTTTGCTATGATAAGTTCTTGTAGCATGTTGTTTGATAGCTCTAAAAATTGCAACCTGATGTTATTTCTGTTAAGCCTAAAACTGTTATTATTTGCAATCTTGCCATGTCTTTTTGAGCATGTTCATGTATTTTCTCGAGATATCTCAGTGTTCATGTTTTGTTATGCTTTACCTGTACATCATGTAAATGCCTTTTGTTTGCACGTTGGGATGCTGTAACATATTGTTTTGATGCTTGCTGGATGCCTAGTTGCTGTTTTGGACAGCTTGTCCTTTAAACTTGTATAGTGTATGTGTTGAACCATTGCTCCGTTTTGAGTGTGCTCTATATGAAACTTGCTTAGAATTGCATGTAGTTTCATATTACCTTGTTGCATCCATATCTGGAGAGTGTTTGCTTGATGTTTGTATGCATTTTGCATCAATGCCATGTTTAACTTGTTTTGCTTATATCTTCTAGGCTGTAGCTCCGAATTAATTGAACTTTATATGTTACTTGACTAGAATCTCGTGTAGATCATCTTGGTGCATCCTAACTTTCTGTTTAACAACTTGAACATAAGGTTTATTCATATCTGTACCAACTTCTAAATTTGAATATGAGGACTTACCGGATTTGTTATATGTTGTTTCCGGCCTCATTTAAACTTGCCTTGTTGTGTTGTTCTTGTTTGCATTATCTCTTGCCATGAGTAGCCTCTTCTAGCTTTGACATGCATCATACTTGGTTGAGCATCATGTGATGTATATGTGTAGTGTGTTTACCATGTTGTGTGCTTTTTCTCGATAGTTCCCGTTTCGTTGCGATCGTGAGGATTCGTTCGTCTATGCTTGGTTCGGCTTCATCCGTTCATCTTCTTCATGGACTCGTTCTTCTTCCTAGTGGGATTTCAGGCAAGATGACCGTCACCTTGGATCTCATTACTATCATTGCTATGCTAGTTGCTTCATTCTATCGCTTTGCTGCGCTACCTATCTTTTGCTCTTCAAGCCTCCCAATTTTCCATGTCAGCCTCTAACCTTTTTTTTCCCTTCCTACCAAACCGTTGCTTGGCTATGGTACCACTTTGCTCAACCCCTCTTATAGCGTTGCTAGTTGCAGGTGAAGTTGAAGATTGCTCCATGATGGACAGGATTATGTTGGGATATCACAATATCTCTTATTTAATTAATGCATCTATATACTTGGTAAAGGATGGAAGACTCGGCCTTATGCCTGGTGTTTTGTTCCATTCTTGCCGCCCTAGTTTCCATCATATCGGTATTATGTTCCCGGATTTTGCGTCCCTAACGCGGTTGGGTGATTTATGGGACCCCCTTGACAGTTCGCTTTGAATAAAACTCCTCCAGCAAGGCCCAACCTTGGTTTTACCATTTGCCTACCACCTATACCTTTCCCTTGGGAGTAATTAACCCGAGGGTCATCTTTATTTTAGCCCCCCTGGGCCAATGATTGTCTAAGTGTTGGTCCAAACCGAGCGATGTCCGGCGCCCCCTGGGCAACCAGGGTCTATGCCAACCCGACGTCTTGCTCATCCGGTGTGCCCTGAGAACGAGATATGTGCAGCTCCTATCGGGATTTGTCGGCACAACGGGTGGTCTTGCTGGTCTTGTTTTACCATTATCGAAATGTCTTGTAAACCGGGATTCCGAGACTGATTGGGTCTTCCCTGGAGAAGGAATATCCTTCGTTGATCGCGAGAGCTTATCATGGGCTAAGTTGGGACACCCCTGCAGGGTATAAACTTTCAAAAGCTGTGCCCGCGGTTATGCGGCAGATGGGAATTTGTTAATGTCCGGTTCCAGATAACTTGACACCCGATCCGAATTAAAACGCATGAATCACGTGTGTAGCCGTGATGGTCTCTTTTCGGCGGAGTCCGGGAAGTGAACACGGTTTTGGGTTATGTTTGACGTAAGTAGGAGTTCAGGATCACTTCTTGATCATTGATAGCTTCACGACCGTTCCGTTTGCTCTCTTCTCCACTACTAGGAAAATGCCTACTAATGGCGCACCGGTTTTGCCTATTAATGGCGCACTACCGGTGCGCCATTAGTATCTGGTATACTAATGGCACCAGCGGTGTGCCATTAGAATAGCCCACGGTGTGCCATTAGTATCTGGTATACTAATGGCGCACCACATAGAAGTGCGCCATTAGTAACAATATTTTTTCAATATTTTTTTAATTTTTTTTCAAATTTTTTTTTCGTTTTTTTCTTAATCTCAGTTCACTATGGCTTAATCTCGGGTCAATATGCTTAATATCAGGTCAAATTGCACTCCGTGCTTCACGACCGTTCCGTTTGCTCTCTTCTCCACTACTAGGAAAATGCCTACTAATGGCGCACCGGTTTTGCCTATTAATGGCGCACTACCGGTGCGCCATTAGTATCTGGTATACTAATGGCACCAGCGGTGTGCCATTAGAATAGCCCACGGTGTGCCATTAGTATCTGGTATACTAATGGCGCACCACATAGAAGTGCGCCATTAGTAACAATATTTTTTCAATATTTTTTTAATTTTTTTTCAAATTTTTTTTTCGTTTTTTTCTTAATCTCAGTTCACTATGGCTTAATCTCGGGTCAATATGCTTAATATCAGGTCAAATTGCACTCTGTGGTCAAACTTCCTGAAAGGTCACCCATCCTCACACTACTCCAGCCCAAGCACGCTTAACTTCAGAGTTCTATCCAATCCCAGCAACATCTCACTTCACAGGCACTTGTTGATATATCTAGCATATCAATCCTGTTATACCTTGTTGATGTCTAGGACTTTGTTCATGTTCATGACTATGATGAAATTTTGAAAAATATTTCAAACTTCCCAGTCATATTAGGTATCATTTTTTGAAAAAAAATTCAAAAAAAAAATTCAAAACCAATTTTTTTCTGTTACTAGTGGCGCACCACATCCACGGTGCGCCACTAGTAAGTTTGAATTTTTTTGAATTTTTTTGCCTCTAAATCTTGAAAGCCCCGTAACTTTTTTGCTGTTAGTTTTTTGGGGATTTTGAAAATGTTTAACGGGGTTCCCCCAGTTAAGTTTGGATGTAACTTTTCGAGTAGATGATTTTTCATATAAAAAACTTTTTCATCCGAGTTCGTATGCAAAAGTTATGCCCATTTTACAAATTTCCAGAGAGATTTTGCAAATAAAGTCGAAATTCATATTTGTTTTTCCCAACAACTAGAGCACATATCACATGAGAAACTTTTTTTTTTATTTTTTTGACATTTCCATCATTTTCTCTTATTTTTTAAAAACTGAAAAGGCGATCCACTAGGGGGGTGCATTCGATGTTGGGGCAAGTTAGTAATGGCGCACCATGGGGTGGTGCGCCATTACTAGTCAAACTAGTAATGGCGCACCGAGACATGGTGCGCCATTAGTAACAAATTTTTTTATTTATTTTTTACTTTTTTTCAAAACTACTAATGGCGCACGACGGATGTGGTGCGCCATTACTATGTCAATTAGTAATGGCGCACTATACAACGGTGCGCCATTAGTAACAAATTTTTTTTATGTTTTTTTTCAAAACTACTAATGGCGCACCACACACCAGGTGCGCCATTAGTAATATATTACTAATGGCGCACCGAGACATGGTGCGCCATTAGAATATAGTAATGGCGCACCACATCACAGGTGCGCCGTTAGTGGCCATTCCATCTATAGCCCTTTTTGTAGTAGTGCTCGCACTTATTTGCGTATGTTAGCCACCATATATGCTTAGTCGCTGCTGCAACCCCACCACTTTACCCCTTCCTTTCCCTTTAAGCTTTGCTAGTCTTGATACCCATGGTAATGGGATTGCTGAGTCCTCGTGGCTCACAGATTACTACAACAACAGCTGCATGTATATGTTATGCGATGATCATGACGCGAGAGCGATGTTTCTTGTTTCGGAGTTCTTCTTCCGCTTCTTCTTCGATCAGGGGATAGGTTCCAGGTCGGCAGCCTGGGCTAGCAGGGTGGATGTCGTTTGAGTTTCTATTTGTGTTTCATCCGTAGTCGGATGTTGATCTTGTGTATGATGTATTGATGTATTCGTGCGACATTTGTATGCCTTGTATGTATCCCCATCTATTATGTAATGTTGATGTAATGATATCCACCTTGCAAAAGCGTTTCAATATGCGGGTCTATCCTTGGTGGGACCTTCGAGCTCCTCTTGGATAGGGTCGCATATTGGGCGTGACAACTAAGGAGATGTTTCTGGATTATGGAGGTGATAAAAAGAGCCCGTCGTAAAGAGTTACATCGGTGCAAGCTTTTACACCAATCCAGATGACTCTAAGTCTCAATCTGGATACATATTGAAAGTGGGAGCAATTAGCTAGAGTAGGTCCATGCAGAGCATTGTAGACATAGAATATTTTCAAAAATACATACGGCTCTGAATGTGACAGACCCGTTGACTAAACTTCTCTCATGAGAAAAACATGATCATACCTTAGTACTCTTTGGGTGTCAATCACATAGCGATGTGACCTAGATTATTGACTCTAGTAAACCCTTTGGGTGTTGGTCACATGACGATGTGAACTATGGGTGTTAATCACATACAGATGTGAATATTGGTGTTGAATCACATGGTGATGTGAACTAGATTATTGACTCTAGTGCAAGTGGGAGACTGAAGGAAATATGCCCTAGAGGCAATAATAAAGTTATTATTTATTTCCTTATATCATGGTAAATGTTTATTATTCATGCTAGAATTGTATTAACCGGAAACATAATACATGTGTGAATACATAGACAAACAGAGTGTCACTAGTATGCCTCTACTTGACTAGCTCATTAATCAAAGATGGTTATGTTTCCTAACCATGGACAAAGAATTGTCACTTGATTAACGGGATCACATCATTAGGAGAATGATGTGATTGACTTGACCCATTCCATTAGCTTAGCACTTGATCGTTTAGTATTCTGCTATTGCTTTCTCCATGACTTATACATGTTCCTATGACTATGAGATTATGCAACTCCCGTTTATCCGAGGAACACTTTGTGTGCTACCAAACGTCACAACGTAACTGGGTGATTATAAAGGTGCTCTACAGGTGTCTCCAAAGGTACTTGTTGGGTTGGCGTATTTCAAGATTAGGATTTGTCACTCCGATTGTCAGAGAGGTATCTCTGGGCCCACTTGGTAATGCACATCACTTAAGCCTTGCAAGCATTGCAACTAATGAGTTAGTTGCGGGATGATGTATTACAGAACGAGTAAAGAGACTTGCCGGTAACGAGATTGAACTAGGTGACGATCGAATCTCGGGCAAGTAACATACCGATGACAAAGGGAACAATGTATGTTGTTATGCGGTTTGACCGATAAAGATCTTCGTAGAATATGTAGGAACCAATATGAGCATCCAGGTACTGCTATTGGTTATTGACCGGAGACGTGTCTCGGTCATGTCTACATAGTTCTCGAACCTGTAGGCTCCGCACGCTTAAAGTTCGGTGACGATCGTAATTAGGGTTTTTGTGTTTTGATGTAACGAAGGTTGTTCGGAGTCCCGGATGTGATCACGGACATGACGAGGAGTCTCAAAATGGTCGAGACATAAAAATTGATATATTGGAGGCCTATATTTGGATATCGGAATCGTTTCGGGTGAAATCGGGATTTTACCGGAGTACCGGGGGGTTACCGGAACCTCCCCGGGGGTTAATGGGCCTACATGGGCCGTAAGGGAGAAGAGGAGGGCCCGCCAGGGCAGGCCGCACGCCCCCTTCCCCCCTAGTCCGAATAGGACAAGGAAGGGGTGGGGGGGCGCCCCCTTTCCTCTTTCCCCCTTCCCCTTTCCTTCTCCAACAAGGCAAGAGGGAGGAGTCCTACTCCCGGTGGGAGTAGGACTCCTCCAGGCGCACCTCTAGGGGCCGATCGCACCTCCCCCACCCCTCCTTTATATACGGGGGCAGGGGGCACCCCAGAACACACAAGTTGATCTTCGTGATCGTTCCTTAGTCGTGTGCGGTGCCCCCCTCCACCATATTCCACCTCGATCATATCGTAGCGGTGCTTAGGCGAAGCCCTGCGTCGGTAGAACATCATCACCGTGATCACGCCATCGTGCTGACGAAAATCTCCCTCAACACTCAGCTGGATCGGAGCTCGAGGGACGTCACCGAGTTGAACGTGTGTAAAACTCGGAGGTGCCGTACATTCGGTACTTGGATCGGTCGGATCAGGAAGACGTACGACTACTTCCTCTATGTTGTGTCAATGCTTCCATTGCCGGTCTACGAGGGTACGTAGACAACACTCTCCCCTCTCGTTGCTATTCATCACCATGATCTTGCGTGTGCGTAGGAATTTTTTTGAAATTACTACGTTCCCCAACATCACATACCTCCTTATTTTCACGATTCTAGAGTGTTCCGGAAGGACTCTCTTATGTGTTCTCCCGGTGTCAAAGTTTGGATAACATTACTTTCAACATTAATGGGCGTATCTGAGATATAATGTTTTATTCGGTGCCCATTGACAACTTTCGGGTTAGTCCCTTCGGCATTATTTATTTTGATAGCTCCGGATCGATAGACCTCCTCGATGACATAGGGTCCTTCCTATTTGGAGAGGAGTTTTCTTGCAAAGAATCTGAAATGAGAGTTGTACAAAATAACATATTCACCTACTTTGAACTCACGCCTTTGGATTCTTTTGTGATGCCATCTTTTAACTTTTTCTTTGAATAACTTAGCATTTTCATAAGCCCGGGTTCTCCATTCATCTAGTGAGCTAATATCAAACAACCTCTTTTCCCCAGCAAGTTTGAAATCATAATTGAGTTCTTTATTGCCCAAAATGCTTTATGTTCTAACTCAAGAGATAAATGACAAACTTTTCCATACACCATTTTATATGGAGACATACCCATAGGGTTTTTATATGCTGTTCTATAAGCCCAAAGTGCATCATTTAATTTCTTAGACCAATTCTTCCGGGACCTATTAACAATCTTTTGTAAGATTAATTTTATTTCTCTATTGCTAAGTTCAACTTGACCACTAGACTAAGGATGATAAGGTGACACAGTTCAATGGTTAACATCACACTTAGCAAGCATCTTACAGAAAGCACCATGAATAAAGTGTGAACCACCATCAGTCATTAAATATCTAGGGACTCCAAACCTTGGAAAAATAACTTCCTTAAGCATTTTAATAGAGGTGTTGTGATCAGCACTACTGCCCCAAACATCAAATGGTTCAACAGCAAGTGAATAATTCATAGGCATTTCTTGACGCTTACAGATATTACCTATTCTTTGGCATTCATCACACGATGAGACAAACTTACGTGCATCTTTGAAGAGAGTAGGCCAATAAAAACCATATTGCAATACCTTATCAGCGGTTCTGTCTCTCGCGTGATGTCCTCCATAAGCTTCGGAGTGACATTTCTGTAGGATTCGTTCCTGTGCTCAGGTACACAACATATAATAATACCATCTACTCCTTCTTTATAAAGATGTGGATCATCCCAAAAGTAATGTCTTAAGTCATAGATTTTCTTCTTCTTTTGTTGGTATGTGAAGCTAGGTGGTATGTATTTAGCAACAATATAATTAGCATAGTCAGCATACCAAGGTGTACTATAAGAAACATTTATTGCAGCTAGTTGTTCATCAGGAAAGCTATCATTAATAGGTTGTGTGCCATCAAGAATATTTTCAAGTCTAGACAGGTTATCAGCCATGAGATTATCTGCTCCTTTTTCCTATCAATAATATGCAAATCAAATTCTTGTAGCAGAAGAACCCACCCGATGAGTCTAGGTTTAGCATCTTTCTTAGCAGCATGATCGGTGTGAATAGTTAATTTAGAATCAACAATGTAAGATCTGAATTTATCACAAACAAACGCCACTGCTAAGAATTCTTTTTCAGTAGTAGCATAATTTCTTTAAGCACTGTCTAGAGTTTTACTAGTATAATGAATAACATTTAGTTTCTTATCAACTCTTTGTCCTAGAACAACACCAACAACATAATCACTAGTATCACACATAATCTCAAAAGGCAAGTTCCAGTCAGGTGGCTGAACAACAGGTGCAGTGATTAAGGCTTTCTTTAGTGTTTCAAAGGCTTCCATACAATCATCATCAAGCAGAAAGAGAATATCCTTTTGTAAAAGATTAGTAAGAAGCCTAGAAATTTTAGAGAAGTATTTGATAAACCTTCTATAGAAACCAGCATTACCAAGGAAACTAGAATACCTTTGATGTCTTTAGGACATGGCATTTTCTCAATTGCATCAACCTTGGCTTTGTCCACCTCGATGCCTCTTTCTGAAATTTTGTGGCCCAAGACAATACCTTCATTAACCATAAAGTGGCACTTCTCCCAATTCAAGACAAGATTTGTTTGTTCACATCTCTGCAAAACTCTATCAAGAATACTTAAACAATCATCAAAAGACTTTCCATAAACAGAAAAGTCATCCATGAAAACCTCAACAATGTTTTCACAAAAATCACGGAATATAGCAGTCATACATCTTTGGAAGGTAGCAGGTGCATTACATAAACCGAAAGGCATGCGTCTATAAGCAAATGTTCCAAAAGGACAAGTAAAAGTGGTATTTTCTTGATCAGATTGTAAAACAGGTATTTGTGAAAAGCCAGAGTATCCATCAAGGAAGCAAAAATGTGTGTGCTTAGACAATCTTTCTAACATTTGATCAATAAAAGGTAGAGGGTAGTGATCTTTTCTAGTAGCTTTATTTAATTCTCTATAATCAATTACCATTCTATAGCTCGTAACAATTCTTTGTGGAATAAGCTCATTCTTATCATTAGGAACAACAGCAATACCTCCCTTCTTACGGACACAATGAACAGGACTTACCCATCTACTATCAGCTATAGGATAGATTATACCTGCTTCCAGAAGTTTCAATATTTCCGTTCTTACCACTTCTTTCAACTTCGGATTTAACCAACGTTGGTGATCAACAACAGGTTTAGCATGAGGTTCCATATTAATCTTGTGCTGACATAGAGTGGGACTAATTCCCTTAAGATAATCAAGAGTATATCCAATAGCAGCACTGTGCTTCCTTAGAACTTTCAATAATCTTTCTTCTTCATATTCTGAAAGGTTAGCACTGATAATAACAGGATATATCTTCTTTTCATCAAGATAATCATATTTCAAAGTGTCTGGTAATTGTTTTAAATCAAACACATGACCACCTTTAGGTGGAGGAGGACCTCCTAGAGTTTCAATAGGCAAATTGTGTTTAAGGAGAGGTTGTTGTTCGAAAAAGATTCTATCTATTTCATTTCTTTCATGCATATGCAAATCATTTTCATGGTCTAGCAAATATTGTTCCAAAGGATCAGTAGGAGGCAGAGCAATAGAAACAAGACCAATATTTTCATCCTTACTAGCTAGGAAAATCTTTCTTATGAGGTTGTTTACTAAACTTGGAAAAATTAAACTCATGAGATTCATCACCAAAGTTAACACTAATAGTTTGTTTCTTACAATCTATTTTAGCATTGACTGTGTTCAAGAAAGGTCTACCAAATATAATGGGACAAAATTCATCTTGTGGGGTGGTAAGAACAAGAAAATCAGTAGGGTATTTTACCTTCCCACACAAGACTTCAACATCTCTAAGAATCCCGATTGGTGATATAGTATCTCTATTACCAAGTTTAATAGTAACATCTATGTCTTTTATTTCAGCAGGTGCTATTTCATCTTTAATTTCTTCATATAAGGTATAAGGAATAGCACTCACACTAGCACCTAGGTCACATAACCCATGATAACAATGATCTCCTATCTTAACTGAGACAACAGGCATGCCTACAACTGGTCTATATTTATCTTTTCCTTCGGGTTTAGCAATTCTAGAAGCTTCATCACAGAAGTAAATAACATGCCGATCAATATTATCAACCAAGAGATCTTTAATCATAGCAACACTAGATTCAACTTTGATTTGTTTAGAAGGTTTGGGTGTTCTAACATAACTTATGTTAACCATAGCTGAAGCTTTAGCATGCTTCTTCATCCTAACAGGAAAAGGTGGTTTTTCAGTATAAGCAGTGGGGACAACTGGATCAACATTGTAAATGATAGTTTCCTCTTTGGCTTTTATCGGTTCTTTAACTTCTTCTTTAATTGGTGGGTGATATTTAAACCACTTCTCCTTAGGGAGATCAACATGACTAGCAAAAGATTCGCAAAAGGATGCTACTATCTTAGAGTCAAGTCCATATTTAGTGCTAAACTTTTGAAAAGCATCGGTATTCATAAAAGATTTAACACGATCAAACTTAGGTTCAATACCAGACTCTGTACCTTCTTCGAGTCAATCTTCATAGTTGCTTTTAATTCTTTCTAAAAGATCCCACCGGAAATCAATAGTCTTCTTCATAAAAGAACCAGTACAAGAGGTATCGAGCATGGTTTGATCATTGCGAGAAAGCCGAGCATAAAAATTCTGAATAATAATTTCTCTTCAGAGCTCATGATTGGGGCATGAATATAACATTGACTTAAGCCTCCCCCAAGCTAGATCGGTACTTTCTCCTTCAAGAGGCCAAAAATTATATATATAATTCCGATCACGATGAACTAGATGCATAGGATAAAATTTATGATGAAATTCCAATTTCAAACGGTTCCAGTTCCAAGATCCAATATCATCGCATAGCCTATACCATGTCAATGCTTTTCCCTTGAAAGATAAAAGGAAAACCTTCTTCTTAGCTTCACCTTCGGGCAAACCTGCACGCTTAAATAATCCACCAATTTCATCCACATATATCAAGTGCATATCAGGATGTTTGGTTCCATCTCCCGCATAAGGATTAGCTAGCAGTTGTTATAACATACCCGAAGGGATTTCATATTCAATATTTTCAGTAGGTGCAGTAGGTTGAGGGGCAAATAATTTTTGTTCCGGTCGAGGTGAAGATACCCCGAACAAACCCCTCAAAGGATTGTTTTCCATAGTATCAGGTGACAATAAATTTCAGCATGTAGTAATAATGTTTCCTTACCAATTTCCACTTACCAAGAGCGCTTCACTCCCCGGAAATGGCGCCAAAAAATAGCCTTGATGACCCAAAAGTATATGGGGTCAATTGTAGCCTCTTCGATAAGTAAGAGTGTCGAACCCAACGAGGAGCAAAAGGAAATGAAAACTAGTTTTCGGCAAGGTAATGTCTGCAAGTGCTAAAATTATAAGTAGTGGAGTAGTTTGGTAGCAAGATAATTTGTAACGAGCATGTAAAAATAGCAGTAACAAAAGTGTAGGAAGGTAGCCCAATCCTTTTGAGGCAAAGGACAGGCAATAATGGTTCCTTATGATAAGAAAAGTGTTCTTGAGGGTACACGGGAATTTCATCTAGTCACTTTCATCATGGTTGCTGAATTCGTGTTCGGTACTTTGATAATTTGATATGTGGGTGGACCAGTGCTTAGGTGCTGTTCTTACTTGAACAGACATCCTACTTATGATTAACCCTCCCGCAAGCATCCGCGACTACGAGAAAAGTATTATAAATAAATTATAACCTTAGCATTAAACTTTTGGATCCAATCGGTCCCTTACGGAATAGCGCATAACTGGGGTTTAAGCTTCTGTCACTCTCGCAACCCACCATTAACTACTCCACAATGCATTCCCTTAGGCTCAAATATGGTGAAGTGTCATGTAGTCGACGTTCACATGACACCACTAAGAGAATGCAACATACATATCATCAAAATATCGAACACATATCAAGTTCACATGATTACTTGCAACATTATTTCTCCCGTGACCTCAAGAACAAAAGTAACTACTCACAAATTATAAACATGCTCAAGATCAGAGGGGTATTGAATATCATAATGGATATGAACATATAATCTTCCACCAAATAAACCATATAGTAATCAACTACAAGATGTAATCAACACTACTAGTCACCCACAAGCACCAATCTATAGTTTCGGTAAGAAGATTGAACACAAGAGATGAACTAGGGTTTGAGAGGAGTTGGTGCTGTGAATATGTTGATGAATATAGCCCTCCCCAAGATGGGAGAGTTGTTGGTGATGATGATGATGATGATTTCCCCCTCCGGGAGGGAAGTTCCCCTGGCGGAATCGTTTAGCCGAAGGGCAAAAGTGCTCCTAACCAAGTTCCGCCTCGAGGCCGCGGCGCTTCGTCCCGAATGTCCTCTCCTTAATTATTTTAGGTCAAAATGACTTATATACCGGAAGATGGGCACCGGAGGTGGGCCGAAGAGGGCAGCACCCACCAGGGTGCGCCTGGGCCTCCTGGCGCGCCTAGGTGGGTTATGCCCACCTGGTGGCCCTCCTCTGGTACTTATTTGCTCCAATATTCCTTAAATAATCCATAAAAAATCCTCTGGGAGCATCATCTTATTTGTAGTTGTGCAGAATAGGTAGCTTGGCGTAGCTTTTTCAGGTCAAGATTTCCAGCTGCCAGAATTCTCCCCCTTGGTGCATACCTTGCATATTATGAGAGAAAAGGCATTAGAATTACTCCAAAAAGCATTATTATACAATAAAACAACATAAACAACAGTAGAAAAACATGATGCAAAATGGACGTATCAGCCACCAGCGGGGCCTCCCCTGCGGTAGGACCACCTTTTTGGGGTGCTGCCTTCTCTCCATTGGATCACCTTTCCATGTGCCATCAGCCATACCCAGCTTTGGCTTGGCTAACAGATGGGGAGGAGGAAGAAGTACTGTGCGTGGAGCTCTAGCTGTCTGCAATGGTTGAGCAAGAGCACGAGGAAGATGACGGTGGGCGAGGAATGGGTAGGGGGTGCCGCTTCTTTTGTGTCCCCATTATATAGACAGAAAGAAAGTGAAGTGGTGTCCCTCATGTGATGCACTATAGGAACCCAGTAGCCCGCTGAGCCATGTCCTCATAATTAATGTGTCCCGGCCATGATGGAACGGGACTAGGTTTACTCCTATGGTTCTTTGCACTCTCTGCTTGAACAGTCCAAACATGATCTGGGTGGACATGGAGCGATCCTTAGCAATCTCTCCATGGTACACCACACCAAAGCTAGGGCTATATCATAGATCATCTAGTCTCGATGTACCCATGATCCTAATCGATCTATCCATTGTACACCACACCAAAGATCTAACACGAGGCTACGACCAACAATACAATCAAGTAGGACTATGGTTTTACCACCATCATGAGGGCTTGAACCTAGGTAATGCCTGGGAGATTCCCTTCTGGCATTCCGCCTATGCATGACACCTCATCGAGATTACTGTGAGTATTATGAACCGACAAGCATGTTGTACTCCATTATGAACCTAGTTGTCATCAAAGTGATGCCAACACTCTCCCAATATGGCCAATTTTGAAGCAAACTTGGCACATCCTCGGTTGTCCTCCTAGATTTCTCTAGACATGCTCACCTTGTTGTCTTGTTGTGTTGTTGTTGCTACAATTTCCATAACAACAACCACAACTTTCTTCGTAACCTCTTTGAGCGAGATCACCTCGTTGTCCTCAGGTGTTGGTGTTGCTTCCACTTTCGCAATTTTCATCACAATGACCACATCTTTCTCAGTAACTTCTCTAAGTAGTGGAATCGAGTGAGGATTGGAACCCAGTGCATTGCTAGTTCCTTAAATAATATCTTGCGAGTGTCAAAGGAGCAGATATAGGCATAAAAATTACAGAGAGTAAACAGACGAGTGAGAGAAACTACCCGCAACGAGGCTATTTATACAAAAAAATCAAGATTTTTCATATTGGGGGGGGGGGATATATACATAGTTCAAGCATGGAAGAAGGGTAATACAAAGATCTCATCGATGAAGCTCGCAACGATGAAGGCACATGATTTATCCAGGTTTAGGCCCCCAACGGGACGACTCTACTTAACTTCCTGGCTTCATTGATATCTCATTCTACAGAAACAGACTACAAGAGTTTATTTGGTGGCTAAAATGGATAAAATCCTACGTGGTACAACACTTGAGTCAACATGTGGCTTCAAGATACTTTGCTTTAGCTTGGGTTTTCTCCTAGGCTTTCGAGTCCTCTATATTATATGTATGTGTCAAGTCTTGGCCTCCAAGTCGAGCATTAGAGCTAAAATTGAGATAGGCTATAAGTGTTCCAAGAATCTTGGCCTAAACAAACCTAGATTCGGTCACATAATTTTCCAAATTGCTCCCCATTACCTCATCATATTGTACTAGATAGAAACTTCTAAAGAATTTAACTCTTGTTCATGGATATATCTTTCGTTGGTATTCACACCGCATACTTACACAATATTCATATAAATAAGAGTATATTTGCTGACAAAGCTCACTACATGGGTACAATTTACATCGAGCCCGACTAGTAGGTACGGCATCTTGTAATTGTTATCAACATGCTTGCTAAGGGAAGATAGCTCATCTTCAAGAGCTTTCACATTGGAGATATACTCCATGGCTGTCATGTTTCCTTCATGAATGTTGGCAATCCTCATCTTGTTACTGATGACTTGTTCTCAAATTGACCTAAGAACATCTTTCTAAGCAGGATCCAGACTTGTTCCATGCTCATCATCCACCCCACATATGTCAAGATGTCTTCTAAAAGAAAATTCAGGATATGTCCTAGGATTTATTAGTCCTAAGCCAATGATATAGGCCAGATGGGGTATTCATTGTTTTCCTTGTTGGTTGTTTTCTCGATGATCTTGCATGGTGCCAGGGAAGATCCATCAAGAAAACTAGTGAGTTGCGCATCACGAACCGTGGGCAAGATTTGTGCTTTTGCATAACATAGTGTTCCCTTTTGAGTTCTCTGATATTTGTTCGTTGAGGGAAGCGGGAATGGAGGAAACAGATGATGCCATTGCTATGAATCTAGAAAAGGGTAGATGTAATACTATTTATTCAATCATGACACCGATAGATCAAAGCATATCGAGCCATACAATATATTACAATGACTGGTTAAAAGGATCGAGGTGCATGAAACAACTAGAGATACACTACAAACCCAAACCTTTGTATGATTAGCTCGGTTTACATGATTATAAGAACCTACACTGTTAAATGATGAAAGTGGATTCATCCACCTAAGTTAATTCCATGTCCGTTGATCCGACAATCTAACTCGAAATGTTTTGGTTTTGAATGCCTCTCCATTGGACAGAAATCATCGACTTTGGTGTAGAAATCTTCCTCCGAAGGTTGTAAGTGTTTCTATGTTACTTTATTTGCATAGAAATTAATCACCCGTAGTACTCACATAGTTGTAGACATAGATGCTTAGTAGAAAGAAATCTTGATGTACCTAAACAATGACAAGATAATATAATGGATTTCGTACCATCACCAATAAATGCCAGAAGAATACATGAAACTATGTGTGATGTACACAAAGTCGGTCATCATCAATCATATCATTTTTGAGTCACAGAATATCGAAGCACAGTGATATCCTGTGAATTTCCATGGAGCTCGAATTGCTGGTTTGTTGTATGGACATCCTAAAAATCACACAAATGAATAATTATGTTACGAGATACAATAATATGACATCTCAAACACTATTAATTTGACTTAAGGGACACATTAGTGCTTACTATCTTTATGTAAAATGTTTACGAAACCTAAAAAATGTGTATGAAAGGAGTCAATGTGCCACACGACAAATGGAGATGAAAATAAAGAATTAAAGTGGCACACCATAGAAGAAATGGAAGTATTCAATGCAACACGGGATAAAGAGAGATGAAATGAGTCAGCACACCACATGACAAATGGAGATGAAAGGATTCAATGCGGCACATGGCAAAAGGAGATGAAATGAGTCAACACACTACGCGACAAATTTATATCCTGTGAACCAAGATGTTCAGATTTGGTTGGTCAGGTTGGCACTTATCTGTTTATATTTAGGAGACCTAGGGCACCACTTAAGCTCATTGCTACAAAGAAAGTCGAGAACAGTACAATGATCTACAAGAATTATTACTAAATGTGTTAGCTTGGTAAATTTGATACTAGTTAGTTCTCCCCCATGCTTTCTAATGGGCCAATAGACCAGAGTTTCATGAGCTAATCTGTGGTCTTTTCTTTTAATAAAAAAAGCATGTAGGGGATAATATCCCATTACTTCCCATGAATATACCCATTTTTGTTTGGATTCATCGAGATTGTGGATTGTCAAAATCCTGACTTTTCACGTGAGTAATGAAATTGACTGAGAGATGGTCTGTCAAATCCTTTTTTATAAGAATAAGTGAGTATTCGAATGCTTACAATCTATATGATAGTGTTTTTTTACAAAAAAGGAGTTTATGAACGATGTGAAAAATGAAGCTGCAATGTCAAAAGTAGAATGTTTCCATTTCCATTGGCTGGGTCATCGTCATCTCCTCCAAATTTCTTTCCCTATAAACAGAAAACCATAGATAAATTCTTGTAGATCAATGCATCAATTTGGCTTCGATTTGAAGCAATGAGCTTAAGTGGTGCCTCTAGCTAGGTCTTTCTATGTATAAATCATTGAGTGCCATTTTGACTCTCCAAATCTGAATTTTTTGATTCTCACGACATATATTTGTCTCGTAGTGCATTGTCTCATCTTCATTTGTCATGTGCCCTGTTGATCATTTAATCTCCATTTTCACATGGTGTGGTGACTCCTTTAATCTCTGTTATTCAAGAGACGCTTTGACTCATTTCTTCCCCTTTGTTGTGTGGCACATTGAGTTCTTTCACCTCCAATTGTTAGGTGACACATTGACTCCTTTCGTCTCCATTTTCTAGGTTTTTGTAAGAATTTTGCCACAATGATAGTATAAGCACTACCGCACCCCTTAAATCGTATTAATATGTTTTGTGAAATCATATGTTGGTATTTCATAATATAATTATTCATGTACATGAATAATGCGAGCTCCAGGGAAGTTCATAGGAGATCATTTTTCTCTCTAATATTTTGCAAAAAAGAACAAGAAACAGTAGCCATCGCATGCCTTCTTCTTCGAGAATGTGTTTTAAGTGGTTGGGAGTTCCACTCGTCTAAATCATACCATAGGATTTTGGTCCAACACTTAAAATTTAAATTTCAAATTCATTATTGCTTATGTATCTATGCATGACGTCGACGTGCTCAGAATCGGTAAGCATTGTCGTGTTTCCTTTTGTTCTTGCTTCTAAGAATTTCAATTTTGAATGGATACTGGACTCCTTCGAGTCTGATTTTCTGAAAACGTTGAAAATAAATAGTTGAGGTGTTTATTTTTTTATTTTTTTAGACATGCTCATATAGATGTCATCTATTGAATCTTGAATTCTTCATGTAATACATATTTATATATACACGTACACAAAAGAACCAATACCTACATTTAGAAATAGCAAACAACACATGCATACAAATGCACATACGGGGTAAAGTATTTTTAAGAGAAGTTTACACATATGTAAAATACACCAATTAGTATACACAAGACAATTTTTTTTCAGAATTTATCAGAACTTTTAAATATGATTTTTGTTTATTTAAAATTATCTCAACTCACTGGAGCCGGCCTCAAAATTGCCTATTCATTCAACGGATCATCTATTAGTTTATGTATCACATGGTGCAATTAGTGAGACAATGAACATACGCTTTCAGTCCACCAAAACAAATTTCATGAGAATAAAGGTGAGGTATTAATTTGAGATATGACCTGAACAACGAAAAGCTTCTTGTGAAATACAGACGATATAATCTAGCTCCGACGTTGGACCACAAGAACGTTGACATTTGACAATGGAATGAAAACAAAAACGAATTTTTTTATGGAGGGTAATGAAAGTAAAAACAGCAGAAACTACAGACATCCATCGCCTGGACCACAAGAACTCCATTCCTTCCGTCCCTTTATTTCTTTCTCTCTTCTTTGTAAACGATATTTCTTTATTTCTTGAATACATACGCCTGACACTTCATAATAAGGGCCAAAGCATAAACAATTATCTTAGTGATGTTCCACAGAGAATGCAATCATTTGTTTCGAATTTTGTTTCTATTTGCCCATAGGGTGCATCCGACACTCGGTTGGGTCTAAACCCTGAACACTACCTTGCCGGGGTCCCCTCTCTCTCTCTCTCTCTGTGCACTATTCTCTCTCTGCTCGAAAACGGAGAAAGAAGAAAAACGGAGAAGAACAGAGGACATGGTGGTGCTCCCGGCGCACGAATGCCGCGCCGCAACAACGGCAAAGTTTTTCCTCAAGCAACAAACTTGAGCTACACCCCACCAGCAACACACACAGTTCGGGCGACGGCGCAGGGGGTGGGGTGGGGTGGGGTGGGGTGGGGGGGGGGGTATACGTGCGCGCACCAACACCCATGTCGCGCTCCCGATGCAGCCCCACTCACCCACTCGCCACTCCCCGCGCTCGAAGGTTCATGCGCATGCACGCACATGGATGCGATCAG
Organism: Triticum dicoccoides; assembly: GCF_002162155.2. Classification (NCBI taxonomy): domain Eukaryota; kingdom Viridiplantae; phylum Streptophyta; class Magnoliopsida; order Poales; family Poaceae; genus Triticum; species Triticum dicoccoides. Next base: position 708,997,544 of record NC_041393.1, read on the forward strand.
GTCCAACACCCGGCGCGGCTACACACCCGCGCATCTTGCCAACTAACCCAAACACGCGCACATACACGTGCTAACACACACTCACACACCCTGCCACCGGCCTGACGCGACCAGCTCGCGCACAGACGCGGTCTGGCCACGACCGTGGCTTATTTGGCTAACATTCACCCCCTAAGCCGCATCCTAGAGTAGTGCCGACTTGCGATCGCCGATCTCTGTAATGAGGGCTTGCTTCGCCGCCACCGCCAGCTTCCAAGGCCTCGTTCACTCGCATCGGAAGTGCCCGCGTTGGCCGCAATTGTAGCAGCGACTGCGCCGCCTCCCTCCGCCGCCGTCGTCGTGGTGGAAACCGCCTCCTCCCCGTTGTCGCCACCTTGCAGCCCACTGCGCAGCTGTGAGCATGAGCTAGTCGCCGCCGCCTCCGTCGCTGTCCTGGTTGTGCCGCCGCATTCACTCCTTCAATGCCTTGAGCCGCCCGAGCGCCTCAGATGACCCGACATGGTGTCCAGTAGCTTTTTCACCATTGCCGCGTCATCGAGCGTCGTCCTGAGCCCTACGTAGCGCATAGCCATGATCTCGATCCTACTGGCGTAGGCGTCCAGTGCCTCGCCGTCCGCCACGCGCAGCCGATCGAAATGGCCGCTGAGCAGCGACAACCGAGTCGCTCTGACCCGATCCGCCCCGAGGAACCGTGCCTTGAGGCTGCTCCACACACCCGCCGCCATCTTCTTTGTTCATACCTACATCAGCAGGTCGTCAGAGAGTGCACATAACAGCACTGCCTTCGTCGCCTTGTTCGTCCCGGCGTCGGCCGCCGGCGACACCGCCTCCCAGAGACTCTAGTCGTCGAGGATGGCCTCGGCCTTGATCGCCCATACCGTGTAGTCGTTTAGTGTGAGCATCGGCATCGCCATCGACACTGTGTTCCCGCCTGCACCATGCGGGACGAGCATCATGGACGCCGGTAGGACCCCTCCCAGCCTCGCTCTGATGCCATATGTTGGGTCTAAACCCCAAACCCTAGCTCGTCGGAGTCCTCTCTCTCTCTCTCTCTCTGCACTCTTCTCTCTCTGGCTCGAACCAAACGGAGGAAGAAGAAAAACGAAGAAGAACAGAGGACACGGTGGTGCTCTC
>NC_041393.1:708999176-709011147 GCF_002162155.2 Triticum dicoccoides
GCGCACCAACGCGCACATCGCGCTCCCGACGCAGCCCCACTCACCCACTCGCCACGCCCTGCGCTGCACGGTTCACGCGCCTGCCGTGCACGCACCCACACAGACGCGACCGGGTCCAACGCCCGGCGCGGCTACACACCCGCGCGTCTCAGCAACTAACCCAGAAACGCGCACATACACGTGCTGACACACACTCACACACACTGCCATGGGCCCGACGCGGCTACCGACCGGCGCCCGACGCGACCAGCTCGCGCACAGACGCGCTCCGGCCATGGCCATGGCTTATTTGGCTAATACACTCCCCGGTTCGAAGCACCCTTCAATTTATTTTCGTGAAGTGTTTTTCTTCAATCTTCAGATAAATGCCCTTGTCATATTATGATTCCAGAAAGTCGTAAGTGGAAAAAGACTTCCAATCTTGAGTTTAGGCCTCCACATTTTCATGTTGCCATGCAAAGGTAGGTAGGGATCTGACCATTGAGACGATGAACGATCTCTCTGTTCCCGGTAAAAGGAAGCACCGAGACACTCTCTCCATGACAAGACACTCTCTCCATTCAGCCTCTCCTTTCTGTAATTAAAGATCATAACATTTGTGTTGCAAAATTTGGTGAGAAAAGAACAAAAGCAAAAAACAGCAATACAGCCGTGGTTTTGCTCACCTCTCATGGAAGGAACCATGGGCCGACCGCACAAGCAGACACGTACATTGACATCGCCAGGTCAAATGGCGTAGCTGCAGAAATTATTGAGTAGAAATTAGCGCATGCACACACGCAGGGGGACCGCAAGACTTTCACTCCTTCCCTTGACCCCTCCACCCCTATAAATTGACGCCCTGCATCCTACAGCCCTTCTCACCACTCCTCTGAAATCCGGATTGTTCACTAACTTCAGTTGTGTCCTGACTCCTGAGACGAGGAAGCTGGTAGAGGTTTCCTTTTGGATTGTGTTCTTAGATGGCTGTGAGGTTTGTGTTGATTTGTTGATTAATCAGTATTTTTCTTGATGGCGTTTGCTTTTCCAGGTGGGAAGAAGTTCGGAGAACATGGCCACGATGGGTGGGGACAGAAGGCAGATGATGGATGACGCGGCGGAGGACAAGTTTCCCGAGGGGTTACGCATCCTCGTCGTTGACGACGACCGCGTCTGCCTCAAGGTACTTGAAGCCCTCTTGCGCCGCTGCAAGTACCAACGTGAGTCTCTTGACCCCTCCACTTGGCCATAGTCCACTAGAATCGGGGCCTTCTGATCTATTTGTTTCTCCGCGAATAATGCTTATGCAGCAACGACGGTGATGGATGGAAAGACGGCGCTGAGGATGCTCATGGCGGGGAAGCAGCAGTTCGACCTGGTCATCACCGACGTGCGCATGCCGGACATGGACGGCTTCAAGCTCCTCGAGCTCATCCGCCTCGAGATGGATCTGCCCGTCATCAGTACTCTCACTGCTCTCAATCCGAAGTCCAATTTTTGAGTTTTGCATCCATGAGAACTGACAATTGTTTTTGAGAACGTACTTTTACTGCTCAATCTTGTTGATACCTTGAGAGGATATTAATTTCTTTGGGCAGCGTGTGAGATCCTATATATTTAGGACCATTTTATGAAACCACATACACATGCATAAAACCCACACTCTATTTCTAACTTGGAAGAGTTCTAAAGAACGGGATCGCCACTGAGTCGGAACCAACGGGGTCCCATCTAACCGTTCACTCGTCTGATCGGATGGCGAGTGGGATAGGAAAGCGGAGGTGGAGCGGCACATGCGTTAGTAGGGGACGTAGTGTCGGTTTCTAGCCCAAACCAATGGGATCCTATCTAACCATCCATCCATCAGATCGGATGGATAGAGGGGATGGGGAACAAACGTGGATAGCATGTGATTATGAGATCCCAATTGTTGTTTTTAATAATTGGGTTGATAGTGTTTAGTAGGCTAGAGACATGGTCACTCCAATGGCTAATTTGGCCTAGTGAGAGTCCGTGTCACTCCAATGTTACATAGATTCCACATCCACGTGTTTGATGGACGTATTTATGGACTATCTAGAATTTAATTTTGTAAATGAGTAGTTTGGCTTAGTGAGGGTCTCTATCACTCCAATGTAATCTAGACCCCACTATCCACGTGTTCGATGGTTGTATTTATGGACAATTAGAATTTAATTTTATATCATCTCAATTAATTGTAAAATCCTACCTATAAGAACTATAAGAACGAAAACTATAATCTATTCATATTTCATGATGTGACCAAGTTATATTTAGTTGTTTTCAAAGCTAATATTGAAATTCACGTTCTACCAATCACACAAGGTATATGATTGCGCCACATCTGTTTTCTAGGGTTGCATGAATAATACAATTAAGAAATACCTATGTTGTATTGATTTTTTTTTTGCAAATTGTATTGATATTATTAATATTACTACTCATCTTCATTCCCCCTAAAGTTGTTACTCCTTATGACAATTTACTCTCAAGAATAGCATGTAAAGTAGGAGTGCCCCTTTTAAGTACATACATCGAGTAGGTTAACCATGAGTAATACCTACACTACTGCATATTTGTTGACTTTGAATAAGCACACTAATTTGTAGTCAAATTACTTTCACAGAAAGTGCAGCCACACATACTTATTTTCATGAATCTCTACTATTAATGCACAAAAATCGTCCGAGATAATTCTTGCCCAATCTCTGCCTCCCCCACAACTGCATGCAATTAATTAGCTATATAATTAATTACACATGTCAATTATCTAGACATTAATTTATGGAAAGTATCATCGAGCATTGGACGAGAGGACCATGTTAATTATGGAGAGTATCATTCTTTGGATGGGAGTATCACGTTAATTATGAAAAGTATCATTGAGCACTGGACAGGAGGACCACATTAAGTGTGGAAATTATCATGTAGAATATGTATGCCCTCGTGCCAAGCACAAACAATTAGCTAGCTGTAATAAAAAAAAGCTATTGACAATGGTGGTTAACGTTTACAAACTAATATGAGTGTGATCACTTAAAATTCTTAAGCGTTACGTGGGCCGATAGATGTTACCTACTACGCTAGAGAAACATGGCTGACTGCCAATAATAGTACTTGATCTTCAGGTTCACCAATATATAGTTAGACATGATGATGTGAGTTCCCTGCATGGAACATGTTGTGATATGGCTTATGCATTGTGTTACTGTTATTGTTTTAGCCTTTGTTTCCGTATCTTCCTATTGAATGTGTGGAATTTTTCCCATTTAGTTTGCATTGAAGCAGAATTATAAAACTGTACATTGAAATGCTTTTCTGTCTATAGGCACGTTGACCAAAACATATGTCCACTTCATAGATTTGTGTGAATTTCTGAATCCTAAATCTAAGTCATTGGTCCTATGGCATGCAGTGATATCCATTGATTGCGACAAGAAGGTTGTGATGAAGGGGATAGATCATGGCGCGTCCGACTTTATGGTGAAGCCGGTCTGTACCCATGAGCTCAAAAACATATGGCAACATGTTCAAAGGCGGAGAAATCCCAAAGCAATAAGCCACATCAGCGATCATGACAATGATGTCCAGAGAGTTCAACCAGCGACTACTAACAAGAGTAAGTACTCAGGGAATAAGAGAAATGGCGGAGATGATTCTAGCAAGAACAATGAGGGCACACATATATCCGCCATCCACAGAAAGCCCAGGATGACATGGACAATTGCGCTGCATAACAAGTTTCTAGAAGCTATCAACCGGATCGGCCTTGATAGTAAGAATTCACATCTTGTGCCTCATTCATCGACAATGCTGGTGGCTGCTCGATATTTTCATTATAATTTTTATTACATAACTGTAGGGGCTGTTCCAAAAAAGGTATTGGAGCTGATGAATGTGGATTACCTCAGTAGAGAGAACATTGCGAGTCATCTACAGGTTTATTTTCAACCTTTATGCTTAATTTCTATGTTTTTGTTACTATTATTCGTAGTCTAACATTTTTTCATATATAAGTGAAAGCTTTCATTTTTTGGGGAACATATCAGTCAAAGCTCTAGCAATGCAACTACCATGAAGTGTAATTTTAATTAATTGTGTCCCTTAAAATGCGAGGCTTATCTCATATAATGCATGCCCCATATTTTTAGGAGTTTTTTTCCCGTGCAACATCTTCAGTTCTTATTGTACTCACATGTTTACGTTATTTTTTTCGATGATCATCCATCTCATACCTTGTTATTTTGTCTATCTTTTTATTTTAGAAGTATAGATTGCACTTAAAAAAAGTCAAGTCAAATCCCTCTGGTGATGCATATGAAAGATGGAACTCATCTTACAACATGAACAACAAGGGCAATTTCATGCATAATCATGAACATGGAAGATGGAGTGTGTCCTCTGGTGGCACTGCCTCTTGGAGTACAAACAAGTATGGTTCAACGGATCACTTGGCTCCGCCGATGAACATCCAAAGCAACTTCTACATGGGGTCATACCTCCATGATGGTAGAATGCCGAAGTATGTTGGGGAACTACCGTCGGATGCGAGAAGATTCACAGGTTTTGCTGACCCTCCCGTCAGCCAATATGATAACATACCCAATGAGATAATGTCAGATGAATTTCCTTCATTCAATTATAGTAATTCCCGTCGTGACATCATGCGTGGCAAGCTAATGGAGATAAGCAAAGGCAAAACCCCTTCCAATCTTCAAAGTTCATTTGCAAACACAACAATTGGTGGCGGGAGGTCCCTTGTCGCATCACAGGTGAACTTCCCACATAGCAACCAACTAGAGAGCTATGCAACGTCATCTGGCCGGCTGCCTCTGCAAAATGAAAAGGCACCATTCATAAGCAACACCACATCAATGGGATGCTTCACTGAGCGGCTGGCACCATTCAACATGGCAAGCAACATAAGCTCAGTAGGAACGATGTGGAACGGTAGCTCTGCACTTGATGCAAGTAGAACTTCAACTAATGATACTCATCTGGTCAATAGTGAAAGAACTACTTTGATGCTTCACAACCTTCAGACAGATGATTTCATCTCATTGACCCGGCTACATGATGGTGGGGATAGAGCTAGCATTTTTCCTATGCAAGAAGGCACACTTAATCAGCAACCTCTTATTGATCATTTGAATGAAATCAATGCCTTCTCAATGGATGATATGTTTTCCAACATGCACGTGGAAGTAAGAACTTTTCTCATTTGTACGAATCTATGTGCTGCATATGAATTATTGAGTTGGACATGTGTACTTAAATAACACTTTTCTCTCAATGTAGGATTTCACTGGAGATGTTGCTATCATGGAAGAAGCATGATAGTTCTGTACGTTAGGCCGCCATATGCGTGAGATGATTGATCAAGAGTATCATGCTCTAGGGGACTCTTTAAGGAAATAGAGTGCTTCGACAAGTTTGCAAGCATAGTGATATGTGTAGCCATTTTCATATACCAGTGGTTCTTTGAGATACACTTCCTCTTGCATAACATTGAGAATTGACATGTTTTGCACAACAAGCATAGACACCACCCTTTGGAGATTGTTGTGTCTAATACAAGTCTTATGGTAGAAGCTTTTAAACTAGCTTTAGCATCCTGATAATCAAAACATTAATGTTTCTTGAAGCCTATGGTAAGAAGGCACACTTTATACCTGGGATAAACTTGTTTCTGGCCCATCATGTTTTTACCTCGAGGTGGAGTACTAAGTGCCATGTGTTACTCTTCATTAGAGCCGTATATTCTTCATCCATAGCTTTTCTTGAATTTTTCACTAGAAGCCACAACTAAAGACAACTAAAGATGGACCTCATTTAGAATCATCCATAGAGCGAAGAATTGCATGATGTGCTCAACGGAGACATTGGTGGTGATGGTGGTGGTGGTGGTGGGGGTGATCTTGAGAATCCAAGCGTTGTGCTTTAGGGCCTCCGTCACCTTCCAATTCTTTCTCTTGGAAGCTTCATAGATGAGCGGGGTAATGTATTTAGGCTTTCGCCCAAGAAGCCAAGGAGAGTCACAAAAGGGGGTCCTCACACCGTTACCAACGGTGATGATGGTGGAAGCATAGAAAAAGTTGAGGTCCTCCTTACTGCATGGGTTTCCTATTCCCACCCACATCTTGGTGGGATCCTTCCATTCATACCATGGCCATCGCAACCGGAGAGCCCTCGTAAACTTGTGTGTGTTGACGACCCCAACACCTCCGTACTCAAGTGGCTGGCAAACATACTCCCAATTCAACTTGCATTTGGCCCCTGTTTTCTTGTCCGAACCGGACCAAAGGAAAGCTCTCACCAGCTTGTTGACGTTGTGAAGGATGGTTGGTGGGATGACCAACGGGGTGGTGGGGTAGACCACTTGGGATGTGATCATGGACTTGACAAGAGTCGTACGTCCAATGGTGGTGATGTTGTGGCCATCATACTTTGATAACTTGCTTGCAACTTTGTCCACGAGAAATTGGACATCCATCAACTTTAGCTTCCAAGGGGGGGGGGTGGTAAGCTAGAATAGGAATCCGTCGTGGGAAAGTTAGGACGAACAATTTCACCATATATCTCCGTCTCTTCTTGCGCGGCAGTCATTGCAAAATTCTTTTTGCCAACTTGTCATCCATTGTTCCCACCACCCGTCGTGCTACTTCTGCCTTCTGACTCGCCCCGTCGCCCGTTCCCCTTCCCGGTGGCACCCATCACCGCCACTGTCCCCACCGCGCTTAGTTTCTACCTCACCTAGAGGCCACGATGGCCGCGTCTGAGAGGTTACTAACGCGGACGGCCTCGACCTGCGCCCTGGAGGCTGCACACGGGACGCACATCTTCAAGATCGACGGGTACAACCTGTACAGGGCCTTCGGCGTCGGCAAGTCCATTGAGTCCGCTACCTTCGCCGTCGGCGGCTACGACTGGCGCGTCCGCTTCTACCTGGACGATCATAGGAGGACAACAAACATTATGTGTCTGTCGACATCGTGCTCAAGACCGAAGGCATAGAGGTGAGGGTGCTCTACGATATGTGGCTGGTCGACCGACCAGGCCACAGGGCCTCCAGCACCATGGTTTTATTTTTCATCAGAAAAAGACCAATCACATTGCAACTTATCTGCGGTTTTCTTAGTCACATTGCTGGTCCGCAGTTTTCTTAGTCACATGGCTGGTCTGCGGTTTTCTTAGTCACATTGCAAGTGGGTACATAACTCTGATTGAATTAGAAGAGTCGGATATGAATCAAATCAAGATCACAAGAAGAGGGGGAGGATGAATATGTGGAGTTGCGCCGCCGCCGCCAACATCCGAGTTCCCATGTCGCTGCTCCTACAGAATGGCCGCCTCATTTTGCTATGTGTTCCTTTCCGCCGAAAGAAAGGGGATAACCGAAGCAGACCTAACGGAGAATGTCGTTAGGTGACAGAACTGAAAACTGACGAAACTGAAAACCGCACCTAACACTGAACACAAATCTGTTAATTGAATTTGATACCTACTGCTTCAGACACTAGACTGACAGACGAATAAAACCAAAGTCAAAAGAATGGCTAAATAAGGATATAAGCAAAGAAGTAAAACAATACTGATGGAAAAGTCAAACGTCACAAACTTTGATCAAATTTGTGGAGAAAAATGTTTACATCTTGAATGCCAAACATATATCATTAGAATCATCATAAGACTTAGTTTCATAATTCATATATTTGGATTGTAGACATAAATAGTTTTCTTCATAAACTTGGTCAAAGTTTGACCTTTCAAAAAATCGATATGCGCTACATTATGGAACGGAGGGAGTACTAGTGACAAGAGATAATCCCATTTCTTTTCAGAAAAAATAGGAAGATGACGAATGCTAGCGGTAGAAATGTGGTTATTGCTTTAAAACTTCATACTGAAGACCCACACCAAACAACTCCGAACAATAATGAAAAAAATTGCAAAACACTGAAAACTGGACAAAAGAACTTCCATCAAACACAATGATCTGAGGAGTTGGATCTTACCGACATAACTGAATTTGACAGTATACTGAATACTGAATTTCAAATAATTGAAAAGTTACTCCCAGCATTGAAAAAATGGTCGGTCCAAAAAAATACAAAATACTGATAAAAACTACACAAAAAGCCTTCATGTTCAAGCTGAACACTAACCAAATAGACTAGCAGTTAAAAGGTTTTCAGGCCCCATATAAAATAGTTCTTGACAGTGCCATACATAACCAAACAAAAGATACCTATAAAAGAGAGAAGACACATAGTTCATCCATCCCGCGGAGCGACATAGACAGCTAACAGCAGTAAGACATAGATAACAACGGCAAAAACTAGAGCATTAACACTGATGGTAATCTTAAATCAGGTCGACGACAACCATCATGTCTAGATTGTCCAATGCACTATTCCTGACGGTGATTAGCACCACTCGGCCAACCTATTTTAGGTCGTTCTCCTCCGTGAATTCCTCCCAGCCATCCTTGCTAAATGTGATACGACCATCCGGAAAAAAGGAAGTGACGAATTAAATATGAAGGCTAAAGAAGTGAAACGAGAAAATATAGATAGACTAAAAACTGAATGAATGCTAAACTAGCAAACTAACCTACCACTGAAGAAAAGAGTACCAGGAGAAAGCTACAGATTACTCACAAAAAAGAGAGGAGAAAGGTACAAATGACTGAAACCTGAATAAGACTGAAAATGTCACTGAACCTAACCATGAAATACATAAATCAATAACTGGAGCAAACTTGAGGACATATATACTGAAGAAACCTAATAGACTGAGGAATGACACTCGAACAAAAAATGCCTACCAACAAAACAAACTGAGAAATAAATATCTAAACGGAAGAAAACTCTGAAAAACTGAAAAAAAAACTACAATGAAGATGATTGAAACTGAAAACTAAAAACTGAAACACTGACCAGTCATCTTTAATTTCCGTAAATCAATGAAAAATTTATCATGGACAAACTGAAAAATTGAAGAGTAATCACTGGAATCATGGACGCTGATAATAGGGAATACATTGAGGCTGATGACTGACACTAGTAGAAAAGGTGGCAAAGGTCCAGGCCGGGTCAGCCCATTAGTCCCGGTTCAATCCAGAACCGGGACCCATGGGGGCATTGGACCCGGTTCGTGAGCCCCGGGGGCCGGCCGGTCCACGTGGGCCATTGGTCCCGGTTCGTCTGGACCTTTTGGTCACGGTTGGTGGGACAAACCAGGACCAATGGGCCTCGCTCCTGGCCCACCACCATTGGTCCCGGTTGGTGACTTGAACCCAGACCAAAGGCTGCCCTTTAGTCCCGGTTCATGCCACCAACCGGGACCAATGAGGTGCCTATATATACCCCCTCACGTAAGAGCAGAGCACACTGCTCTGTTTTTTCTGGCCGCTGAGGGGGAGAGGGCTTGGTGGTGCTCTAGGTCACCTCCTATGCACACAAGGTGTTCGATGGAATGCCCGAGCCACACTACTTAAGCTTTCTCCTTTCCAAGCTCGACCTCCAAGCTCCATTTTCCTTAATATTTGTCTAGATTTAGCGGTCAGTCACGCCCCGTCCCCGTCTTCACCGTCATCGATCACCCGTGCCGATCTCATCGCGGGCACCACCGTGGTGAGCCTCTTGTTCTTATTTTCTTTCTGAAAGGAAAAATATTCTTACTTGTATGTTTAGATAGATACTTGTATTATTTTCTTACTTTTATTATTGCATCTTATATAGTGCGATGGTTTTGGTATCCGCCCCCGTCGGCCCTCGTCCTGTCTATGATTCGGATGTGGTATATATTATCTTTTCATAACTATTTGGTTCATTTATTGTTTATGACAATTATGCCGACCAATGTGACATATATTTTATTTATCTTGGAGGTTGTTGAACGTGAAATTCCAGCCGACCCTATTGTCGAGAGGTTAAATTTAGTTGAAGAAGAAAACAATTTCTTGAAGGAAAAAATAAGAAAAATTGAGGAGAGGAAGATGATATTGGAGTTGCATGTTGTGGATATCGTCGATGATCACAAGATCAAGATGGATGCAATGCGCTTGAAGATTAGAAAGATTAGAAAATATGCCATTCATACCGAGGCTTGGTATCATTATGCCGTTGGATCAGTTGTTACCTTGGTCGTCGGAGAATACCATGTCGAAGTTGATTTCAATTGCTAGGGGATTGTAAGAGATATTACATATTGTATATGTATGTAGTCAGTAGCGTGGGGTAGATAATACGAAAACTTGTTGTTCGACCAATCTCTCGGAGAAGGAGAGAGGTCGATCGATCACTTCTCTCGGTATACATGACGAACTTTTGTACTTAATGGTTCCCTTTATTTTCTTACTAGATAGCGTGTCGAGGGCCTCTCTATGTATAGTACGTAGTGTCGACCAAGCACAGACATAAGAGAGGACACTTCTCTCTATTAATTAGCTAGCTAACACAATATATGAAACACCTGAATTAACCCCCCAAAAACCCCACCCCACCCCCCACCCCTTTCAAAAAAAAACAAAAACCCCAGCCACTGAAATGCTGACGCGTGGATGCCTTTTGGTCCCGGTTGGTGCCACCAACCGGGACCAAAGGCCCTCCTGCCTGGGCTCGGCGCACCGACCACATGGAGGCCCATCTGTCCCGGTTCGTGTTAGAACCGGGACTAAAGGTCTAGGGTATTAGTAACGACCCTTTAGTCCCGGTTCAAGAATCGGGACAAAAGGCCCTCACCAACCGGGATTAATAGGTGTTTTTCTACTAGTGCAAAAACACTACTAAATAATAATCAATGTCTGAAGACTGATGACAACTAGCACACAAACAAAATTTGAGAAACTAATGGATGAATGACAAGTGAACTAAAGGAAATTACAGAAAAAAACTAATAAATGATAATGGATCTAATGACTGAACAGAAAATAAACACCGATGAATGGAAAGGAGTAAGAATCACTAGAATGGAAACCAATAAAATCTAAACTGACAAAAATCAACATGGACTAAAGCTACATTCTGAAGACAAAACTGAGGAAGACAAACAAATAAGAAAAACCAATGCCTTAAAAACCTGAATCAACTACAAGACTGAAACTAGAATTGAGATACTGAAGAATAAAAAATACAAAATGAAAATACATAGACAAGATCCTCCTAGAAAAACTGAAAAAATGAAGACTAAAAAATGAAATAACTGGACTAAATAACTAGACAATCTGACAAAAAAATTATGGATGAATGACAAGAAAACTAAATGAAGGCTGAGAACTCAAAACTGAATAAATGGACTGATAGATGAAGAATGATATGGAAACCTAGATATGGTGCTCACATATCTGTTGGTTTCATGATTGATGCTTGTTCCTCACATATCTGTTCTTGAGTTCGTACAGTACCTAAAAAAGACTGAATTTTACATGTGAATAGCAGTGCAAATGAAGATACATAAAATATGTGCATTGGAAGCCAAGAAGTTGCATTCATGCAGGTCGAAGGAGGGATGAAAAATTGCTTCATATTTTTGATGTCTTGCAAGTTGTGTGGAAACTGACAGAAAAATAAATGTAGCCGTTGTTGGAAAACTAAACAAATCATGGTCGCCGCCCGTCTCGTGGTACATGTCGAGTTCTTGAGATTTGTGAAGGGACAAAAAAAAGGTCCAGATAAAAAAAAAATAGAATTCAGAGAAACTTCACGGGGCTATGAATTTTTACTGTTTTGATGATTGACCCTGAATGCAAACATAGCGACAATAAAACTCTGTTTGGAGGTACTACAACAAGAAATAAGGCAGACCAAAAAAATCAAACCAATGATGATGTAGAACAAACAGCCTAAACCTAAAAATCACATCAACAAAAAAACAGTGTGAGCTTGCTCCAAAACTCTGCCCTGAAAAACAAATCATGCACGGCAAAAAACAAAAATTGTAAGATGATACGATAATCAAGAGCGGAACA
>NC_041393.1:709011440-709041329 GCF_002162155.2 Triticum dicoccoides
CTCCTCCTTGATTGTGATTTGCAGTTCCAGCAGTAGCTAAATGCCCAAGTTAGGACAGAGATCACAGTCAGTCCAAATTCTGAATTTCAGATCCCAAAATGGCCGGAAATGACACATTCAAAAGTACAAAGATCACAAATACTAATTTCCTTGTTGGGTATCATATTGGGATCTTGTCATTCCCCAAAATGGAGGCAGGCCAAAAATTGCAATTACAGTAGCAGAATTACATGCATACATACATAAACAGAGCAAACACTTTGTTCTTCTATTGCTAAAAAACCACTCACCTACTGCTAAACTACTTCTTACCCTAGGAGCTTCACTTGAGCTCCCCTTGTTAATCTTCTTCTTCTTAACAATTATACCTGGCCGCAGCTGTGAACTGAATGACTGATCGAAACACACACACACACACCTACCAAACTATGAACTAAATTTCAGATTAGGACTGCCCACCTAAACAATATATGCCGAAAATGTAGACATATACCTACTCACCAGTCACCACACACACACCCACTTCGTAGAAACAAAAAGGGATCTACATCCAAAGACAACGTGGACTTGGTGAGGGAAAATTTGGGGATTGGATGACACGCACGGAGAGGTAATTTCAGGGGGGTTTTCTGATGAACCACTTAAAAAATCGCCACGGTTAAACTAAGCTAACACAAAACCATCCTGGCCAGAGTCAGCGAACTGAACCAACCCCTGCGACGAAGGTCTAAGACCGGCGAGAATCACGACGAACTGAATCAAAAGCGTGGGGAGGCAGACACACATAGAATGAAACAAAATATGACAGCGACGACAGCACGGGTGCGAATAAAAATACCTTGCGCCGGCGACTGCAACTGCCTCCACCGACTGGAGCTTGCTGGTGGCGAGCACGACGGGGCAGCTCCGCCGTGCTCCTCTCCAGGCCGACATATCTCCCTGTGGAGCACGCCTCCTGCCTACAAGCTCTCCTTGCGGGGGACTCGTCGTGCGCCATTTCTGCCTCACAGGCAAGGAGACCCCGCCTTCTCACCGCTGTCTCTGCCCGGCCTCTGCCTGTTGGCCAAAAACTACAATTAGCTAGCTCTCACTTGTACTAACAGAGGAAGCCTAGCTAAAACCAGCGGCTGCACACAAGCTGCTCTCACTCTCACTCACGTACAGATGAACTCACACACACGTAATGGGAGGACACACTCACGAGCAGAGGAGGAATACTGGAGTGGTTTGATGCCTTTCTTGATTGGAATGGAATGCTTACAACTCAGGGTGGACACGGTCCGAGCCGATCCGATCCCTGACCGAGCCGTCACTTGGACCGGCCGCCGGCGGACCGAGCCGGACCGGACCGACCAGTCTGGCGGTCCTGTTTCTAGGGACCGGACCGGCGGCGGCAAAGCCCGGGCCAGACCGAGAGGACCGGCCAGTACACAAGCCAGAGCGCGCACTCGAGCTCCGATGACGGCTGCTCCGGCTAGAGGAAGCGCAGCTCATCGGCAAGATGTCTGCAAGCTACAGAAGAACCAAAGGAAGCTAGAGTAACCAAGAACATCACCAATGGCAGCCCAACGGCGACAAACGGCCAGTGAACTGAGACGAAAGGGACGATGATCGATGCGGCGACGTAGGACCTCCCACGTTGATTTCTTTGGCTGAGACGACTAATCAGACTCTGGTGCATCCAATGGACAAGGTCACCGGGGCCAGAGAGTCCAGTGGCCGCGCGGACGACAGCCCCACGGTGGCGGACGTAGACGACAGTAGTTTTCTTGCGCCCCCACCACGCCTGGGTCGCCATGCACCCGCCACAGCCCCGCCACGCCCTCGCCAGAGCTCCGCCATGCCCCAGCCAAGCCCCAGCCATGCCCCACTTGGTGCTCACCGTGCTCCCGCCACGTTCCCGCCATGCCGATGTATCGGTTTGTCGGTCCTGCGAGCTGGCTCGGTGAAAGCCCGGACCGGACCGACAAATTTTCGGCCCGGAATCTGCAGCTCGGACCGGCTGTATTTTTCGTCGGGATAGGACCGAGCCGGCCTGGACCGAGCGGGCTACGAGCCGGTCCGAAGGACCGCTCGTTTCGTCCACCCTGACTTACAACGGGGGGACTTGGGACCTATTTATAGGTGATTACAAACCGACTATAGAACTAAGATATTTCTACTAGCTGCCCACCTCAGCTCATACGTGTACTAGACTAGAAACTACTACTAGTTACTAGCTAGCTTGCCTTAACTGGTAAGTCACGCAAGTGCTGCCGACTTGCCGACCTGCCGTTTTACTTCCTAGGTAAGTAATTTGCTGCTGCTGCTGTTGCCGACATGCAACCATGCATGCATCTGTGTAAATGCTGTTGACCAAGGTTGACCCAACATTCTCCCCCTCAACCTTGTCGAAGGAGCTTGGTGTCGATGATCCCGACCTTGTCGCGCAGCTCCTGGAACCGGACACGACCAACTGACTTGGTTAGGATGTCCGCCTTCTGCTCACCAGTCCGGATGAACTCCACTATCATCGTGCCTTTTTGGACGCAGTCACGTATGAAGTGATAGCGGAGATCGATGTGCTTGCTGCGGTCGTGAAGCACTGGATTCTTGCAGAGGGAAATCGCTGACTTGTTGTCGACGAAGATGAGCGCAGGGGCGGTATCCTGATTCAGCATCTCGCCGAGAAGGCGAGCAAGCCAAATGCCTTGACAGGCCGCTGTAGCTGCCGCGATGTACTCCGCCTCGCACGAAGATACGGCGACAACCTTCTGCCTCACCGATTGCCAGCTGACGGGACTATTTCTGAGAAGGAATAGTATGCCCGAGGTGCTCTTCCGGGAGTCCACGTCACCAGCGTGGTCGGAGTCGCTGTACCCGACCAATCTCTCACCGTCGCCACGACGATACACGCATACCTGCGTGAGCGTACCCGCGATGTACCAGAGCAGGTGCTTGACGGCAGCCAGGTGATCGCTTGCCGGAGCTTCCATGAACCTACTCAGGAACCCGACAACAAACGTGATGTCCGGTCGAGTGAGCATGAGGTACCTGAGACTCCCGATGATGCTACGGTAGAGCGTAGCATCTACCGTCTTCTCGGAGCTCTCCTTGCTGAGCTTCAGTCGTGCCTCCATTGGAGCGTGCACGGCATGGCAGTCCTTCATGCCTGCTCGCTCAAGCATCTTGGTAGCGTAGGCCGTCTGCGTGATTGTGATGCGACCACCCTCCTGGTTCACCTCCAGCCCAAGGTAGTACCGAAGCAGCCTAAGGTCGCTCATGCTGAAGAGACGATGCATCTCTCCCTTGAAGCGTTGAACCTCTTTAGGCTCTGCCCCGACAATGACCAGGTCGTGGACGTAGATGCCGATGATGAGCAGCGTGTTCGCGGTGCCACGCGAGTACACGCCATGCTCAGAAACGCTGCGTGAGAACCCAAGGGATGCAAGGCTTGCATCGAGCTTGGCGTTCCACGCCCTTGGGCTTGCCGGAGACCATACAGGGCCTTGTGTAGTCGATACACACCCTGCTCGTGGCCCTTGGCAACGAACCCGTGTGGCTGGGAGACGTACACCTCCTCGTTAAGGTCGCCGTTGAGAAACGCCGACTTGACATCCATGTGGTGTACCTCCCACCCGCGGTGAGCGGCCACGGCAAGGATGAGCCGCACCGACTCCAGCCTTGCCACCGGAGCAAAGACTTCCTTGAAGTCCACTCCCTCACGCTGCACGTAGCCCTTTGCGACGAGGCGCGCCTTGTGCTTGACAATGGCACCGTGCTTGTCCTTCTTCACCTTGAACACCCACTTGAGCCCGATGGCTCGGTGCCCAGTAGGCAGTGTGGTGAGTGTCCAAGTGGCATTGTCGTTGACCGACGCCAGCTCGTCCAGCATCGCGTGGCGCCAGCAATCCTCTTGCTCGGCCTCTGCGAATGTGGTCGGCTCCTCGCCGGCCATCAGATGCAGGACCTCGTCGTCATCAACGTCCTCATCCTCGGGCTGTTGCGGTGTTGCCGCAGCCTCGCCGAGGAGATCCCCCATGCGCCGAAACCTGTGGGGGGCGCCAACACTGTCGTTGGCGTCGAACAGCTCCGACCTCGCCGTTGGCGGGGTTGCAAACTGCCTCCCGGGACCCACGTTGCTTGACGTCGTGGTGTCTGGCGACACCGTACCCGGGGACGGTGTTCTCAGGGTTGCTGTTCCTGGATCCACACCTCCCGAGCTTCCCGGGGTGGCACTTCCCGAGGTCTTGCTTCCCGGGGTCGTAGAGTACATCGGGTACTCCACGGTAAAGGAGCTGCTTGCCGGGGCCTCCCCCGACGCCTCCCAAGTCCATCGCGCGTCTTCGTCGAAGATCACATCGCGAGAGACATGCACACGTTTTGAGATGGGGTCATACATCTTGTACGCCTTAGAGCCCGTCTCGTAGCCCATGAACACCATTGGGGTGCTCCTGTTGTCGAGCTTCTTCAGCTGTGGGCGCGCCATCTTGACATGCCCGACGCAGCCAAAGGTGCGGAGGAAGCGTACATCTAGCTTCCTTCCGTACCACGCCTCATAAGGCATCTTGCCATCGACGCTCCTTGTGAAGGAGCGGTTGAGGATGAAGCCAGCCGTGACCACGGCCTCCCCCCAATACGTTCTCGGCACCTGCTTTGCCTTGAGCATGCAGCGTGCCATCCCGAGCACCGTTTGGTTCCTCCGCTCGACGACGCCATTCTGCTGCGACATGTGAGGGGCTGTGAGGTGACGTTGCACCCCTTTCTCGTCGTAGTGCTTGTAGAACGTGGCCGACGTGAACTCGCCGCCACGGTCCATGCGCAGCACGCGCAGCTTGTGGCCGCACTCGACCTCTGCTGCTGCTTGCTGCTTGACGATGGCTCGCTCCGCCTCATCCTTGGAGTTAAGGAGCAGCACCCACATGAACCTGCTGTAGTCGTCGACGAGTAGTAGGATGTAGCGATGCCCTCCTGGCGTTGCCGGGGTGATTGGGCCGCAGGGGTTTCTGCGTCCGATAGCGTGCCTTCTCGGGAAACGGCAGACGCCGCTGCTTCCCCGCAAGACATGCATCACACAACTCGTCGGCGTGCTTGATGTGAGGTAGCCCACGAACGAGGTTGCCTCGCGCCATCTTTCACAACCCGTCGAAGTGCTGGTGTCCTAGCCGGGCATGCCAACGCCACGCGTCGGTGACATGGCCCACGGCAAGGCACACAGGATGTACGGGTTGAAAGAAGAATTTGTAGAGGCGGTTCGGCGGCGGGTTACCTCGATGAGCAGCCTCTTCTGCTAGTCGTGCACGGTGAGAACACCGCGCTGGATGCCGATGTCGAACCACCCCTCGTCGAACTGTCCGGCACTCACGACGCTGCTCGTGAGCGCCAGGATGAAGTAGACGTTCGCGGTCACCCCCTTTGTCGGCGAAGACGACGGTCCCGCGCCCGTGGATCTCCACCATGGATCCGTCCGTGAACCGCACCTTCCCGGTAATTGAGCGGTCCAGCTCCGCGAACGCGTCGACCGAACCAGTCATGTGGTTCGTGGTGCCAGTGTCGAGGAACCAACCCTCACTTTGCTTGCCGCCTGCAAGCATGGGTGTGGTCACGTCTCTCTCCTCGTTGAGGAAGACGTAGCTGCACGCACACACTGTTGTCGGGGAGCCATCTCCCATCATCACGGTGGACCTCGAACACTTCGGCGTTGGGTTGTGGATGACCTGAGTCTCCGTGCGCTCCTGCACGGAGTCGATGGTCGCCAGCATCATGGTCGGAGCATGGACCGCCATATGCGTCATTGCCGCGCCAACTTGCGCGACCTTGTCGGGTCCCGAGGTTGTCGGGGACGCCGTCGCCGGGGTGTGGCTCCCCCACACCCGGGCCTTCATCGCCTCCCAGTCGATAGGCCCCGAGAACGTTGTTGTCGAGGTGTGGCCTATCACTGGAGTGATGGTTCCCATGGACGGGCTCCGTGCCTCCTGCAGGGAATGGGTGGTGGTCGGGGCCGTGGTCGTGAGAGACGCCAAGCTCTCCTGCACGGGTTCGACTCTTGCCAGCATCATTGCCGGCCCGCCGTCCACGTCAGCCTGGACGAGGTTTGCCGTTGCCGCGGCTGCCTCGTCGGCTTTCCTCTTGTGGCAATCCCGGATCCGGTGACCCGGCATGTGACAGTAGCGACACTTGCCACCGTTGCCAGTGCCTCGCCCTGCCTGGCTTGGCTTGCGACCGCGGTTGCTGCTGCCACTCTGGTTGCGGCCTCCGCCTCTGCCACGACCTCTACTTCCTGTGGGGGCGCCTCCCCCACTGCCGGAAGAGCCGTCGCGGCCGCGCTGCTGAAGCTGTGCTTCCCACTGCTCCCTGGTGAGCAGTAGTTCGCCGCTAGCACAGTTTTCGGCTTTGTCGCCGCTCCTCTACGACCTTGAGCCGCCCTACCAGCTCCTCGATCGTCATGGTGGAGAGATCCACCAAACTCTCGATGGACCAGGCCAGTTGCTTGTACTGCCTGGGGACGACACGGAGGAACTTGAGAATCACCATCTTGTTGTCGATGTGATCTCTGAGCGTTGCGAGCTCGTTGACGAGACCTTGCAGCCGCAAGGCGAAGTCGTCAACTTGTTCACCGGCCTTGAACCAGATCTCCTCGTACTGGAGGCGCAAGGTCTGGGCCTTCGACTCCCATACGCGCTCCACGCCGATGCGTATAGTCTTGATGGTCTCCCATGCTTCCTTGGCCGTTTCCTTAGCGCCAACGGTGAGCACCATCTCCTCCGGGACGGAGCGCAAGATCGCCTCCGTCGCCAGCCGGTCCTCCTCGTACTCGACACCGCTGGTTTCCACGGCTTTCCACATATGCCGCGCCTCCATGATGACTTTCATCATGACCGACCAACTGGGGTAGATGGTCCGTGTGAGGAGAGGGAAGGAGGTGCTGGACATGCCCACGTCTCGCACGGAGCGTGGCGCACCCAGCTCACCTCTCGGCCTGTCTCGCAGCGCGAGCGCGTCCGCCGCACGGGTGTCCTCAGCCGAGCTCTATCCGGCGGTCTTAAAGCCGTCGCCGTGATGCCTTCCTTCGGCATATGCTTCGGCATAACCTGAGGCTCTGATACCAATTGTTGGCCCAAAACAACAATTAGCTAGCTCTCACTTGTACTAACAGAGGAAGCCTAGCTAAAACCAGCGGCTGCACACAAGCTGCTCTCACTCTCACTCATGTACAGATGAACTCACACACACACACATGTAATGAGAGGACACACTCACGAGCAGATGAGGAATACTGGAGTGGCTTGATGCCTTTCTTGATTGGAATGGAATGCTTACAACCGGGGGACATGGGACCTATTTATAGGTGATTACAAACTGACTATAGAACTAAGATATTTCTACTAGCTGCCCACCTCAGCTCATACGTGTACTAGACTAGAAACTACTACTAGTTACTAGCTAGCTTGCCTTAACTGGTAAGTCACGCAAGTGATACCGACTTGCCGACCTGCCGTTTTACTTCGTAGGTAAGTAATTTGTTGTTGCTGCTGTTGCCGACATGCAACCATGCATGCATCTGTGTAAATGCTGCTGACCAAGGTTGACCCAACACTGCCTACCCCAGGTGAGGCAACACTTCAATCGACTAACTTTTTTGATTTGCGTCAGGTGAATTTTCGTTCGTCCGATCGACATCCAACTGCACCCGGCCTTTCTTCTACCTCCATCTCTTCTCCTTCTTCTCCAGACCGCGCCCCGGGCCGCAGGCCAAACCGACTGCGACCACCACCCGCGGCCGGCGGCGCTCCCGCGCTGCCTCGCCTCCCCGCCCTCCCCAAAATTGCCCCCCACTGCCGGTCTAGCCGCCGCCCACGGCCACGTTTAGGTTTTTTCTCCGGCGAAGTGCACCACCGCCCCCCACCGCCGCCGTCCACCACCACCCCACCCTTAACCCTAAGATAGATGCTGGGGTAGCCCTCCGGCGAGTCCCTTCCTTCTCCTTCCTTACCTCCGGCTCACTCCGAGCAACTCTTAAAAACCGACTGACCCTATTTCAAAATCAGTCGATTGACATTTAGCTAAACTGGCCAACCCCACCAATCACCTCCTCACCTAGAACAAACAACTGCCGCCCCACAAACTGAAAAAAGAAAATTCAAAAAAGACCAGACACTCTGATAAGCGATACCTAGTGCAGACCCGCGAGCCTGAAAGCTCAACAAGACAATGACAGAACGACCCGGTACGCAATATTGAGGACCAACGACGCGCCGAATTTATGTGGATCGGACGGATAAGAAAATGACCTGAGGCGAATTCAAAATCAGACAACTGAAAATTCCTAAATGCTGCGAAGTGCAGCTGCACGATCTGGTGATCGCGAGCGCACGCGCTAGGCGACAAAAGTAGTCCGCTGTCTGTAACAAACGCCTTATCCAATGGGAAGTGTGCAGGATACCTATGTGCATGCATGTGCCGACGTCAACTATTTATTTTGTATCAATTTTTAAAAAAGCTACAACTTTTGCACTGAGTGTAAGAACGAAGAACTGTTTTCCCCACTAGGTTCCTCGTGATGAGATCTTAAAAACTAGATCCCATATGAATATATTTTGATGATTTTTTTTCAAAAGCAACTTTGATACTAGATGAAGCAACTTTAGTACTAAACATGAGCAACTCTGATGCTAGATGAATTGCACCGTGTGTATAACTAACTTCGCCTAGTAGCCACCTAGTTAGTTGTGTGCAATAGTGTAATAGGTGTTCACCATGATTTCTAAGTTGCATACATTGAAAAATAAGTTGTGGATTGTTTAGTTGCCTATCATACTGTGAAAGTTTCTTATTGTAGAATGGAAACTTGTCTAACATGGCTTCTAAGTTGTCTACCGCATAAACCAGGTTGCCTGTGTCACTACGAAGTTGCCTATGAGTGATGCCCAATTTCTTACAATACTATGCAAGTTGTCTATCAAGGGACCTAAGTTGCCTACATATCAAAAAAAAATTGTGGGATCTAAGTCATCTATCATGATTTCAAATTTTAAACTATGTGTGGATGGGTGGTACGAGATCCTTATTCTTTCCTTTTCTAGGGGAGTCTACCCATTAACGCTACTGAGCACACGGGTGTTGGCTAGCTAGATCACGACGAGCTCTTCAAAACCATGGATATGTTTTGATGATTTTTCTTTCTTTCGAAAAGCAACTTAGATGCTAGATGAGACAACTTTTAACCGCACACGAGTTGCATTGTGAATTTAATCTTTTCTGTATGTGGCCGCTTTATCTAGATACCAAGTAACACTGGGACTACACGCGAGTTGTCTGGTGAATGCACTGGAGTTGCACAAAAACACATCAAAAGTTGCTGGCTTTTTCTTGGGGAGTCTGCCCCCCAATGCTATTGAGTGCGTATGTGTTGGCTAGGTAGTTCGCGGCATGCTCATCCAAACTAAACCCCACATGGATATATTTTGTGTATTTTTTTTTGCAAAAGCAACTTGTATGATAACTAGATGTGGAAACTTTAGTGCTAAACAAAAGCAACCCCACTCTATTTTGTTGTCTGCTATTTTCTAGTTATGGTAGGCAACTTGGTGAGGAATCTAGGTAGCTTCAGAGTGTTTGTAGGCAACTTAGAAAAAATAATGAGCAGCTTCACAATATTTTTAGGCAACTATTTTTGCAAAGTTAGGCCACTAGTTACCAATAGGATGCAACTTGGCATCAATGTTAGGCAACTTCATAGTATTTATAGGCAACTGAGCATCAACCAAGGACAACTTACCATCAACAATATCAATTTAGTGCAAACAAACCTGTGGTTGGATGGTTAGAAGGACTGTGTTATCTCCAGCCCACCAGGGTTCAAATCCTGGTGCTCGCATTTATTCCTAGATTTATTTCAGGATTTCCGGCGATGCGCATTCAGTGGGATGAGACGTTCCCGTCGATGACGATGTGCCTACGATGACTTCGTAAATTTCAAGATGATATGCTGGCTCAGTCTTTTGGAGGTACTCATAGGGGTAGGGTGTGCGTGTGTGCGTTCATAGGGACGAGTATATGCTCGTGTACATGAGCGCTTGCATATGTACTGTGTTAAAAAAACAATATCAATTTAGTAGCCAAGATAGGCAAGTTAGGATATATTAAATAAATCCACATATACACATTGTGCAATGAAGTTGCTTGTTACCAATGCTATAAATGTCTCATGTTTTTTTTCTTGATTTTACACAAGCCAACCTAATAGATAGTCCTATTAGGCAAGAAAGAAGAAATTGCTTTTCTACAACAGTAAAGTTGTCTTCATTTACACCCAAAGTAGCTAAAAAAAGTTCATCGAAACCTGCCCCTATGGATCTAGTTTTGAAGAACTCGTCGTGATAAACCCAACAGTGAAAGCGAATCTAAATTCTGATGCTCGGATCAAAAGTTACGGCTTTTAATTTTTTTTGAAACCCCAAATAAATGCACATGGTCTCTTAAATGAGGTAGCGTGAGGGTGTTGAGCAGTGTTGAAGTTGCTTCGTTATGTGTGTGCATGTACTGGAGGATGCGCTCGAAACAACGAACGAGCGCAACGGGACTGGCTAGGCCCCAGGTCTGCTAAGACTTTTTTAAAACACAGGCTGTTGGGGATTCTTTTTTTAGGGATGACGCGCATCGAGCGAACCGGTACGGCCATCGCTGGCTTATGCATCGTAACTTCTTGCATTCATCTTACTCTCTCCCCAGTTCGCGTTTTCTTTTTCTTTTTCTGTTTCATTTTCTTCTCTTTTTTCTGTTATTTTTTCTTTTTCTTTTTCTTTTCTTAAATGCGTGATTGTAAATTGATGGAGTTTTTCTTCAAAATCAGCGAGCGTTTTTTCAAAAATCCATGAACTGTTTTTCAAATTTTGTGCACTTTTTTAAACTTTGATGAACTGTTTTAAAAAATCCATGAACTTATTTTTCAAATTCAATGATGGTTTATTGATAATTCTTGAACTTTTTTCAATGTTGATTAACTTTTTTCAAATTTTGATAATTTTTTTTAATATCAATGAACTTTTTGTTTGAAATTCGTGAACTTTTTTCAATTTCGATAAACTTTTTTTCAAATTTGATGAACTTTTTATTTGAAAATTGATGAACTATTTTTCAAGTTTGTGAACTTTTCTTGAAAATTGATGAACTTTTTTTCAAATCTATGAACGTTTTTGAATATCAATGAACTTTTATTGAAAATAGATGAATTTCTTAAATCTTATAAAAAAATTTAATCAAAAATATAATTTTCAAAAAACGCTGAACTTGAACTTTTTCCAAGTCATGAAAATTATTTAAATTCGTGGTTTGTTTTGAGATTTGCGAACTTCCAAATTTTCTTCACATTTGTTTTTCAAAATCAGGTTTTTCTAATAATATATGCACTAAATAGCATGGCTATACTTACTTCTTATAGAGGTTGCGCCCTAATGAATTTGCTAATTCCTGTTTGGTCTAGTGGTTACGCAACACGCACTGGAGGTGGAGGTCGGGGGATCAAATCCTCAAGATAAAATTTTATAGCGCTACTAAAGAATTTTTCGATGTGCTGCGTGTAGTGGAATGGGCCAGCTTAGAAACCGGCCCAACGCAGGAGCGTACAGACGCCGAGTTGCCTAATCGGCGCTAGTTACTCAAAAAAAAAAAAAAACCGTTCCCGTGGAACACTCCAATGCAACTACAACTCTTGAAAGACCGTCAAACCATGCACTTCTTAAAATGTGCGTACGTGAGTTTAGTTTGGTAGATTTCCAGCTTGGCTTACTTTTTTCGTGTGAGGGGGTTTAGTCTATTTTTTTAAGTGTCAATGATGGACTTATTGTACGCAATTGTGATGGCACTTTCCCGTCATAGATGCTTGTACGTGATAGACTTGGCACGTGCAACACAATGTATGCCTACACACAATATTTGTATGTAACGTTAAATCTTTAAATCTCAGCCATTTATATTAAAAAATTGATGATAGAGATAATTTAATCTGTGTGGATAAAAGTGATGGCTTGTTTGCCTTTTGTCTTAAGTATATAATAGTTGTGTGATATTTGTCCCATTTAGTTTGCATTGAAGCGCCAAATTTATCAAACTTAACATCGAATTGCTTTTTTGTATGTAAGCACTTTGACAAAAAATATGTTTAGTTCATAGAATTTTTGAAATTTTGAATTCTAAACTTAAGTCATTGGTCAAATGGCGTGCCATGCTATAAGTGGATTACGACAAGTAGGTCGTGATGAAGGGGATAAATCATGGGGCATCCCACTATTTGGTGAAGCCAATGCGTACCAACGAGCTCAAAAACATATGGCAGCATGTTCAAAGGTGGAGAAATCCCGAAGCAATAAGTCACATCAGTGGCGATGACAATGATGTTCAGAGAGTTCACCAGGGACTGCTGCCAAGAGTAGGGACTTAGGTAAAAAGATCAATGATGGAGATGATTCTAACAAGAGCAAAGAGAGCACACACGTACCAGGGACTGCTGCCAAGAATAGGGACTTAGGGAAAAAGATCAATGATGGAGATGATTCTAACAAGAGCAAAGAGAGCACACACGTATCCACAACTAAGAAGAAGCCGAGTGTGGAATGGACAATTGAGCTGCATAACAAGTTTCTGGAAGCTATCAACCAGATCGGCCTTGATAGTAAGAATCAAATTTTGTGCTTGTGGTTACTCATTCATTAATATATTTTTATTACATGTAGAGGCTGCTCCAAGAAAGTTACTAGAGCTGATGAATGTGGATTACCTCACTAGAGAGTATCGCGAGTCATCTACAGGTTTAGTTTTTACCTTTATGCTTACTTTATATGTTTGTGTTGCTATTGTTTGTAGTCTAACATTTTTTCATATATAAGTGTAAGAGTTTATTTTCTGGGGAACATATCAGTCAAAGCTCTAGTAATGCACCAATCATGAAGATGTGTGTAATTTTAATTAACTGTGTCCCAAAAAATGTGAGGCTTATCTAATACAATGCACGCCTGATACGTCTCCAACGTATCTATAATTTTTTATTGTTCCATGCTATTATATTATCCATTTTGGATGTTTATGGGCTTTACTTTACACTTTTATATCATTTTCTGGGACTAACCTACTAACCAGAGGCCCAGCCTGAATTATTGTTTTTTTGCCTATTTCAGTGTTTCGAAGAAAAGAAATATTAAACGGAGTCCAAAAGGAATGAAACCTTCGGGAACGATCTTTTTGGAACAAACATGATCCGGAGGACTTGGAGTGGAAGTCAAGAAACAAGCGAGGCGGCCACGAGGGTGCCCGGCGCGCCCCCTAGGGCTGGGCGCGCCCCCCACCCTCGTGGGCCCCTCGAGCGTCCACCGACCTACTTCTTCCTCCTATATGTATCCACGTACCCCGAGAACATCAGAAGCGACCACGAATAACTATTTCCACCGCCGTAACCTTTTGCATCCGCGAGATCCCATCTTGAGCCTTCGCCGGCACTCCGTCGGAGGGGGAATCAATCACGGAGGGCTTTTACATCAACACCATAGCCCTTCCGATGAGTTGTGAGTAGTTTACCATAGACCTTCGGGTCCATAGATATTAGCTAGATGGTTTCTTCTCTCTCTTTGAATCTCAATACAAAGTTCTCCTCGATCTTCTTGGAAATCTATTCGATGTAACTCTTTTTGCAGTGTGTTTGTTGAGATCCGATGAATTGTGGGTTTATGATCAAGTTTAGCTATGAGAAATATTTGAATCTCCTCTGAATTCTTTTATGTGTGATTAAGTTATCTTTGCAACTCTCTTCGAATTATCAGTTTGGTTTGGCCTACTAGATTGATCTTTCTTGCAATGGGAGAAGTGCTTAGCCTTGGGTTCAATCTTGCGGTGTCCTTTCCTAGTGACAGCACGTATTGTATTGTTGCCATCGAGGATAAAAAGATGGGGTTTATACCATATTGCATGAGTTTATCCATCTACATCATGTCATCTTTCTTAATGCGTTACTCTGTTCTTTATGAACTTAATACTTTAGATGCATGCTGGATAGCAGTCGATGTGTGGAGTAATAGTAGTAGATGCAGAATCGTTTCGGTCTACTTGTCACGGACGTGATGCCTATATACATGATCATGCCTAGATAATCTCATAATTATTCGCTTTTCTATCAATTGCTCGACAGTAATTTGTTCACCCACCGTAATACTTATGCTATCTTGTGAGAAGCCACTAGTGAAACCTATGGCCCCCGGGTCTATCTCTTATCATATAAGCTTTCAATCTACTTTTATTTGCATCTTTACTTTTCCAATCTATATCATAAAAATACCAAAAATATTTATCTTATCATATTATCTCTATCAGATCTCACTTTCGCAAGTGGCCGTGAAGGGATTGACAACCCCTTTATTGCGTTGGTTGCGAGTTCTTGTTTGTTTGTGTAGGTGCGTGGGACTTTTGAGGAGCCTCCTACTGGACTGATACCTTGGTTCTCAAAAACCGAGGGAAATACTTACGCTACTATTGCTACATCACCCTTTCCTCTTCAAGGAAAACCAACTCAAGCTCAAGATGTAGCAAGAAGGATTTCTGGCGCCGTTGTCGGGGAGGTCTTCGCTCAAGTCAAGACATACCAAGTACCCATCACAAACTCATCTCCCTCGCATTACATTATTTGCCATTTGCCTCTCATTTTCCTCCCCCCCCCCACATCACCCTTGCCGTTTTATTCGCCCTCTCTTTCCCAATCTCCTCTCTCTTTTGCTTTCCTTTTTGTTTGCTTGTGTGTTGGATTACTTGTCGCGATGGCGCAAGATAATACCAAGTTGTGTGACTTTTCCAATACCAATAATAATGATTTCCTTAATACTCCGATTGCTCCTCTAAATGATGTTGAGTCTTGTAAAACCAATGTTGCTTTGCTGAATCTCGTTATGAAAGATCAATTCTCCGGCCTTCCTAATGAAGATGTCGCTACCCATCTAAACAACTTTGTTGATTTGTGTGAGATGCAAAAGAAGAAAGATACGGATAATGATATTGTTAAATTGAAGTTATTTTCGTCTTTGCCTAAGAATAGTATTGATTCGTGGAATAGGTGAAAAGATGCTTTTATCTCTAAGTATTTTCCTCCCACTAAGGCCATCTCCTTAGGAATGATATTATGAATTTTAAATAACTTGATCATGAGCATGTTGCCCAATCTTGGGGAATAATGAAATTGATGATTCACAATTGCCCTACTTATGGTTTGAATTTGTGGATTACAATTTTTTATGTTGGATTGAATTTTGCTTCTAGAAATCCTTTAGATTCGGCCGCGGGAGGCACGTTTATGGAAATCACCTTAGGAGAAGTTACAAACTCCTTGATAATATTATGGCTAATTATTCTCAATGGCACACCGAAAGATCTACTAGTGAAAAAGTGCATGCTATAGAAGAAATTAATGTTTTGAGTGGAAAGATGGATGAACTTATGAAATTGTTTGCTACTAAGAGTGCTTCTATTGATCCCAATGATATGCCTTTGTTTACTTTGATTGAGAATAATAATGAATATATGGGTGTGAATTTTGTTGGTACGAATAATTTTGGTAACAATGCTTATAGAGGAAACTTTAATCCTAGACCGTTCCCTAGTAATTCCTCTAATAATTATGGAAATTCCTACAATAATGCTTATGGTAATTTTAATAAGATTCCCTTTGATTTTGAAAATAGTGTTAAAGAATTTATGATCTCTCCAAAGAATTTTAGTACCTTGCTTGAAGAAAAATTGCTTAAAGTTGATGATTTGGCTAGGAATGTTGATAGACTTTCGTTTGATGTTGATTCTTTGAAACTTAGATCTACTCCTCCTAAGCATGATATTAATGAGTCTCTCAAGGCTATGAGAATTTCCATTGATGAGTGCAAAGAAAGAACCGCTAGCTTGCTTGCTAAGAAAGATTGCTTTGGAAAAGCATGTTCTTCTAGTTTCCATGAAAGTAATGATGAAGATCTAAAAGTTATTGATGTGTCCCCTATTAAATCTTTGTTTTGCAATATGAATCTTAATAATGATGGGACTGGAGATGAGTCAACTTTAGTTAAAAGGCGTCCCAATGATTTGGAGTTTTTAGATCTTGATGCTAAATTTGGTAAAAGTGGGATTGGAGAGGTCAAGACTTTAAATAGCATTGAACCCACTATCTTGAATTTCAAGGAATTTAATTATGATAATTGTTATTTAGTAGATTGTATTTCCTTGTTGCAATCCGTGTTGAATTCTCCTCATGCTTATAGTCAAAATAAAGCTTTTACCAAACATATTGTTGATGCCTTGATGCAATCTTATGATGAAAAACTTAATTTGGAAGTTTCTATACCTAGAAAACTTAATGATGAGTGGGAACCTACTATAAAGATTAAAATTAAAGATCATGAGTGTTATGCTTTCACTACAAAAAAAAGACACATCCGTGACATTTTGGGCCGAACGAATTTTTTTCCT
The DNA here is from genome assembly GCF_002162155.2 of Triticum dicoccoides. Taxonomy (NCBI): domain Eukaryota; kingdom Viridiplantae; phylum Streptophyta; class Magnoliopsida; order Poales; family Poaceae; genus Triticum; species Triticum dicoccoides. The sequence continues at coordinate 709,027,908 of NC_041393.1, forward strand.
ATCATACATATGACACTTCTATGACGATAATTGTGACAAAACCCGGTATCATCATAGATGTGGTGGGCTCCTACTTCTATGACAAAAAATCATGACAGAAAATGGGCTTTTCGTCCTGGGCGGGCCGGAGACGCAGCTGAATGACATTCTTTGGGCCTACCATGACAGAAAAAACCGTGGTAGAAGCGAGGGGGAGGAAAATTTCGGGGAGTTGCCGGTTACGGTGGGAGGTCGGGGGCCGAGCGATGCGCGTTTCTCTCATACAGTACGCGTGTGTGTGCGAGGCGTTGGCTCTAACTGAACCCGAGCGAGGCGTTGGGCTCTAACTGAACCTGAGCGATTGCACTGCAGGCTACGTGTTACTGAACCCGAGCGATCGATCGATGGCTGTTAACTGAACCTGTTGGGGATATTACCACTAGGTATAAACCGGCTTACTTGGGCCGGGTTAACTTCATTAGTGGTGTAAACAGATGAAGGCCCAAGGCCTGTAGACGGTTAGAGCATATAGTCGTAAACCGGCCGCATGTATGGCTTGTATTGTAAGTAAGGAATAGAAAGATAGCAACCGGAGTACGAGTATGATCCGGTTAGGACTCTATGAACCGACGGGCGCCACCCGTGTATATAAGGGGGCGACCCGGTGGCGGTTCAGGGAGACGACGACAACTTGAGCCTAGGCGAAGCTTGTTTGCTCCCTAGCCATCGAGATCATATCAATTCCACCACAACTAGACGTAGGCTGTTACCTTCATCGAAGGGGCCGAACTAGTATAAAACCCTTGTGTCTTTGTGTCCGCTTTAACCCCTTCAAGTAAACGCGTAGCGATGGCTCCACGACTAAGTCCTTTCGCTAGGACACCTGCCGTGACAAATCCACGACAGTTAGCGCCCACCGTGGGGCTATCGCACGATAGTTTGACGATCTTGGAGGGCAAGCTCAAGGGACTCGAAGGCTATGTTGTGGGCCGGATGACCAAGAGTCGTCGGGGCAGGATCTACATCGATGATGCAGGATGGGGTCCCGAGGCCGATTCGATCGAGTATGGGTACCGGGTCCCCTTTGGCAGCATACACGTCTTCATCGGCAAGATCGGTGAGCCTGGGCCTGAGCCGGACATCTACACCGACCCCATCGAGACGGCTCAGCGTGCGAGATCTACCCAGGTTAAACCGGCCGTGAAGCGTGCCTTCGTTGGAGTCATCTACGGAGGAGAGCGTGAGGATGAATCAGAGCACGGTAGCGAGACCGTCGTCTATTCCGGTGACGAGTCTTCGACCGGAGAGACCGAGTCGCTATACCGGATGCAAGACGATCAGGTGAGGGGTTGTTCCGATGGCGACAGTATTCCGGACCCCCCAGGCCAGATCAACCGGGTTGGAATATTCATGGCTGGCACCCAGGCGGCGAATTATTCTTCGACTGCCGCAGCCATGCTCTCCGGATCCGCAGCGGCAGCGACAGTGGGGGCAGGTGGCCTTGTGCGCCCGCCGGTTCAAGTTCTGTCTGATCTGTTTGACGCACTAGCCGCGCTTATGGCAGAGGATGATCCGGCAGATCAAGAAGCTCATAACGCAGAAATTGCGAAGGTGAGAGAGCAGATCGTGCAAGCCAAAGCGGATCTGGCAGCGGAAAAAGACCGGATGGCTGCAGAGCGGGCCGCTTTGGACGCACAAGCCTATAAACTCATGCTTGACCAGAATGCATCACAGGAGGTTTTGAAGCGGAAGCACAGATCACGCCTGCCGTTAGGGTTTGACCCTCGAAATCTTTTTCACACTCCAGGAGCGGGACCCAGTAATCCACCGCGGTACCAGGAGACAAACCGGATTGAGGCGCCAGGGCCAGGAGCGACGGTCCAACCTCGCCTGATGGAACCCCCTCACCAAAATATTGTGGTTCCTCCGCTGGTCCAGACACCCCCGGGTCATTATTCGAATCCTATGGATAACCTTGTTGCGGCCGCAGCACGGTTAGAGGCCATCCCAGTCGAAGGGGATTCTCCGCAAGCAGTAGAGACGCGCCGGGTTAAGGAGCTTCTCCGGACCGCGCTGATTCAGCAGGAGGCATACTCATACAGCCGTGATCGGATTCATTCTACGCCCCATCCGAGCCGGAGCTATAGCAGGCGCATAGATGAACCGGCCATATCGAGCAATGCGCAAGGCCGTGAAGCGGCCCGTGGTGGTGACCCGGCAGGTGGTGTTGTCGATGCGGTGAACCGGGCTCGGGCACAAAGGGTGGCCGAGTTAGCAGCACAGGATAATGCGGGCCAACTTACACCGGTTCGTTCTTCCACCTTTGCTGGACCAGGAATCACATCCGCTCTGGGAGTGCCTTGCTTGGTCCCTGCTTTACGTAATGTGCGCCTGCCCAAAGATTTCAAGGGTCCACGCAAGGTGCCGAATTATACCGCTGATTTACCCCCTGAAGCGTGGATAGAGAGTTATGAGATGGCCATGGAAATGCTGGACGTGGATGAGGCCGCATGTGCAAAATATTTCACCATGATGCTTGAGGGCACGGCTCGTACTTGGTTAAAGAGCCTACCACCCAATTCTATCAGCTCATGGGCCCAGTTGCGGGCCCGGTTTATACAGAATTTCAAGGATACATGTAAGCAGCCCAAGTCCATAGTAGACCTGGCGGCTTGTGTCCAGGAAGAAGGAGAGTCAACGACCCATTGGGTGCGCCGCGTTTCGGAAATTTTGCACTCATCTGATAGGATTAATGCTGACTCTGCGGTCTTAACTCTGGAAGGCAACTGCCGGTTTGAGCCTCTAAAATTGAAATTGGGACGCATGAAGCGGTTCTGTAATGACATGGGAACCCTCATGGCTGCTTTAGTGAAGTATGCCGATTCGGACAGTACCAAGGATCCCGAGCTTAATGATGATGAAGCAGGGAAGGGAAAGAAGAATAGCAACTCCAAACAGGAGCAGAACAAACTAGCGGGTCATGGAAACGGAGGCAAGTGCAAAGCGGACGACAGCGTGGACTTTGTGGCCAACACTAACGCACAGGACAGGGGGCAGCGGTGCAGAGGTAAAGCGGCAAATCGTAACGGGGCTCCCAATCCTAACGCAGGCCGTTTGAACTATTTGTTGAATCAGCCTTGCCCGAAGCACGGGACGAAGGAGGCGCCGGCTAACCATCTTTGGAAAGATTGTTATATGATGCAGGAGTTCAAAAACTCTAGTGCTTTCCGGTATGATCACGGATCAGGTGGCGGTTCAGGATCCGGTTTCCACGGGCCGGATCACGATGGAGCTTCCGGTTCAGGTCGCAATCAGGGCGGTCACAATCACCAGAATAATCAGAACAGCCAGCAGCAGCAGCAGCAGTCGGGTTATCAGAGCCAGCCAAAACAGTTGAACAATGGGCAATATCATGTTTTCACAACTAGTTTGGATAAGCGCGACCGAAAACTCCACAAGCGAGCGGTGAATTCTGTTGAACCGGCCTTACCACGTTACTTGCGCTGGTCGGAGCAGCCTATCGTGTGGAGCAGAGAGGATCACCCGCTCCGGGTTGATAACCCGGGCCAGCTAGCATTAGTGGTAGACCCTCAGGTGGGGGGTTATAAATTCACCAAGGTACTCATGGATGGAGGAAGCAGTATTAACATACTATACTATGAGACATTCCGGCGCATGGGACTAACAGACAAGGATCTCAGACCGTCGAATACGGTATTCCATGGTGTTGTGCCAGGCAAATCTGCATATCCTGTTGGTAAGATAGCCCTAGATGTGGTTTTTGGGGACGAGCACGACTCCCGGTCGGAAAAACTAACATTTGAGGTGGTGAAGATCCGGAGCCCGTATCACGCCTTGTTTGGCCGGCCGACTTACGCCAAGTTCATGGCGCGGCCTTGTTATATCTACTTGCAGCTCAAGATGCCGGGTTACAAGGGGACCATAACGGTTCATGGGAGCCGTAGGGTCGCTTTAGAATGTGAGGAAGGTGATGCGGCTTATGCGGAGTCAGTCTGTGCCACGGAGGAGTTGAAGTATTATAAGGACAATGTTGATCCGGCGGATATGACCCCTTTAAAGAAGCCAACTACAGAGCATGATTCAGATCTGAAGTTCAAATCGGCAGCTGAGACCAAGCTTGTTGACTTCGTGCCCGGCGATTCGTCCAAGCAGTTCACTATCAGTGCCAACCTAGATCCCAAATAGGAAAGCGCGCTCATCGAGTTCCTCCGTGAGAATCGGGACATTTTTGCATGGAAGCCGTCTGACATGCCAGGTGTACCGAGGGAACTCGCTGAGCACACTCTTAATGTGGATCCTAAGTATAAACCGGTGAAACAGTTCCTTCGCCGGTTTAACGAAGAAAGACGCAAGGCCATTGGAGAGGAAGTGGCCAGGCTTTTAGCAGCTGGGTTTATTATTGAGGTGTTCCATCCAGAGTGGCTTGCTAATCCGGTGCTGGTTCTTAAGAAAAACGGCACTTGGCGTATGTGTGTGGATTACAAGATCTTAACAAGGCCTGTCCGGCAGACCCTTTTGCCCTCCCCCGTATTGATCAGATCATTGATGCCACGGCGGGTTGTGAGCGTTTGAGTTTTTTGGTTGCATACTCTGGATATCATCAGATCAAGATGGCGGTTAAGGACCAGGAGAAAACAGCATTCATCACTCCCTTTGGAGCCTTCTGCTATGTATCTATGCCCTTCGGGCTCAAGAGTGCCCAAGCCACCTATCAACGGTGTGTACAGAATTGCCTGCATGAGCAGATCGGCCGCAATGTGCACGCATATGTGGATGATATTGTAGTAAAATCAAGGCAGAAGGAGACACTGGTGGATGATTTGAAGGAGACCTTTGACAACTTGCGAGCTTACAGGATGATGCTTAATCCGGCCAAGTGTGTTTTTGGTGTTCCGGCAGGCAAGTTACTGGGTTTCTTGGTGTCTAACAGAGGAATTGAGGCTAATCCGGAGAAGATTACGGCTATTACATCTCTGGCTAAACCGGAGTGTATCAACGATGTCCAGCGTTTGGCGGGCCGAATCGCTGCGCTGAGCCGGTTGATCAGCCGCCTCGGGGAGAAGGCTATCCCTTTGTACCAAATGCTGAGGAAGACAGACAATTTCGTCTGGAGTCCAGCTGCTGACGAGGCATTTGAGGACCTGAAGCGGCAGTTAGCCAATCCGCCTGTTCTTGCAGCTCCGGTCGACAAGGAGCCACTATTATTATACGTAGCGGCTAATGCTCGGGCAGTTAGCGTGGCCATTGTGGTGGAGCGCAAAGAGGCGGGCAAGGAATATCCGGTTCAGCGGCCGGTTTATTATATCAATGAGGTGTTGATTGAATCTAAGCAAAGGTATCCGCATTGGCAGAAGCTGGTCTATGGTGTTTTTATGGCCAGTCGGAAGTTGAAGCAGTATTTTCAAGGGCACCCCATCACAGTGGTCAGTTCAGCTCCCTTGGGTGATATTACACAGAATCGGGAGGCGACTGGCCGGATTGCCAAATGGGCTATAGAGTTGGGGCCGCACGGACTGAAGTACGTGCCTCGGACGGCCGTGAAGTCTCAAGCACTTGTTGATTTCATCAATGATTGGACGGAATTACAAGCACCAGAGGAGAAGCCGGATCACACATATTGGACTATTCATTTTGACGGATCCAGGCAATTGGAAGGCTCGGGGGCTGGAGTCGTATTAACTTCCCCGCGAGGTGATAAGTTTTGTTATGTTCTCCGCTTAATGTTCCCTTGTACTAATAATGCAACTGAGTATGAAGCCTTGCTCCATGGTCTGCGGATGGCTAAAGAGATGAATTTAAGCCGGGTTAAGTGTTTTGGTGACTCGGACCTAGTGGCTCAACAGGTGTCTGGCACTTGGGACTCTAAAGACCTGCTCATGGCTGCATATCGTCGGGAAGTGGATAATATTGCAGGTTGTTTCAAGGGTTATCAAGTGGATCATGTGGACCGTCGGAAGAATGAAGCGGCGGATGCTTTAAGCCGGTTGGGCTCTCAGCGTAAACCGGTTCCGCCTAACGTCTTTTTGGATGTGTTGCACAATCCGTCAGTCAAGCTCCCAGGTGAAGCGGATTTGGCTATTCCTGATCCGGAGTCCCAATTGGTGGCAGCCCTGCGTGTTATTCCGGATTGGACAGTCCCTTATCTTGCGTACATGACAAGGGGGGAGTTGCCAGAGGATGAGATTCTGGCCAGGCAGATAGTCCGGCGATCCAAGTCTATGACGATTGTCAATGGTGAATTACATCATTGCAGTGTATCAGGGGCGTTTCAACGTTGTGTTTCTCCTGAGGAAGCCTGTGAAATCTTAAGAGGAATCCATGAAGGGGATTGTGGGCACCACGCCGGTTCAAAGTCTCTGGTTGCAAAGGCATTTCGTCACGGGTTCTACTGGTTGACAGCACATGCTGATGCGGAGGACTTGGTTAAACGGTGTGATGGATGTCAGAAATTTTCAAGGCGTGCTCATGTGCCGGCTCAGGAATTGAGGATGATCCCAATAACATGGCCGTTTGCAACGTGGGGGCTAGACATGGTTGGACCTTTTAAAAGGTCCAAGGATAAGAAAACTCACCTTTTGGTGGCAGTTGATAAATTTACCAAGTGGGTTGAAGCGGAGCCTGTCAGCAAGTGTGATGCAGCAACAGCGGTACAGTTCATCAAGAAGGTGATTTTCCGGTTTGGTTTTCCACACAGTATCATTACTGATAATGGTACGAATTTATCCAAGGGCGCTATGAAGGAGTTCTGTGAACGAGAGCACATCCGACTTAATGTGTCGTCAGTGGCACACCCCCAGTCTAATGGACAGGCAGAACGAGCTAATCAGGAAATCTTGCGAGGCATCAAACCCCGGCTTTTGGTCCCATTGCAAAGAACACCAGGATGTTGGGTTGAAGAGCTACCATCTGTATTATGGAGTATCAATACTACGCCAAACCGTTCCACAGGATACACGCCATTTTTCATGGTCTATGGAGCAGAGGCAGTTGTCCCTAGTGACATCCGGCACGATTCGCCTCGTGTGGCAGCTTATGTTGAGGCAGACAATGAGACAGCACGACAAGATGCTTTGGACCTATTGGACGAGGAGCGTGATATAGCGGCTGCCCGTTTGGCAATTTACCAGCAAGATCTTCGTCGCTATCACAGTCGCCGGGTTAGAACCAGAACTTTTCAAGAAGGAGATTTGGTGCTTCGATTCATCCAAGATCAAACGGATATGCACAAGTTGTCCCCACCTTGGGAGGGACCTTTCGTAGTCAGCAAGAATCTGCACAATGGGTCGTATTATCTGATTGATATTCGAGAGCATCAAGACTCACGTACATCAGAAGAGGAGACCGGCAGACCATGGAATATAGCTCATCTTCGGCCTTACTATACTTAAGCCATTGGCTTTATCTATGTACATATTATGACAATGTATATATTATCTTTGATATCTCAAACCGGAGCCTCAGCTGAAGCGGGGTCTCTGTCTGTCTCATCATGCGAGGTTACACGGAGTGGTTCTGTTTAAAGCGGCCTCCGGTTTACCCCTTGATATTTGTTTTTATATATCACTGGGGGCCTTGGTCGTGTCCGAACCAACGAACACCCTTTGATAGGCGACAGCCACCAGATCATTTGGGGACTTGGTCAAGTTTGAACCAGTCACGCCTCTTGGTCGGCCTAAGGCCACAAAATCATTTGGGAGCATGGTCGGGCCCGAGCCATTGCTACGCCTCTTGATCTGGCATATATGCCACGAGTCATTTGGGGACCTGGCTGACCTGAATCATTGTCACTCCTATTGGGGGCCTTGATCCTGTCCGACCATGGTAATGCCATCTGAACAGCTCAGTATAGCATATTTTTGCAAATGGTTTTTATTCTTACTTTTGCTTCCACGATTGTTTTCATGGTTTGATCGTTTTTTGTTTTTGTTGGATTTCTTTATGTCAACAAGTATATTTTTTCCGGGTCAGCCAATGACTTTTGATCCCCCTTCTAATCCGGAGGATTCTGCCCGGTTTACCTTTTCCCTGTTTACATCATGGAGTAACCAGGGGGCTCGTATTAAGTCAGTACAGTTTGTACGGGGGCTACTTTCTCCCTTTTTGACAGTAATGGTTTATAAAAACCACCGCTTCAGGCTTGGATAAAGCCAGCCTTATACCCAAACATGTTCAAATTTTTCTGATTGCAGGAAATATGAGTTAAAGTTTTTCAAGCAAAAGCCTCAGTACTTATGCACGAAGGCATATTCCAGGCATAAGTTTTAATTATCCTATTACAAGGCAGCATGGTGCCCGGACAAAATTATTGTTTTTGTGGAAGGATGTTGCAAATAGCTCTTCAAACCGGCTTCCGGTTCAAGCCTGCTCCTCATCCTCCGCCGCTTCAGCTTCCTCGTCTCTACCCATTGGCTAGAAATCAACAGTGGTCCAGTCGATTCCCACTAAAGCTTGGAAAACAGCCTCTTCATGGATCAGGGAAGACGGTTCAATATCAGGGGCGTAAGTGTGCTTACGGATTGGAGGAATCAGATTCTCCGCTTCAACAGTTGGGGCAGGCACTCGCTTGTTTTGATTATTATATTGCGCTTGATAATGTGTCAAATCTGCCTCTTCAGCTAGCTGGCAAGCCAGAGGGCGCACTGCACGGTTTATGGCCCTTAAATCTTCTTCGTTGAACTCAGAGCCATCTTCTTTCAGACTGGGATAGCCTTGAGCTGCTTCCACAGGATCAAAGTCGGGCACCCATGCCTTTGCCCGGATTAAGACGTTGATGGCTCCGGTTCGGGCAGCGGATTTTTTCAGCTCCTCCATCCGGGCTGGAAGCATTGACAGCTTGCTAAGAGTGTCCTGGATTAAAGAGGGCGCCGGGTTGTTGTGAGATGCTGTGGTGATGATCCGTTGGGCTCCGGTATACAGTTGTTCTACCAAGGTGTAGGCAGCTTTCAATTTCTTCCGCACATCATTTCCTAAGTGCCCAATACGTGTGCCTACAACAAGATTGGAATGGTCTCAAACCGGACTTACGATACAGCAGATTCAAATTCATCACAGAAGTTACAAGGAGCTTACCAAAGATTGCAGCAGTCATGGAGTGTATTTGCCGCTGTACGGCCGTCAGTTCATCCACCACCGGTTTAAGGTCCGCTTCGGCATTTTTTGCTCTTTTGGTTAAACTGGCCTTCTCAGTGGCCCAGTCAGACCGCTCTTTCTTAAAATTTTCTTTCAGCCGTTCAGCAATGCTCAAAGCGCTGGTTAATTCTTGCTTGGCCTTATCTGTTTCAGCTTGCTGGGTCTTCAGGGCCTCCTGTAAATCGGCAATCTGGTCTTCCTTGATTTTAATCTCAGCCTGCATACAGATGGCGTTTTCAAGCTTTACACAGGCGAGCCAAGAAATTGAAGTATCAACCACATAACAAAGTTATATGCCTGATACTTGGGGCTAATGTACCTTCAATTTTTTGTACATTGTTCGATTACAAAGTCCCAAGCTCAATACAAGTATTCAACTTGGCACTTGGGGGCTAATGGCTATTTGATCAAGTCATGTTCTAAGGACAGCTTTTTATTTTTTATCCCCGGTTTGTTTATGCTAAACCGGCCTTCGAGGGTTATGCCGACGGATTTCACAAACTATATTCAGGATTAAGTCCCGGTTTGACCAAAGTCACAAACCGGCCCTTGGGGGCTACTGGGATGAATGCAATGGCAGAAAAGAAAGATGGAATTTACCTCAAATTTATCCCTCATCATTTTGACCAGACCAGCTTCATAGTCACGGCTAGTGTAAAGCCGGTTTAAATAGCCAGAGTGAAGATCTTGAGCATTCAGAGCGGCGTATGTTTCTAATTCAACATCCCATTTTCCTTTGTTCAAAGGGGAAGAATCCTCTTTGATGGTATGCCTGGTAAGGGTGGCAGGATTCCCGGGTTCAGAACGGCCTACACCGGTAATCACAACATCATCATATTTTGACTCGCCGGTTTGGTTTGGTGCGGCCGTTTTGTCAGCAGGAGTTTGGGATTTTTCAATCTGGACAGAGCTGGCAGGCGGATCAGCAGACGCTGAAGTATTAATAAGACCTTCTTCAGGGATAACGTCGTCTTGCAGAGGAGGATCATTGGGGATATCTTCAGAAGTAAACATTTCACGATTCGGCGCTTGGTCATGTTCTGGGGCCACATTTTCTTCAGCCGCTCTATCCAGGCGGGCCTTCTTGCTTGGCTTCGGTTTTGCCCTGAAAGAAAAATAAAAATTAAGGAAAAGTGTAAACTGTTGCGCAGTATACTGGAAGCATATGTTCAGTTTAATTTACCCAGCAACTGTTTTCAAAGGTGGTAGCTGGGTGGCCGACGATTCACCAGATGATGAATGAGAAGTGACCTGATAATCGGAGTCAGATGGATTAAGAGGTTGACGGAAGGAACCCGCTTTACAATTTAAATCAATAAAAAGGTCAGAGACCTCGGAGCGGCGTTTTCGAACCGGACTGTTTGGTAAACCGGCAGAGGTAACTACCTGGCCACTGTGCCGGGTTGTGCGGTGAGCTTCGTGTTGCTGGGTCTTCATAAGAAATTGGGAATCCAGATAAGCAAGAGGATGAGAAAATTTAATTTTCCGGTTTGCCCAGCGAAATTTTGGCAAAGGCAGGATTTCTGAATCAGAAGAGAGAATGGTTACCTCAACGAAACCCACGTTGCTGGCTTCAGCGTCCTCCTGGCAAGCATTATCATCAATAAGGCGTGTAAAAAGCAAGCCAAGTGGATCAAGTTCTACCTCAAGATCCGGATTACCCACATCATCATCAATGGCTGGGTCAGATGAAGCGGTAGTTTTTCTCTTATGAGCTGGTTTCTTGATAACCTTGATCTTGGGCCGGGTTGGCCGTCCTGCCTTCTCCGTTTTATCTTGAGGAAGTTTCTTACTCCAAAACGGATTATCACCCTGGATCAGCAGCAATTAAACATTGAACGTATAAAATAGTAAACCGGTTCAACAATAGAGCAATTAAAATATTACCGCTGGCGGTTTGTTGGTGGTGCAGTAAGGAAGTAGACCGGTTTGAGCACAGAGGTGCTCCGGTTCATTCAACATCTTTTTCACAGATTCTGTGACTTCGTCCTCAGGAAGCTGGATTTTAGTGTGTCGGAGTGGGTCATCGACACTATCAGTATACTCACACATCAAATTTGGGCGCCGGCTTAGAGGTAAAATGCTCCATGATATCCAGTAGCGTGCAAGGTCTATTCATGTTAAACCATTGGCCATGAAGGCCCGGAGCTTGGACAGTTGAGGAGCATATTTAATTCTCTCCTTGGCGTTTAGCCTTTGTGGAAAAGGGTGAGTGTTGCTGAGCCGTTCCGGACGGAAGCCAGGCAAGGGATTTTCATTGGCAGGAGATGTATCCTTGCAATAAAACCAAGTTACGTTCCATTCTTTGGGGTGCGTATGGAGTTTGACGTGAGGGTAGGTGATTTCTTTCCTCTTCTGAATGGCCATACTGCCCAGTTCGGTATTAGGGCCGTCAGTGAATTCAGTACGACGGTTCAGATGAAAGAGATCCCTAAATAACTCGACTGAAGGCTCCTCTTGAAGATATGCCTTTGAAAGTACTTGAAAATGACAAAGATTGGTGACGGAGTTGGGGCCGATATCCTGTGGACGGAGTTGAAAGTTGGCTAACACATCCCGATAAAATTTGGAGCCGGGCGGTTTGAAGCCCCGGGCCATATGATCTGTGAAGACCACGACCTCTCCTTCCTGGGGCGTAGGAGGACATTCATCTCCAGGAACCCTCCAATGAATCATGTTTTTGCTATCCAAAGCGCCAATCAGGACTAGATCGTTCAGCTGTGATTCTGTGACACGGGAGGGAACCCAGTTGCACTCGTACACTTGTTTGGCCATGACGAGATCTACAAGAAATAAGTGATCCGGTTCAAGAACATGCCAGATGAAACGATGTTGATCTAATTACGGTAAACCGGAGGTAGTACCCATAAACCGGCCTTCTACAATGCAGCATCAGATGGATTCTGGCGGTTCAACCAGGGGACTAATGACATATATACCGGTCTAGCAATTTTTTCTCTATGGTGAAGTTAACCCGCCTGGCCTAAGCATCAGAAGCAATTGAAACTATGGATAACTGGTTATGCAGAAACAAGTTTCACAAAATTATGTTACAGCCGCGGATCTACAGCAAGCTCATAAAAACAGGAAATATTTCGAAGACTAAGGCGGAAACAGAAGTGAACCACCGAGTAGATATGTGCAGGAGATTTATGAGCTTTGATCAGAAATAGCAAGCGGATACTAAAGGGATCACTATTAAGCACAACAACAGTTCACAGATGCATTCAAGGACAGAGAACAGCCATGAACGCGCAATGAATATAGCAAGAACATGGAACCCTAAGAACAGATCTAGGTTAAGAAGAAGAGAGGACTTGCCGGGAACGGAGAAGATGCGGAAAGACGCCGCAACACTCTGGTACGTTCAGGTTGATGCAGCGGCCCGAGACGAGGCAGAGGTCGACGATGGTGGCGGAGTTGCAAGGTCGGCAACGTGAGGAAGAAGAAGAAGAAGGGACGAAGGGGAAGAGAAAGGAAATGACCCTTCGGTCTTATTTATAAGGCAGCCGAGCTAGGTCAAACGCGCGAATCCAGGAGCTGTCATTAAGAGGGCGTTATGAATTTCAAGATGACGTCATGCCGGTTTACGGTAACCAAAACTGATGACGTCATGCCGGTTTACAGCAACTAAAAATAGTGATGACATGGAGATTTGCCGATTAACAGAAGATATCCAAGACGCAAGATGGTGTGATGGATTGACATGAACCAGTTCAAATCAATCTGGGGCCTAATGTTGGGGATATTACCACTAGGTATAAACCGGCTTACTTGGGCCGGGTTAACTTCATTAGTGGTGTAAACAGATGAAGGCCCAAGGCCTGTAGACGGTTAGAGCATATAGCCGTAAACCGGCCACATGTATGGCTTGTATTGTAAGTAAGGAATAGAAAGATAGCAACCGGAGTACGAGTATGATCCGGTTAGGACTCTATGAACCGACGGGCGCCACCCGTGTATATAAGGGGGCGACCCGGTGGCGGTTCAGGAAGACGACGACAACTTGAGCCTAGGCGAAGCTTGTTTGCTCCCTAGCCATCGAGATCATATCAATTCCACCACAACTAGACGTAGGCTGTTACCTTCATCGAAGGGGCCGAACTAGTATAAAACCCTCGTGTCTTTGTGTCCGCTTTAACCCCTTCAAGTAAACGCGCAGCGATGGCTCCACGACTAAGTCCTTTCGCTAGGACACCTGCCGTGACAAATCCACGACAGAACCCGATGGAGCGATTCCTTCGCTATTGCTGCTAACTGAAACCAATCGATTGGATGAACAGTGAGCATTGC
>NC_041393.1:709041565-709063410 GCF_002162155.2 Triticum dicoccoides
AATGAGCGGTGGCGTTGCCTCTGGATGAACAGGACCCCGTGGTGTGGAGGGATGGATGAACAGTAGACAGTGGAGGGGTGACCGTGGAGGGGTGGTTGAACAGGACCCCGTGGTGTGGAGGGCTAGTTGAACAGTAGATGGTGGAGGGGTGGTTGAACAGTAGCCGGTGGAGTAGCATGCGGTGGAGGCTGGATGAACAGGAGCCCGTGGAGGCTGGAGGAGGTCGACGGTACCCCGTGGAGGCTGGAGGAGGTCGATGGTTGTCGGGGATATACCCCGCGGTATGACCCGGCCGCAATTGGCGACTCACTAGTGACCCGCCCGGAGCTTGGCGATTCACAAATAACATGCCCGATCTTGGCGACTCATTAGTGCCCGACGGGCGGGTCAGATGGAGGACAAGGCCCAAGGCCCAGAAGGCCGGCTCATGTTAATGGTGGGCCGGCTTATGAGGAAAGCACAAGGAATATTCTCTTATAAAGGAAGCAAGACTAGGACTCCACTTGTAATAGGTTAACCCTAATCCTACTAGGACTAGTCATGTAACCTGCCCCTTCAACATATATAAGGAGGGGCAGGGCTCCCCAAAGAGGGACAGAAAAAGCAAAAAGAAACGATCGCTAAGGTTAGACACAACTAGGAGAGCCGGCTTACAGCGACTCCCTCATGATCATAATGAGACCTAGCCACAAACAGCATGTAGGGTTATTACCGGATGATCTTTCCCGGGGCCCGAAACTGTCTAAATCCTCGTCTTGTGTGTTGCGTCTCTCGATTCTGCTCAACCCCTTCAAGCTACCACATAGATGCGTTGGCCTCGCGACTAAGTCCTTACACTAGGACATCTGTCGTGACAATTCCATGATAGTTGGCGCTCACCGTGGGGCTAGCGCAAGGTGGTGTTGAGTTCTTGAAGGGATCTCTTTTAAGGATCAAGAAGCTATGACTCGCCGGATCAACAAGAGCCAGCATAAAGATTGTTGAAGGATTCTGCGGCGGCGAGTGAGATTAAGACCGTTTTTAGGGTTTGGTGTTCTGTGCGCCGCTGAGGCGAGACGATCTGTCAAAACGAACAAAAAAAGTTTTCGCTGTCTGATCCACTTTGCTGTCTGATCCGCCTAGTCCCGCAAGTTGCAGCTACTGGGCTACAAACTCAAGTCCCAAAGCAGTTTTGTTCTGCTAGCCCATGGGAGTACAAGACAAATCAAGTTGTAAAAAGCGGGGCTTGAGGGAAAAATATACCAACGTTGAAAGAAGGAGGAGATCAAAACTACTAGTACTACTATGAGTATCACGTACAGACCAAGAACATGCGAAAAAGGTTATAATCCGCTGACGAAACGATGACTACCAAAGGTGTTGTGTCAAGTCGCCATCACCGCAGAGTTTCAGCGGTGTCCTCCTCTGCTGGGCTACGTTGAGCCGCCGTTTATGCTTCGTCAAAGCTGCCGCTACGGACCTGTTTTCACCAAGTCAACGTTTGTCGTTCGCCTTCATTGGCCTGGATCAAACCGCCGTAGCTGACCGTGTCACCAGCCCCGAATCGCCTTTGCTGCATATTCCTTCGTTGCATCTGTCCTCGAGCCACGACAGGAGCTGGCCACGACCCGGAGGAGGATCGGGCCGCAGGGACTCGGACCCTGATGCCGATGCGATCTCTGTTTGTGCTGCAGCTGTGACTGCGCCCCTGAGCTAGTAGCTCGCCTTCTCCGTGGACCCGCCCGGTTCACCTGCGCCGTTGACCCGCCGGGGCGCGCTGGCTGCTGTACTCGAACACCGGTTTGCCTGCGGCCACCGGCTCGTCTCTGTAAACAGAGCCGGCCATGACTCGGATTCGTCCATCATCCGAGCCTGCGCCCTCGCCTCTAGGCGCTTTATTCCGCCGCTGCTCTGAATCGCCCAGAGCCGCCCCCGCGGGCCCGCCTCTCTTCGCCTCTGCTACAGCCATCTGAGCCGCCCAGTGGAGCGGACCGCCCCCGTTTCTACGGCCATGGCCCTCCATTCTCTGCCATCGTGGTCTTGCCCTGCTTGTAAGTCACTGCTCCGCTGCAGTGCCTCGTGATGAGTCGCCCCGCCCGTGCCAAATCGCTACTGCCACAGGCTGTTTTTGCTGCCTCGACTCCTTGGTGTTAGACTTGTAGTTATACGTAAATATGTATTATAACTTGTATACAACTGTACTTGTATCCAGAGAGGTTTCCTCTCTCTATATATATTGTCATGGCCGACCATCAGGGTGTCGAAGCCCACAATACCCAAAACCTCTTGAGTAACATGGTATCAGATACGATCGTTTCGATCCTGCCCTAGATCGCTATGCCGCCGCCGCCCGACCTCGTCGCTACGCTGCCGCCGCCCATGTCGTCTTCCGCTGCTGACTCCTCGGCGGCCGCCACCGCTGCCCTCTCCGGCGCGGCCACCCTTGCCGCTCTCACCGGCGGAGCCACCTTGTCTGCTGCCGCCATGGAGCTCTCCGCCCTGCCCTCGCTCGCTGATCCCATCGGATCGCGCGCGCCCGTCCTTGGTCCGCCGGCACCTGTGCCGCCGTTCCTGGCTTCTCTCCTCCAAGGAGGACCTGCGTCTACCCCGCTGATGACCAGATCGGCGGGTGCTCTGTTATCCGGGTCTACTTCGGCACCTCCCAGATCGCCGGCGTTGCACCACAACTATGGCACGTTGGCGCCCTACGCACCGTCGCCATACACGCATGATCCTGCCGCCTATGGTGCGTTCTACGGTGCTCCTTATGGCGCTCCCTACGGCATGCCATACGGCGCTCACTATGGCGTTGGACATGGCGCCCCACATGGTGCTGGATATGGTGCTCCGTACAGCTCTGGCTACCCGGCGTTCCCGAGGCCTGCCCCTTATGGCGCGACGCCGTCTCCTCCACCACCGGTTCCTCCGGATGCACGGCAGTCCTCGCCCGCGGTGGATGTTGCTTCGTTTGGTGCTGCTACTGTACCACCCTATGATTTTGCCCTCGACGTGATCACAACTCCGCCGTTCTACTTCAGCAACCTTCTCCCGGTGAAACTGAAGATGGACAACTATTTGTTCTGGCGTGCGCAGATTCTTCCCCTCCTTCGCAGTCATTATTTGGAGGGTTTTGTGGATGGAACTTTGCCGTGCCCTTCGCCAGATCATCATATGTACCGGCCATGGATTGCTCAAGACCAAGCGATTCTCTCGGTGATACAGTCCTCTCTCACCGAGGGCATTGCCGGCCTGGTCCTGTTTGCTACTACATCACATGAGATATGGAGTGCGCTGGAGTCTAGCTTCTCTGCCCAGTCTTCATCTCAGCATATGGCTCTTCGTACCCAGCTTAATGAGACTCGCAAGGATCATCACTCCGTCACCGTATTCTTCAACAAAATCAAGCGCCTTGCTGATTATCTTGCCTCTATTGGCGAGCCCCTTCGTGACACGGAGTTTACTACATATATTCTCCAAGGTCTCGACGCCGAGTATGACTCCCTTGTTGAGGTGATCCAGGAACGCAAGGTCCCCATCAAACTGCAGGAGCTCTTTCAGCATCTTCTCTCCACCAAGCAGCGCCTCGCCAGTCGTCATCCAGATGAGAACCCCTCGGTCAATGCCGTTGTTCGCAGCGGGAAGGGGGGTGCTCGTCCCGGCGCCCGCTCTACTGCTCTTCCGGCTGCTTTGACCCCTCCTGCGGGAGGCAAGGTTCCTGCCTCTCCTGCTACACCTGCTCAGTCGCGTCCCACCATCATCATCGAGAACGGGCGCCCATGTGCTTGTTGTGCCGCTTGTGGAGCTGCTGCCCCTTGTCAGCTATGTGAGATCCCTCGCCACGTTGCGTCTCGCTGTCATCGTCGCTTTCAGCTTGAGTTTCTTGGACTTGGCAACAATGGCAAGGGCAATGTGCGTCAAGTCAACATGACGCAGCATCAAGGGAAGACTCAGTCTTATAATATTGATCCCACTTGGTACATGGACACTGGCGCCACCGAGCATGTGACAAATGAATTGGACAAGCTTGCTATCCGTGAGGCCTACCATGGTCCTGACAAGGTTCACACAGCCAATGGGGCAGGTATGCATATCTCTCATGTTGGTCAGGCATCTCTACTCACACATACATCTAGGCAGTTACGTCTTAAAAATGTCCTTCGTGTTCCCACTGTTGCCTGTAACTTGCTATCCGTTCCTAAACTTACTTATGACAATAACGTGTTTTGTGAGTTTCACCCTTTTCATCTTTTTATGAAGGATCGGGCTACGTGGGACGTTCTGCTTAGAGGGCGCCTTCGTCATGGACTATATGCTCTTGATGTACCGCGCCCTGTCTCTCCAGCCGTCTCTCAAGCCTTTAGTGCTGTTCGAGTGTCCCCCTCACAATGGCACTCTCGTCTTGGTCATCCTGCCACACCCATTGTTCGCCATATTCTTCATCATCATGATCTACCATCTGTGTCTAGTAATAAAGATACATTAGTTTGTGATGCTTGTCAGCAGGGAAAGAGTCATCAGTTACCTTTTTCTGTTTCTAGTCATGTAGTCAAAACTCCTCTTGAGCTTATGTTTTCAGATGTTTGGGTCCCGCTCAGATGTTTGTTAGTGGTCATGAGTACTATGTCAGTTTTGTTGATGCTTATAGTCGCTTTACCTGGATTTATCTCCTTAAACACAAGTCTGATGTGTTCGATGTTTTTCTTCAGTTTCAAGCACATGTTGAGCGTCTCTTACAACACAAAATTATTCATGTACAATCGATTGGGGGGGGGGGCGAATATCGCAACCTCAATACCTTCTTTGAGAAACTTGGGATTTCGCATCGTGTGTCTTGTCCTCATACACATCAGCAGAATGGTTCAGCTGAACATAAGCATCGTCATCTTGTGGAGACTGGTTTGACTTTATTAGCTCATGCTTCTGTCCCTTTTCGTTTTTGGAGTGATGCTTTTACTACCGCCTGTTTTCTTATAAATAGACTTCCGTCGCGGCTTCTTGGCATGAAAACTCCGCTTGAACTCTTGCTTCATGAGACTCCTGACTACACTTTTCTCAAAGTCTTCGGTTGTGCGTGTTGGCCGCATCTCCGTCCTTACAATAGTCGCAAGCTTGAGTTTCGCTCAAAAAAATGTGTTTTTCTTGGGTACAGTTCATTGCACAAAGGTTATAAATGCCTTCATGTTCCCACAAACCGTGTGTATATTTCACGTGATGTTATCTTTGATGAGCATGTTTTCCCTTTCTCTACACTTCCCACTTCTGTCACCACATCCACCGAACCAGTGCACTCATCTTCTTTATTTCCTGATCAATTTTTAGATGCTGCACACTCGCCTCTTTTGTTGTCTAACCATGGTGCAGGAACTGGTAGAGGGGCTCGGCTTGTTCTTCTGGAGGATTCCTCCGCTGCTCCGATGGCTCCTTCAATAGATCACGTCGATCCTGACTCTACGGCTCCTTGCATGGGGCATGCAGGGTCCCCTTCGCCTGCGCCCGCTATGCACTTGGACCCGGCTTCGGTAGCGGAGGGCTCACACTCGACGGATCACGTCGATCCCGTGTCACCTCCTCTCTGCATGGACCATGCAGGGTCTTCTTCACCCGCACCCGCTATGCGGGCGGACCCGGCGCCGCGGTTGCTGGAGCTTCCCGCGTCCCCTGGGCTGGATTTGCCCATGCCTGGGCTGGACTCGCCTACTGCACCCAGTCCGGGGACGCCCGCCTCTCCCGGGTTGCCTTCTAGTAGCACGCCCTCGTCGCCCTCGTCGCGGTCACTTTTGTCGATGGTTCCTGCAGTTTCGGTTGTGCCAACTGCTCCTGTTGCTCTGCGTCCTCACACTCGCAGCAAGAGTGGCATTTTTCTTCCGAAAAACACACTGATGGCACGGTTGCATGGCTCGCGGCCTGTCTAGCTCATTCTGCAACTGATCCTTCTGCTGAACCTCGTCATTATCAGGCAACCATGGGTATCCCTCACTGGCGTTCTGCGATGGAACAAGAGTATCAGGCATTGCTGAAAAATGGTACGTGGCGTCTTGTTCCTCCTAAGAGTGGTGCCAATATCATTGACTCCAAATGGGTATTCAAAGTTAAGAGACACGCTGATGGTTCTATTGAACGGTATAAGGCTCGGCTTGTTGCTCGTGGGTTCAAACAACGTCAAGGTCTTGATTATGATGATACTTTCAGTCCCGTGATCAAGCCTACGACTATTCGTTTGCTATTGTCTCTTGCTATTACTCGTGGATGGTCTCTTTGGCAGCTTGATGTTCAGAATGCTTTTCTTCATGGTGTTCTTGATGAAGAGGTATATATGCGTCAGCCGCCTGGTTTTATTGATCCTGCTCATCCGCAGCACTTGTGTCATTTGGTCAAGGCACTTTATGGTATTAAACAGGTGCCTCGTGCCTGGCATGCGCGTCTTGGCTCTGCTCTTCGCGCACATGGATTTGTTCCGTCCACAGCTGACACATCCTTATTCATGCTACAGCGCCCTACGGTCACTATGTACCTGTTAGTGTATGTCGATGACATCATCTTGATCAGCTCGTCGGCCTTTGCTGCGGATCGTCTTGTTTCTGCTTTGAGTAGTGATTTTGCCATTACAGATCTTGGCCGGCTTCATTATTTCCTTGGCTTGGAGGTCTCTCATTCTGATGCTGGTCTGACTCTCACTCAACGGAAGTATTCTTTGGATTTGCTTCGTCGTGCTGGTATGCTTCAGTGTAAGCCTGCTACTACTCCCATGACAGCTTCTGATCGCCTCTCTGCACTTGATGGTACTCTTCTTCCTTCGAATGAGGCAACCACATATCACAGTATTGTTGGTGGCTTACAGTATTTGACGATCACTCGTCCTGATATTTCCTATGCGGTTAACAGTGTGTGCCAGTTTCTTCATCCTCCTCGGGATACTCACTGGACTGCTATCAAACGCATTCTGTGATATGTTCGCTTCACTGCTGCTCTGGATTTGCATCTTCGGTCTGCTTCTTCTGGTAGCCTCTCGGCTTTTTCTGATGCTGATTGGGCTGGAAGTCCGGATGACATGCGATCTACAGGGGGATATGCAGTGTTCTATGGTCCTAATTTGATTGCCTGGAGTGCTCGTAAACAAGCCACAGTATCACGTAGTAGTACTGAAGCTGAATACAAAGCAGTTGCTAATGCCACTGCTGAAGTGATTTGGGTTCAGTCCTTGCTTCGAGAGTTGAGAGTGCCTCAGATTCATCCTCCTGTTCTTTGGTGTGTCAACATCGGAGCTACGTACCTTTCTTCAAATCCGGTATTTCATGCCCGAACGAAACACATCGAAGTTGACTATCATTTTGTCAGAGAACAAGTTTCACAGAAGTTATTTCAGATCAAGTTCATTCCTTCGAAAGATCAACATGCTGATATCTTCACGAAGCCGTTGCCATTGCCTCAGTTTGAGGGTTGTCGTCGCAATCTTAACCTTCTGAACTCTTCAGATCCCGGTTAAGATTGAGGGAGAGTGTTAGACTTGTAGTTATACGTAAATACGTATTATAACTTGTATACAACTGTACTTGTATCTAGAGAGGTTTTCTCTCCAAATATATATATTGTCGTGGCCGACCCTCAGGGTGTCAAAGCCCACAATACCCAAAACCTCTTGCGTAACACTTGGCCGCGGTCGGTCACTGCTGCTGCCTTTTATCTTGAGCCAGCCGATGTTGAGCCTCCCTTTGTCACGTCGTCCCTGCTATTTCGAGTCGCCTGTCCGGATCTGCCAGGAAGCCGGGAAGGTGCAGGTTCAGACCACCTCTGCTCCGAGACGATGGAAGATTTGGAGATAATACTAGTAACGATCTAAAGATGCAGCCGTGCAACACTGTGTTTTAAAAAAAATCCAGCAAAGAGCACCGAAGTCATTATGAAGACGGAAAAGTCAAAACCTGATGGATTCTCATGCTTTTCCGCGTGAAAGGCCCTCAACTATTACACCTTGCTAGCAAAATTCCAAGGAAGTATAACTACTGAATATGCATGGAGAGAGTACAATCATTGTACATGCATGAACTCCCAACTTACCGTAAGCTGCGGACTGCTTCTACTTTTGCCACGCCCTCCGCCGGCTCTGGTCCGCCTTATGATCCCGTCTCTGCCTGGGCCTGTTTCTGTTCTGCTCCGCACCTCACCCCGCGTTACTGCCGCAAGTTCCTCTGCCATCTCAAGAAAAAGACAGCAGCACAGGAAAAGAAGGAACTTCGAGTCGCCGTGGCCTGCTGCCTTGCCTCTAGGCTACCACGCCTCAAGTCGCCCCTGCTTGGTTTTTGCCTCTGAGCTGCTGCCCCCAGGCATGCTCTCCTGCTGGTTCCCGCCTGAAGAAAGGAAAGGCGGGGAGCTGATTGAACGATTGACAAGAAAAACAAAAAGAGAGATAAAAAAATGTGGGCTCCGTGTCCTAGTTAAATTATGGACGTGCAAAGATCATTTGTCATCCCAATGCATTAGGTGATATCTTTCCTCTCTATTTTATCAGCATGTTAAATTCGTTTGAGAACAATTACTTGGGCATGTAATATTGTTTCGCAGGAGCATTTGTTCATTACAAATGAGGCATTATACCGCGGGTATGGAGCACGCACTGGTAACGTTCTGCAGCGACGTTTTTGTCCGTGCCACACTACCCGATGAGCGGACGTGTGCAAGTTGCCGCACCTGTGGCCCGGTCTACATTAACTCACTTGTCCGAGCGACTTACTACCCTTGCGATTACTCGCCCGTCCGCACCGGCTTACAGCGTTGCTGCTGACTCTCCCAGCCGCACCGGCTTACAACGCCGCAGCCGGCTTATCTGTCTGCTCCCATGGCTGACTTGGTCATGATTATTTTCAGCGTCAACGAGGTGATCATCAACTCAGCGACGGATAATTTCCGGCCTAACATATCAGGTGAAATCTATCTAAATCTATTTTTGACACATATTATTTTTGTGAAAGAACAAGTTACTCCGGCTTGCGATGTTTTTGATGTAGGACAATTGTTCACTACATCAACACGACGTGGTTGACTCGCCCGTCCGCGCGGTTATCCACGCCTGTGATTGATTCGCCCGTGCACGCCGGCTTACAACACCGTGACCGACTCATCTTTCTGTACCGCCTCTGATGTTACGGTCGTACTTACCGTCTGTCTCTCACGGCCTGGTCTATATCAACATACCGGGCCACACCTGTTTGCATGAGCTAATTATTGAGTATGAGCAAGTCACTGCTTGGGTGGCCCGGTTTTCTTCCAACAAATTGGAGGCAAGTTATCATGTCTTATCAGCCACCGTTTGCACTGGATGGCTCAATGGGTAGGTGCACAAGTCGCCGCCACTGCGGTTTGGTTAACTTCAAACAGCTAGTTGGAAGGAACCATTGGCCGAGTTGCTGACACGGCTCATATGGGATCACTTATAACCCGCCGCAGTCACCTCAACCTTCTGTGGATTCACATCGCGCTATCAACGCCAATGATATACACCTTCTACTATGGTCAAATATGGAGAATCTCAAGCCAACTCCTCGAGTCATCTTGAGACTCGGGGGCTACAATGGTATGACTCGGCAAAATTAGCCGGTTTCAATAAATTCAAGAACTCTAGGTCATTGAAGGAAAAAATAACCCGGCCCCGGAGATTACTGCTAGATTGATGAAAATTTAAAAGCCATCAGAAGATTTCCGGCTCAAAATAAGGATTCTGGTTTAAAATCCGATTCAAGAGACATCTTTCTCCCACAAAGCACTGAAGCTCTCAAATCCGGTTCAAAATCCGGCCCAAAGTAAATTTGTCCCTTTTTTGAAGCTCTCAAATCCGGTTCAAAATCTGGTCCAAGGTAAATTTGTCCCTTTTTTAAGCTCTCAAATCCGGTTCAAAATCCGGCTCAAGGTAAATTTGTCCCTCAAAATTTTTTGAAGCTTTCAAATCCGGTTTAAAGTTATGGTTCAAAAAGAATTAATCTCTCGCAAGTTCGAGTTCTAAGAAAAATTAAAGGTTGCCAAAAAGAACTTGCTGCCATGATGAGCGGTTCAAACATAGGTATCCTGCCTTACGGCTTATCTTATTATGGTCACTTGGGGGCTTCCTGTTCAAACATAGGTCGTATTCGAACCAAAGAGAACATAGCTGTCGGTACCCTCTTGATCGGCACAATGCCAAGCTCACTAGGGGGCTTCCTGATCGTATCTGAATCATAGCTTAACCTCTTTTGGGTTCGACATGGATCGTATTCGAATCAGCATTGTTAAACAACTCTCAAGGTCATTTGGGGGCTTCCTATTCAAACATAGGTCGTATTCGAACCAAAGAGAACATAGCTGTCGGTACCCTCTTGATCGGCAACGCCAAAGCCACTGGGGGCTATATGATCGTATTCGAATCTTAGCTCAACCCCTTTGGAACAGTTTTCTGGTCATATACGAATCAGAAGACTTAAATCTTTTAATTCTTTTTTGTGAACAATTTTGGGTTTGACTTGAGACCTTTTTTGGATTATATCTCAAATGTATATAAGTGTTTTATGCTTAACCCGGCTTGACTTTTGACTATAAGTCGCCAGCTTATGACAATCATCATCTATGTGGAAGCATTGGCTTCTAAGGATTGGGTTATCACTCTTACTGCACAGGTCATGTAAACCGGCAGTACAAATTCAACATCACAGTGCTTATATGTGAGATATTATGACCCGCCCTGCGGTAAACCGCCAAGGGATCTTGTGATCTACTTGTGTGCAGGGTAAGACTACATTTGGGTGGTTACCCGCCCTGGCTCTTGACGTTAAGTCGCCAGGGCATATGTTGTTTAAACTCTATGCAGAATTTGCAGAACTATGACTTATATAAATGCTTCAGTCCAAGCTCATCACTGAAATTGGTGTCTCAAAAGGGTTATCAATTATTGATTTTCTCAAGGGCTATAGGCCACCGGGTTACAAAAATTTTGGCTTACAGTGAATGCGCATTAAGTCATCATCGGCCAAAGAGCCGCCATGTATTTAAACTCCGTATTTACTTGTCAACCGATGAGGTATTCAAATCTTTAATAGCCAAAACTGGCTGGATTTTCATGATGATATTGAATGATTGAGGTTTTCATACAGGATTATATTATTCAAATCTTGAATAGCCAACATGGCTGGATTTCTATTGTGATTATCAATAAGTAGTTTTATGATTGAGGTTTTCAAAGTTGCTTTAGCGCAACGGCTATTTTTTTATCAATGGGCATGATTTATTTTACAATGGAGGAAATAGTCCCGAGTCGCTGCAGGCTTATGACCCGGCACTTGGGGGCTACATTGTTCAAATCGAGATTACATCGAATATACAAGTCCCATGTCACTGCCAGTATGCACCATGGCACTTGGGGGCTAATGCAAAGTCATTTTTCTGCTCAACTTATTGAAGACCCAACTCATCACATTCTAAATGAGCCGG
The DNA here is from genome assembly GCF_002162155.2 of Triticum dicoccoides. Taxonomy (NCBI): domain Eukaryota; kingdom Viridiplantae; phylum Streptophyta; class Magnoliopsida; order Poales; family Poaceae; genus Triticum; species Triticum dicoccoides. The sequence goes on from NC_041393.1 coordinate 709,052,996, forward strand.
CCCTTGGGGGCTACCAATTGCTCCTGCCAACAGTTCAAGGTACACAAGTCTTAATCCATTATATTGAAGGATCAATTGCTCAGTTGGTAAAGCACAAAGCTCTTAACCTTGTGGACATGGGTTCAAGCCCCATGGTGGAGATTACATCATATGATGTTATTATCAATGAATTATATACAAAGTCCCAGCTCAATAATATCTTACTGAGCCGGCCCTTGGGGGCTACACGTTGCTGCTCTAGTTTACATGATAATATTTACAAAGTCCCTGCTCATTATTGCATAATGACCCGGCCCTTGGGTGCTATACTGGTTGAAGTTTTCATGAGCATAAAGCAATTACAAGTCCCAGGTTGCTGCAAGCATGACAACCCGGCACATGGGGGCTACATGTGTGGAATATTTAGTTTATATGATTGAGATGAATAAACCGGATTTCTTCAAGGTTGCAACACTTATTGGAGCAAGTCTTAAACCATCACTTTGTTCTGCTCAAGACCTGGGGGCTACAGGTAATATGGATATAAGGGAGAAAAATCTTCAAATTATCAGTTTTGAGCAAATCAGGAAGATCAATTACATAACCCGGTGTCAACAACAATTATGACCCGGCATCGTCTATTTTATAATCCGGCAGTTTTTGGTAATGATAAACTGGCAAGTTTTACATCTTCAAGCCGGTTGAATATCAGATGAGTATTTGAAGACCAAAATTATTTAACCCGGCGCCTTGGAAGCCGACTCAAGTGGATTATTCTTCACAATATTTTTTCTGTGAGAAACCAACATCAGCAAATTGAGTATGAAGCTAGCTTATTGACCCGGATTTTCTAGATGAAGGAAATGACAATTGGACTTAAGGATAATCAGGTCCCAGCTTAGGAGAATATTTAACCCGGAGCACAAGGAATTAAGGATGATCAGGTGCCAGCTTACAAGAATTTTTAACCCGGAACACAATCTGTCAAATTTGTTCTTGTGTTTATTTTACAGGATTAGTTTAACATGGATAAATCCAAATTAAACTGGGGGCTAATGTCGGGGATATACCCCGCGGTATGACCCGGCCGGAATTTGCGACTCACTGGTGACCCGCCCGGAGCTTGGCGATTCACAGATAACCTGCCCGATCTTGGCGACTCGATAGTAACCCGGCGGGCGGGTCAGATGGAGGACAAGGCCCAAGGCCCAGAAGGCCGGCTCATGTTAATGGTGGGCCAGCTTATGAGGAAAGCACAAGGAATATTCTCTTATAAAGGAAGCAAGACTAGGACTCCACTTGTAATAGGTTAACCCTAATCCTACTAGGACTAGTCATGTAACCCGCCCCTTCAACATATATAAGGAGGGGCAGAGCTCCCCAAAGAGGGACAGAAAAAGCAAGAAGAAACGATCGCTACGGTTAGACACAACTAGGAGAGCGGGCTTACGGTGACTCCCTCATGATCATAATGAGACCTAGCCACAAACAGCATGTAGGGTTATTACCGGATGATGTTTCCCGGGACCCGAAGCTGTCTAAATCCTCGTCTTGTGTGTTGCGTCTCTCGATTCTGCTCAACCCCTTCAAGCTACCACATAGATGCGTTGGCCTCGCGACTAAGTCCTTACACTAGGACATCTGCCGTGACAATTCCACGACAACGGTGGAGATGAAGAGTATCCCGTGGAGTCCTGTTTTGCGGTACGCCACACCCCTCCTGATGAACAGGACCCCCGTTTCGACCGTAGAAGGTCCGTTTCCTCCGTTTTGCGGTACGCCACACCACTCCCGATGAACAGGACCCCCGTTTCGACCGTAGAAGGTTTGTTTCCTCTGTTTTGCGGTACGCCACACCCCTCCTGGTCAACAGGACCCCCGTTTCGACCATAGGAGGTCCGTTTCCTCCGTTTTGCGGTACGCCACACCCTCTCGATCAACAAGACCCCCGTTTCGACCGTAGGAGGTCCATTTCCTCTGTTTTGTGGTACGCCACACCCCTCCCGATCAACAGGACCCCGTTCCGAACTTAGGAGGTTCGTTTCCTCCGTTCCGCGGTACGCCAGGTCTCGTTTCCATCGCCTGTTCTGTCCAAGCCCTCCCGATGAACACGACCACGCATTCCGTTCTGACCCAGCCAGTTGGCTCCCACACGTTTCGTTGCCTCCTGATGAACACGACGCATTCCGTTGCCTCCCCATGAACACGACGCATTCCGTTGCCTCCCCATGAACACGGAGACGACGCTGTTTCTCCTTTCCGACCCAGCCATGTACACGAGCCCTCGCCGTACGTATGCGCGAGTAGGCGTTCGAGACCCCGCCCGTATGTACACACACGTGGCCGTATCTTTCTTTCTTGTACCCTGGCCGCTGTATGTATGTGTACATGCTACTTACGCGCCTCTGCTACGACACGTGCACGCCTCTACATCCACCAGTATATATGTACCTACACGTTCGCGACCAGAATGACAATGCTACGTACGCTTCGACCAGGTGGGTCCCGACTGTCAGACACTTCCTTGCCTGCGAAGATGTAGCTGGTGGGTCCCAGCAGTCAGGGGGGCGAATCGTTTTTTTGCCCGGACGTACTTCCTTGCGTGCGAAGATGTAGCTGGTGGGTCCCAGCAGTCAGGGGGTGAATCGTTTTTTTTGCCCGAACGCACTTCCTTGCATGCGAAGGTGTAGCTGGTGGGTCCCAGCAGTTAGGGGGGAAACGTTTTTTCACGAAATATGGTGGCCCGTCCGGTGGGTCCCCGCTATCAGGTGGAGGAATAATTATTTTGCGCGTAATAAGGAGGCACTTTCTTGGTGCGGCCGTGGACCCAGCTGTCAGCCTCTCCACGTATAGTCCACGTTTGATGGAAGCCGTTCCTTGATCACGTTGACCACGCCGCGCCGAGAGCGTGGATGACGGTGAGGCCTAGGAAGGGGACGACGCGGAGCCGGGGAAGACGCGACAGTGTATGCCCATGCGTAGAGGAGTATGAGGGTTCACTGGTTCGCTGTTGTTTCCCACGCGGAGGGGAGTACGACTGTACGAGGGTTTACTGGTTCGTCTGCCGTCGCTGGAGAATAACAACAGGTGTGGGTGAGTAGAGGGATGGCTAGGCCAGGTATGGGAGTACGATGGGGCGGTGAGGCCTACGCGGCAGTACAGCCGACCACGGGGAGGAGGGAGCAGGTAGTCCCGCTGGCGGTTGTTTGAGCGACTGGAGCAGGAAGAGCAGAGATTGAAGAAGCACGACGGTCGTTGGATGGACATCCAACCGTCACTGCTTTTGCGTCAACCTTTTTTTAGGAAAGCCTCAAATCTGTGGAAAACAACATCCAGCCCATCTGCCATTATTTCTAATAATTTACAGCCCATTTGCTAATTCTTAAGGTTTTTTTGGAGCTCATATTCTTTTTGTTAGCATTACAGCCCATATTGTGGCCACGGTTAAAAAATTATACGAAATTTTGTATATTTCGGTGTGGTGCGAACTATTTTTAATCCCGAAATTTCGACTCACATTCAAACTGATTTTAAAAATAAATGTATATCAATATAAAATCTAACAAATTCTCCACGCATAAAAATTAATGTAATTTAAAATCTTGAAACGAAAAAAATATATTTGAAACTAATTGCCGGTTTGATGTGTTTTAAAAATGTACAACCCATTTCTCATTACTGATGGGCCATTTTCTCGGCCAGTCGAATGAAAGCTCTCCCCGTCTTGAAAGATTTACAGCCCAACTGGCCTGACAAAGCGACTTACTTGGCAAATCATAAAAAAACTGGGCTGTGGCCGTGGACCCAGCTGTCAGCCTCTCCACGTATAGTACTCTTCCGATGGAAGTCGTTCCTTGACAACGTTGACCATGCCGCATGGAGAGCACCACGGCGGTGGAGGGCGACGAGGCCTAGGAAAGGGACGACGCGGAGCCCGGAAAGACGCGACAGTGGAAGCCAGCGCGGAAAGGAGTACAAGGGTTCACTGGTTCGGCTGTGGTGTGAGGCTGCCATCGCCGCAGTGCCTAGCCAGCGATGGGAATCGTAGGGGGCGGTGAGGCCTCCGCTGCAGCACAGCCGGCCACGGGAGGCAGGAGCATGCGGCACGACCGGCGCTGCTTTGGGCGGCTAGAGCAAGAAGACCAGAGGTTGAAGAAGCACTACGGCCGTTGGATGGACATCGTACGGTCACTGGAGTTAGAATCGTTCATATTGACTAAGTTAAGAAAGCCCTTCGTCCCCGTCAACTTAGTAGGCCCACAAGACAGCCTCCCACCAAGGTGGGTCCCAGCTAGCCGGGGGAGTATTCATTTTTTGTGCGTAATAAGGAGGCACTTCCGGTGGGTCCGAGCTGACAGCAGGACAACATTTTTTTTCGTGAAATATGGTGGCCCGTCCGATAGGCCCCAGCAGTCAGGGGGAAACGATTTTTTTCGCAAAATACTGGTGGCCCGTCCGGTTAGTCCCCGCTGTCAGGTGGAGGAATAATTATTTTCCGCGTAATAAGGAGGCACTTCCTTGCGGCTGCCGTGGACCGAGCTGTCAGCCTCTCCACGTATAGTACTCTTCCGATGGAAGTCGGTCGTTGACCACATTGACCACGCCGCACCGAGAGCACCACGGCGGTGGATGATGGTGAGGCCTAGGAAGGGGATGACACGGAGCCGGGCCACGGGAGGCAGGAGCAGGCGGTACAACAGCCGGCCACGGGAGGCAGGAGCAGACGGCACGGCCGGCGCTGCTTTGGGCGGCTGGAGCAAGAAGACCAGAGGTTGAAGAAGCACTATGGCCATTGGATGGACATCATACGGTCACTGGAATGCTAAGTTGACAAAGCCCTCCGTCCCCGTCAACTTAGTAGGCCCACAAGTCAGCCCAACAATATGGTGGGTTCCAGCTAGCAGGGGGGTATTCATTTTTTTGGGCGTAATAAGGAGGCACTTCCTTGCGTGCAAAGATATAGCTGGTGGGTCCGACCTGTCAGCGGGGGGAACATTTTTTTCGTGAAATACAAAGGCCCTTCCTGTGGGTCCTAGATGTCAGGTGGAGGAATCATTATTTTGCGCGTAATAACGAGGCATTTCCTTGCGTGCGGCCTTGGACACAGCTGTCAGCCTCTCCACGTACAGTCCACTTCCGATGGATGTCATTCATTGACCTCGTTGACCAGGCCGTGCCGAGAGCACCAGGGCGGTGGACAACGGCGTGGCCTAGGAAGGGAACGACACGGAGCCAGGGAATACTAGGCAGTTGTTTCCCCGCGCAGAGGAGTACGAGGGTTTACTGGTTCGTCTGCCGTCGCCGGAGAATAACAACATGTGTGGGTGAGTAGAGGGATGGTTAGGCCAGCGATGGGAGTACGGTGGGGCCATGAGGGCTGCGCAGCAGCATAGCCGGCCGCAGGAGGAGGGAGCAGGCAGTCCCGCCGGTGCTTGTTTGAGCGGCTGGAGCATGAAGAGAAGAGATTGAAGAAGGACGATAGCCGTTGGATGGACATCCAACAATCACTGCTCTCATGTGTTGATTAAGTTTTTTTTGAGAATCGTGTGTTGACTAAGTTGACAGGAAGTTGCGTGTGCGTCAACCTTTTTTTTATGAAAGCATACGCGTCAACCTGTAGTAGGCGCACAAGTCAGCCTCAAATCTGTGGAAAACAACATACAGCCCATCTGCCATTATGTCCAATAATGTACAACCCATTTGCTAATTCTTAAGATATTTTTGCAGCCCATCTTCTTTTTGTTAGCATTACACCCCATATTGTGGCCACGGTTAAAAAGTATACGAAATTTTGCATAGTTCTGTGCGGTCAACTGTTTTTAATCCAGAAATATCGATTCACATTCAAACTATTCTGAAAAATAATTTATAAAAATATAAAATCCAAATAATTGTCCACGCATAAAAATCAATGGAATTTAAGATCTTGTAATGAAAAAAAGTTGAAACTAATTCCCGGTTTGATGTGTTTTAAAAATGTACAGGCCATTTCTGGGCAAACCGAATGAAACTCTCATCGTCTTGAAAGATTTGCAGCCCAGCAGGGCCGATAAAGCAAGTAGGCCTTGTTTGAGTATTTCTTTAAAAAAATAGAACTGGGCTAGCCATTTTCATCAAGAAAAAAACACAACTGGGCTCATGATGTGGTAAACATAGATAAAACCCTGGCTAGACGGGCCACAGCCCCCGCACAGCCCTGTCACTACTAGGAAAAGGGCTATAGATGGGATGAGCACTAATGGCGCACTAGTCAGGTGGTGCGCCACTACTATATACTAATGACGCACCATTTGGTGATGCGCCATTAGTGTGGAAGACACTAATGGCGCACCAGACACAAGGTGCGCCACTAGTAATATTTTTTTTTCCATTTTTCCATACATACTAATGGCGCATCCGAGCGAAGTGCGCCATTACTAGTTCTAACTAGTAATGGCGCACCAGCCATAGAGTGCTCCAGTACTGTATTTTTTTTATTCTTTTTTTTGCAAAACTACTAATGGCGCCCCGTGTCACAGTGCGCCATTACTAGTTTAAACTAGTAATGGCGCACTATGACATGGTGCACCATTAGTATATATATTTGTTTTTTTTACTTTTTTGCAAAACTACTAATGGTGCACCACCTGCAGGTGCGCCATTAGTAACCAGGGTTACTAATGGCGCATTTGCAGGTGGTGCGCCATTAGTAACCTGGGACCCCAACAAGATATTTTGGACAGCCACACCTACCCACTCACTTTCCCCACTTCATTCCCTCCACCTCCTTCTCCAAGCTTTCGGCTGTCTCCTCCTCCTCACCTCATTTGCACCATAGATTCATTAAAATTAAGTGGTGAAATTACCTTTTTTGATATGTAAGTAAGGGGAAAGCTATCTTCATGTTGTAGATCTACTTTTTTTCTCCCTAGCTCGCTCCAACAACGTGCACATGCACTTTTTGTGGCCTAGCTAGATCTATGTATGTTTGTGGTGTTGCATATGTTTGTGGTGTTGCATATATGTTTGTGTTTGCAGGTACCGGTATTTGAAATGCGATAGTTGCCAATATTTTGCCGGAATGTTGATTCATTTCCGTTTCGGCGAGAATTTTGGCACTATGCATTCTTTTTGGTCATATTTTTAGGGAAGGTCATGCCAAAAATTTTCTTGGTTCTAAAATATCATTTTGCTCTACCCCGCAGGCAACCATGGTCCGCACGATGACCGAAGGCATCGTGAATAGGTTTTTGAGCTCCGCGAAAGCCGAGATGCTTCAAAAGAACGAGACGGAGATAACATGTCCGTGTCGAAGATGCAAGCTGAAGAGCCTTATTGCGGACCCGGATTCCGGGCAGGTGCGGGACCACCTGCTCTTGCATGGTTTCATGGATGGCTATCGGTGGCAAGGTGATGAAGATGACTATGAAGTCGTCCATGGGGGCCGGGCAAGAAATGAGGAAGGGCAACAAGACAACCACCACGGCGAGGGCGGGCGAGAAGACGGGAATCTCCAGGACATGATCACGACGGTGATGCTGTACACAGTCATCATGTAGAAGATGTCGTACATGATGATGAGGAAGATCAAGGCGAAGGGCATGATCATGAAGATGAAGATGCCGGAGCAGACGTCGATGGGGGCTGGGTGCAGGACCCTCATATTCAAGAGCTGCTTCTCAAGCAGACGGAAACACAAGAGCTGCCGCCCGAGAGAAAGCCAAGCTGGATCAACTGGAGATAGACGCGGTTACTCCATTGTATGAAGGATGCAGGCCTGAGGATACCCGCCTGAAAGTAACGCTCATGGCTCTGGAGATGAAGGTAAAACACAAAATGACTGACGCATGCTTCGACGAGAACATGTCATTCTGGCACGAACGTCTTCCCAAGGGGAACAAGTGCCCGACCAGTTTCGAGGAGGCGAAGAAAATCGTGTGTCCTCTGGATTTACCGCACGTGAAATACCATGTGTGCATGAACAATTGCATCATTTATTCGGACGAGCACGCGGAGTCTACCATATGTTCGGTGTGCAGCGTTACTCGATACAAGAAGAGGAAGAAAGCTCCTCGAAAATCAGTGTGGTACTTTCCGATCACTCCTCGTCTGCAGCGGTATTTCGCGGACCCTAAGGTAGCAAAGCTCCTGCGTTGGCACGCGGATAGGGAGGAGAAGAAGTGGGAAGATGACGGAAATGATCCGGAGATAAATAAAAAAGACAAGATGCTGAGTCACCCTAAGGATGCGAGCCAGTGGCAAGCGTTGAACTTCGAATACCCAGAATTTGGGAAGGATCCAAGGAACATCGTGCTGGGCGTGAGCACCGATGGAGTCAATCTGTTTGGCAGCCAGAGAAGCACACATAGCACCTGGCCTGTGTTTCTGTGGATGTACAACCTTCCCCCCTGGTTGTGCATGAAGAGGAAGTACATTCACATGAGTATGCTAATTGAAGGGCCGAAACAACCAGGGAACAACATCAATCTGTATCTGGGGCTGCTGAAGGAGGAGCTAGACACGCTGTGGAAAACGCCAGCCAATACGTGGAACGCCGCAGAGAAAGAATATTTCCCTATGAGAGCCGCACTGCTCACGACGGTGCACGACTATCTCGGTTACGGATATCTCGCGGGGAAGGTAGTCCACGGATTTTCTGGATGCATAAGGTGCATGGATGACACAACGTATCGCCAGCTAGATAGAGATCCCGGGTCTTCGAAAACCGTGTTCATGGGACATCGAAGGTGGCTTCGCGATGATGACCCGTGAAGGAAACGCAAGGATCTGTTCGATGGTGAAACCGAACCCCGAAAACGCCCGCGTATGAGGAGCGGCGAGGAAATAGACGAGCTATTGAAAAATTGGAAAGATTGCCCACTGGCGGGAAAGAAGCAAAAGGCGCCATAGCCGGGAAAGAAGCGAAAGGCGCCAGAGCCGCTGCTAAAGGTATGGAAAACGAGGTCTGTTTTCTGGGACTTGCCGTACTGGAAGATCCACCGTGTGCCTCACAGCCTTGATGCCATGCATATCATGAAGAACGTGTGCGAGAGTCTGCTTGGTACCCTGCTCAACATGCCAGAGAGGACCAAAGATGGGCCAAAAGCAAGGGCAGACTTGAAATCAATGGGCATCAGGCAGGACCTTCACGCTAATGATGATGATGATGATGATGATGATGATGATGAGGCGAAGCAGGACACATAAAGTCGTCGCAAAGGCAAAAAGGCCAAGAAGACCGGAAATGACTACCCTCCCGCGTGCTTCACTCTAACTCAGGAGGAGATTGAGCAGTTTTTCACCTGCCTCGTAGGACTAAAACTTCCTTACGGTTACACGGGGAAGATAAGCAGATACCTAGACCCAACGAAGCAGAAGTTCAGCGGGATGAAGTCTCACGACTGTCACGTGCTGATGACGCAGATATTTCCAGTTGCAATCCGTGGGATCATGGACGCGTATGTCCGTGAAACGCTGTTTGGCCTATGCAACTTTTTCGATGTCATCTCTCGGAAGTCGATTGGCGTGAGGCAACTCAGAAGGCTACAGGAAGAGATCATGGTGATACTATGCGAGCTTGAGATGTACTTCCCGCCCGCATTCTTTGACGTTATGGTGCATCTACTGGTCCATATCGTGGAGGATATCATCCAACTAGGGCCGACGTTCCTGCACAACATGATGACGTTCGAAAGGATAAATGGTGTCATCATAGGATACGTTCGCAACATGTCACGTCCAGAGGGAAGTATAGCCAGGGTCTTTCTGACCGAAGAGTGCATCTCCTACTGCACGAATTATCTAGGCATCGAGAACCCCGTTGGTCTGACCGTCAATAGGCACCTCGGCAGGCTCGCTGAATGGGGTCACCGTGAGGATCGCTGCGAAATGCATGTCGACTTCGAGGGTCGACTCGCCGACTTTGAAAGAGCCATGGGTACTGGCTTTCCAAGTGGACCAATGCTTCTTCATTACCGACCCGTCAAAGCCCAGTCGTGTTGTCATGAGGAGAGGCAAAAGGAAGATCATCGAAATGGATGGAGTAGCCAATGAGCAAGACTTCGACAAGTACGGTGACCCAAAGATCGAACATGACGACGACGATGAAGTAGCAGCACACACCACAAGAAGAAGCAGGACCACCCTACCTAAAGGACGTCCGTTCCACAGAAGAACTCCATTTGCGAAAAAGAAGGGCAAGAAGATTGTGAACAGATAGCTAGCTATGATCGATTGTATTTAAATCGTAGTCTTCATTTCTTGATTGTATTTCACGGGCACTTTTTGATATCATGAATATTTTTAAATTTCATGGGCACTTTTTGAATTCATGAGGACACTCGATCTCGATCCCACCCGCACCCTCCCCCGCTAGCTCCACTGCCGCCGCCGACCCACCGCAACCCTCCCCCGCTCCACCGCCGCCGACGAGCACCCGACCTGCCGCACCCTCCCCC
>NC_041393.1:709063665-709064264 GCF_002162155.2 Triticum dicoccoides
GATGATATTTTCAAGTAACAAAATTGATGATATTTTTTAAAAAATTATTACTATTTTTATAAAAAATATTACTGTTTCATATTCATATTCATTTTCTAAAAAATAATAATAATAAAGTGTAGACTACAATTGTTGTTAAACAACAATTATTACTGTTTTTTATAAAAAAATATTACTGCTTCATATTCATATTCATTTTTAAAAAAATAAAAAAACATACTAATGGCGCACAGACGGGGGGTGCGCCATTGCTATCTAAAAAAAAGATTTCTAATGGCGCACCGACGGGGGGGTGCGCCATTGCTATTATAAAAAAAAGATTTCTAACGGTGCACCGAGGGGTGGTGCGCCATTAGTAAGCTTCCCCCTAGCTATTCTCCCTTTCCCTCGCCAGATCCCCTTCGACCCTCTCTTCCTCGCCACCAGATCCACCCGCGCGCTGCCCCGACCCACGATGCCGCCGCCCCGACCCTCTCCGGACCCCACCCCCGCCGCCCCGCGCCCCCGCGACCCCACCCCCGCCACCCCGACACTCGTCGGACTCCACCCTCCCCGCGCCCGCGCCCCGGCGCCCCCACACCCGCCGCCCCCGTGCCCCC
>NC_041393.1:709064643-709075647 GCF_002162155.2 Triticum dicoccoides
GCCCCGACCCTCGCCGTCTTCGTCTTCGTCTGCGCCTTCTTCCACCTCCGGCCACCGCGGCCTCACCGTTGAACCGTCCCCGACCACGCCGTCTACTCCTCTGCGACCACTGTGAGATGCTCTTCAGTTTCCCCTCCCCCCCTTGGTCGTTTGCTTCCCGTAGCGCCGCACCTGTGATTTTGCCGCACCACTATCCGCCATGGTCGGGCCTTGCTCCGTGCACGGCTGCACCATGCTGCCCACTGCCTAACCTCGCCTCCGGCTGTCACCCGGGCGCACCAGACCGCGCTCACCCCGCCCCTGTCCACTCCCTGGTCGTGGGGCCGCATCCTGGCCTGCAGCCATCCGCTCCTGATGGCTGATTATCTAGTGTTGTTCTAGATAACGATTAAACGTGGCTGATTATCCTCTCAATTCGGTCACTTGCTCGTTTTAGTTGAATGATTGCATTATAGTCCACTTTTTCAGTAAAATGTTCTGTTGCAATTCATTCCATTAGTTTGGTGCTGAAATGATCTGCCGTAATTCCTTCTTTCTGTTGCATTGTTTGGAATTGTATCTCACTTTAGTTGCTAAACTTTCCGGAATTAATGCTTCATATGATGTTCAATTTTTGCATAAGTTGAAGAAACAATAGTTCTACTGACAAGCAGAAGAAAGGATTGGGCTCTAGTCCAAATGATGTTTAACATGAATTTAACTAAACATGAATTTTATGTTGTTGCTGCTGAAGATGAGTAGTTGTAGGAAGATGATGCATAGTAGTTTTATGTTGTTGTAGTAGTTGTAGGATGTTATTGTAGTTGAAGTTGCAGGAGTAGATAATGGAGTACTGCCAATTTACTGTTAGTAAAGATGTTGAATACACAACTGTTGTTTACTCTAGTGATAGGAGTAGTAGTGGTGGCCATCTAGTTGGACTACTACTGCTAGGACTTGCTCCAGATTTTAGGATTTCTTTTCTTTTAGGATTTATTTTCTTCTAGGACTAGGTTTTTATTATTTTTCTGTTGTGATTGTTTTTTGAGCTCTTTCTTTTTCATTTCCTACTATCCTTATCCTAATTATGTTAAATTGTTATGACGTGTGTAACAGGATTAGATCTTGGATTTGCTAGTGGACTTTGGGAGTTTCTTAGCTAGCTTGGTGACTCCATATTTTTCACTATTTCAGCAAGTCTTTTGTAAGCATTAAACTTTCAGCACCCCATTTTTATCTTATGTGTACATCTGTTTGCTTCCAATTGCTATATATGTATTGTTGTTACTAAAAATGATGAAGCTCTTGTCAATTTCTATACATATATATGTGTATGATGATCCTCCTTTCCTGCAGTAGTATAGCACTTGCAGTAGTATGGCACTTGCATTAGTATGGCACTTGCAGTAGTGGTGCCTACGCAAGATACAGTTCAGATTCGATTAGTTCCGTAAATTTGTATGACCACAGGTTTGTATAGTTTCCGAGATTTGTATGACCAAAGATACAGTTCAGATTTGTTTAGTTCCATAAATTTGTATGACCAAATATATATTTCAGATTTGTATAGTTTCAGAGATTTGTATGACCAAAGATACACTTTAGATTTGAATTGTTTCAGAAATTTGTATGACCAGAGATACAGTTCAGATTTGAATTGTTTCAGAAATTGGTATGACCAAAGATGCTATTGTATATAAATGGGCTGCTGTAGAACTCTTCTTCATCTTTACAGTGCCGTTGTATAGAAATATGCTGAATTTTCTGCTCTGATTGTTGCTCAAAGAAATTTAGCAAAAAAATGGGGTCCTGGGAGACGCCGCTGCTGCTTGAGGCCCTTGAGAGGCCCTTCGTGTCGTGATGATTTTGCAGGTACCCCGAGAGGCCCTTGAGTTTGCCGGAATGTCGATTAACTTCCGTTCCGGCAAATTCAGGTACTCCATATGTCCTATTTTCAGCAAAGGTCATGCTGAAATTTTCCGTGAATTTTAGCATGACTTTGCTAAAAATCGGACATATGGGGTACTTGCTACTAATGCATGGGCCGGGGTATCTTAGTACTTAATTAAGTATGATCAACTGCCCCTTTATTCTTGCTGCATTAAACCATAGGTGGCAATAGAGCCAAGTGATTAGGCCCAACTTAGAATTCTCCTCACCATTGATAAACCCTAGATGATAAACCCAACATAGGTGGCAATAGAGCCAAGTGATTAGTGCCAAGTGATTAGGCCCAACCTAGGGTTCCTCGGCATCGATAAACCCTAAATGATGAAACCTTGGCTTTTAGGGTGCCTCGGTGTCGATGAGAACCTAAATGATGTACGCTTAGGCTTTTAGGGTGCCTCGGCGTCGACAAACCCTAAATGATAAAATCTTAGCTTTTAGGATGCCTCGGTGTCGACAAACCCTAAATGATGAGACCATGATCTTGTTCCTTGACAATAACCAACTTTTTGACCAAACTTTTTTCCTATTTAGAGCGAAACATGGCCCAAAACGATGAGGTCGGCGGTTCGGGCGGCAAGCAATTTTGGGAGCTATCCCAGGAGTTGGAGAAAGAACATCACTGCTATGAGGACGCTGTGGAAGACACCGATCCTGACTACACAACACCTAGTGGCATCGGGGATGACACCAGTGATGGCTCCGTCGAGGATGGAACCACTGATGATGGCGGCGCACACACAGATGGCAGCCAACCGAAGAGGCAACAGAAGGACCGGCGCCCGAGCGTGCTTGGCACCGTCAGGGAGGAATTTACTGAAGTGGACTCCGACGGGAATCCGACGGCGCCCAAACAAGTAGTACTCTGATCAGCTCGGGTGCATTCTCCGGAGCACTGTCTCGATCAACACCGAGAACCTAAGGCATAAGGACCACGGGAATTTGCGCAACCTCCTCTTCACGAAGCTGCACGAACAATACAAGTTCCCCGCTGAGTTTGCAAACACACGCCTCTCAGGGAATAAAGTGAACAGTACCGCCCTCACGAGGATGAGCACGACCCTGTCTACTTGGAGAAGCACGGTGAAGGCAATGATTGACAAAGGTGGTAGTTATGACAAGATCAAGGCGAAATATCCTTTGATGAGTGAAGATGAGTACAAGGAGTTCAAGATCAAGTGCGAGAGCAGCGCAACCTCCGAATCAAGTCAGTGGGGGAAAGAAATGCGGAGGTTGAACTTAGGGGTCCACCAACTCGGTCCCGGCGGTTACAGAGTGGCGGAGCCTATATGGGACAAGGAGGACGCGGAGCGTGCCGAGCAAGGCCTATCTCCCAGCTTCGAGAAATACCGTGACAAGCAGACCAAGAACTTTCTCAGGGCCCGGTACAAGGAGGACCCGTTAACAAAGGAGCTTACCACAGATCCGAAGATCAGGGCGCTCGAGCTTGTTCTGGTAAGGAATACACCCCCGCGTAATTAGCTCCATATGGTTGCACTCTAATTAATCCCCAATATTTCTAAATGGTTCACGTTCCTTCCGCAGGACACTGAAAGAAGTAGCGCGGGGTCGTCTCAGAGCTCCCCTTTCGACACCCCTTTAAATAGGGCATTGAACGTAATGAAAAACAAGGATAAGCTCAGTAAGCCGACGTCAGCTGGTCGTGTGGCCGTCAAAGGCTTGTCCGCAAAATGGTCGTCATACTATACCGCTGGTGGGCGAAAGGAGAAAAAGACCAGCTTGGAAAGCCAGTCGCGCGAGGTTGAAGCACTCAAGGCACAAGTGGCGCGGATTCCAGAGCTTGTCCAAGAGCAAGTGGAACAACAACTGGGAACGAAGCTCAACGCCATGGTGCCTACGTTGATTCATGGGCTGACGACGTGGATTGCGGGCGGCCAACAGGGGCCTCCCCTGGTTCCCAGCTTCATGGCCAGCAACTCGCACAGCACGCAGGCGGCGCCATTGGTGTCTCCGGTGGAGGCGGTATTCGTGTCTCCGGCGTCGGCACGGGCATTGGAGCTTAATGCACCCGGGTGTACGCCGGTCGGCACCTCGCCAGCAAGCGGCCCCTCCGTCAGTTGCACGCCCGCCGTTGGTGGTGCCTCGACATTAGCCGAGCTCGACGGCATCACGGTAACTAATCCTCTCGGCCGATGACTTCATCTCCTTGCCTTTGACTGGGCATCCCTGACGCCCTACATGTTTTCGCAGGGCGCCACCGACGTTCCTTGCACTCTTCTGCACTTCGTGGGCGGCGAGTTGGTCGATGTTGCCAAGGGCAGAATCGTTCAACCGGGCAACCCCATGTTCCACGGTAATCCGATGCCACCCACAGTGTATAGGGTTGAAGTGGTTCGGGTGCCGCCAGGCTGCGACGAGCTGTTACCTCCGATTCGACCTGCTGGGGCCAACGAAGAAGATGAGATGACCCTCAGCGCCTGCGTAAACTAGCCCCTGCTTTGTCCGAAGAGCCAGATTCGTTTGGGTGCGGGGGACACCACCCCACAGACAAGACCGCCAGTCGTGCCAGCGCCAAGCCATGGCAAGAACGCCGCAACGCTACCGGACCTGCCGGACATCCCTATGCCGGACATCCCTATGGCACAGGATCCAGACATCCCTATGGCACAAGATCCGGATGACGACGATAACGACGACGGTACATTTACCAAAGTTGATAAGTACTTTGCCGAACATGGGTACGTTGACGAGTTCTGCGGGCCTCTTTCTCAAGAACCCAACCAAGACGACCGCGATCTAGCTGGTACGGCGGAGAAATCCAATTGCAACAGGCGTCGTCTGGCGTTCAGTTCTCAGGAGACGCCTCCAGCTCCCGCCTTCACCGAGCCTCAGATAGCTGAGGTGCGAAATATTATCAGCCCCAACACGCTCAAGAAGGTGGTCTGTGAGCAGAACTCGGTCCCATTACAGGAGATCAAGAAGATGGGACGGAAACGAAAGACTAACAAGGGCACCGGTGCGAGCTAGCCGGCACCAAGTTCGATCCGTGCTCAGGACGGGCCACCTTCACCTAAGGATATCTCGAGGAGGGTGCATGTGGCGGGTAGGGCGATGCTACCGCCAAATATGCTCAATGCTGCAACCGGTGCTATGCGGAGTCTGCACGATAGTGTTCTTTCTTTGGAGAAGCGGCGTCTTAGAGAGAATGATGTGGCATACCCGGTTTTCGTGGCCAAGGTGCCAGAGGGCAAGGGCTTTGTGGATGGCGACATCGGGGGTACGATCGTCCTGCGGTTTGATGACATCTTTGCTATGTTTAACCTTCATCCGCTGCACTACACCTTTGTTCGGCTGTTTTCGCTGAGTATGGAGATGCGGATCATTAGAGACAAGACCCCGGACATCGTGATAGTCGACCCCTTCTACATGCGTGCCAAGCACTTGAGCAGCACTGGCGACCGCCAAGTTGCGAGTTCACATCTCGAAGGCGTCATTCTGGCAAACCCAGATAGGGATAACTTCCTTGTGGCTTACTTTCCCGAGTAAGTCATCCCTTAACCGCCCCGTAACATATGATTTCTTAGATTTCGATCGTTTTTTTTCTAACATTCCGTGTTCTGTGCAGTGACACACATTGCACACTCATCCTCTTAAGCCCGAAATATTCCATGGCCATGTATTTCGACCCGAACGGTAACTCCAAGATAGACTACACAAATTTCAAGAAAGTTCTTGATGATGTTCTCCCCGGCTACGCCAAATCTGGAGGCACCTTCACCAGGGCAATTCGTAAGTATGGCAAGCACATGTTCTCACACAATACGAAGTTCTGCTGCGTCAAGCAGCCGCCTGGCAGTCAGAAGGATGCCTACTACGCCCTCCATCACATGCGGGCGATCGTAAGGGACCATCATCACCTTCTGCTACCAGATAATCTCAAAGATTGGGCCGCGAGCTTGTCGGCAATCCAGGACGTGGACCTTAGACAAGAATTCTTTCACATCCAGTCGGAGTTTGCAGACATCATCCATCAAGATGTCCTTCATACCTCGGGGCAGTTCTTCCTCAGATATCAACCATCCAACAGTGAGATAGATGGAACGCTACACATGCAGGGTGACAACGACCGCAATTTCATGACCATCACGACAGACGGCGGCTTCATCCACGCTCCTGTCCGATGAGTCGAGTCAAAAGTAGTGATGTGTGGTTCTGAAACATTGATTGGCTCATGTTGTAATTAAACTTCAATGAATTCGTATGTCTCTTTGGTTTGGACAGTCGTTCAACTTAGATGTAATCGATGCTATTTATTAGTAGGACCATGAATCGTGCTATTAATGTCTTGCTTTTCTCTTCCGATCCTTTTGTTGCATACTTACATATTGCTTATGTATTGTCTATTGTTTGGCTTGTGCATAGAGATGCCGTCGTATGTCGTGTACAAGGGTAAGGTTCCCGGAGTCTACGACGACTGGGAGGAGTGTCGGGGACAGGTTCACCATTTCAGCGGTAACAGTTACAAAGGGTACACAACTAGGGCGGAGGCCGAATCTAGATACGCCCGCTATCTAGCGAGAGAGAGGAGGGAGCGTTGGAGGAACCGGATGAAGATCAGTTTGATCGCGATGATGCTCATCGTGATGACCGCAACTCTCTTCTATGTGATGGTAGTTTAGATGATCGATATCGACTTGTAATGTGAAGACAAACTCGATACTCGCGGTCTTGAGACTTGTAATGTTTTATCTTTGTTCGGTCTTTTGAATTCGGAGACTAATATGATGAATTGTATTCGGAGACTAATCTTCTATTGTATTCGATGAATCTGCTGTTGCTGTGTGCTGCTGTCTATATTTTGTCCAATGATATATTTTGTAACCTGTGCAAAAATCAGAAA
This sequence comes from Triticum dicoccoides, assembly GCF_002162155.2. NCBI lineage: Eukaryota > Viridiplantae > Streptophyta > Magnoliopsida > Poales > Poaceae > Triticum > Triticum dicoccoides. Next base: position 709,071,431 of record NC_041393.1, read on the forward strand.
AGTAAAAAAAAATATTCATACTAATGGCACATCACTTCAAGGTGCGCCATTAGTATACCAAAGGATACTAATGGCGCATCACGACAGAGTGCGCCATTAGTATGACAAAGCACATGGTTACGTATGGCCCCCCGGGAGGCATACTAATGGCGCATGGTGTTACATACTAATGGCGCACTGCGTGGTGCGCCATTAGTATACCAGATACTAATGGCGCACCAATGGTGCGCCATTAGTAAAAAATACTAGTGGCGTGATACTAATGGCGCACCGGTAGTGCGCCATTAGTAGGCAAAACCGGTGCGCCATTAGTAGGCCTTTTCCTAGTAGTGCGTTGTTACCCTGGTCCGTCGCTAAAACTAGTATAAATAACAACTACTTGTTCCTCAAAAAAAAAACCATGCGACTTGCTGGATCCCTGGTGTCAGCCGCTCGTAGTGTAATTCTCTCGTTTATTGACTACGTTGACAATGGCATGAGCCCCAGATGTCCAACCATTAGGACCAGGAGGAACCATATTTTTGGGCTTGTACTATAGAGGCGCTTGCTTGCGTACTTCCATGACGCTGTTGGGTCCCTACTATCATCCTCTCCACGTACAATCATCTCCTTGTTCCTCTTGGTTGTTGACGACGTTGACAACGCAAGAGGGCGGCGCACCGCGCACGGCGAGCAAACCAAGGCCGCAAGGCGAAGGACGACAGCGAGGCCTCGGACAGAACGAACAGGAGCTATTGAAGATGCGCCGGTCCAGTCGCAGGCGGAGGGGAGTACGAGGGTTGGCTGGTTCGGGCATGGGTGCGTGTTGGGGCTGACGTCGCCGGAGAATAACATGACGTGTGGGGGAATAGAGGGAGGGACTGGCCAACGTTGGAGGGTACGTACGGTAGGGCGGCGGAGGCGCAGCCAGCCATGGGAGGCAGGAGCAGGCGGAGCCGACGGGGTGGTTTGGTTTGGGCGGCTGGAGGAAGAAGAAGACAAGAGATAGAAGATACACGACAGATGTTGGATGTCAATCCAACGGCTGGTAGGCAGAATCGTTTGTTGACTGGCTAGTAAGTCGACACCACCTTGGATAGGCTATTTCCTTGCGGGTCCCAAATGTCAGAATCCAAATCTGTCATGGTCATGCAGCCTTTCCTATGAAAATTTACAGCCCATTTGATGTGCTAGTTCGAAATAAGTTTGTGGGTGCTGGTGGGGGCTAATCACTTGGCTTCTATAATGCACAGTGAGCTCAAGCAGCCGGCGTGAGTGATGTTATTTCCCTTGGTAGTGATTTATTACAATATTTCACTCTAAATTAAACGAATGGCAAGCCATTTGCCTTGTTTCAAAGAAAATATGACAGTCACAGCCGAGTTGAAAAGGGCAGGAACATCTAACTCCAGCTTACAAACTGTACAAAAGCACGAGGGTTGATTGTTCATCAGGTTTACAAAAAAACCCAGATTGAAAAGGGCAACAACATCTAACTCCGGCACTATTTTCGGCAGTCACAGTCAAATGGATCGGTCAGGTCCATAGAATGAACATCCTGGGTCGTAAAATTTATTGGATTATGACCACAATATGTTGTAAATAGAAGCCCGGCACGTTCATAAGCTCTTTTTCCCACCTGAAACTCCTTTTTTTGCTCTTCGACATACCCATCCGTCAAAACCATGTTGCTGATAAACTTAAGCCTGATGGACAATAGTAACCTCGTATTCAGCAGGAAGAATGTGACAAATCTTGTGTTTGCACGGTTGGCTACATATCGTTCTAGCGTTATTGTCTTCAATCGAATCTCATGAGAAGTGAGAAAATCCCGATGCTTACAAATCCACCGATTGGTTATAACTTTCTTACCCCATCATGTTGCCTAAATAGACATGAAGATTGAAAACAGCTAAGGTCTAAAAGAAGAGTGTCAAAAGAGCAACAACTAAATGGTTAATTCTAGTAAACTATATGCGGGCTTCCAATGTGCGTGAAATTATCACCTTTATATACAACTTCTCTAGACATGGAAAGCATTGTAGCAAGCCAATAATCTTGTTCAGATCAAAACTATTCATTTGGATATATAAGATCTTGACAGAATCCAGCACCATTGATAGGCCATCCATGGAGAAACTCTTCATTGAGCATAGAACATAATATTAGTACAAAATGTGTACTCCAAGATGATATATAAATTATGCGCAGAAATTTAAAATGCAGCTTATGGTTACAAGTGTACATGATAATATAAAGTACCCGAAGAACTATGGAGCCAAACACCATATTGAAATGAGCACAGAGATCATGTATTACACCCAAGGTCTCTAGTTTAGGCGCAGAGAGGACGGTTATTTGCAACGGTGAATAACTAGAATCAAGGATCAAGCTTTGAAGTGAAGGGGCATCTTGGATGATGAGCTGCCTTCCATCAAAAGAAATTCCAATTCTTACAAGGTTAGGCGACTTTATTTGGAGACAACCGATTCTAACTGTGAAAACAAGCACCAAGCACTCCAGCGCTGGGCAACTAGAGTGGATGATGTTGTGCAATGAGGCCTCTGATATAGGAACCCACACAAGTGAAAGTTTCTTGAGAAATGGGAGTCGAAGGTTTAGTACCAAATTGTCTGGTAGGTAGCACAGCGCAAAGGTGGCGGTGTGGAGAGAGGAGGAAAACCGCGAGATGGACATCGGTGCTGAGGGCACAAGTTCATGGCATTCGGTATGTGGTATGTGATTTCCAGCGGAATAGTAGAACTCAAGTAGCTATAGTTCTGTGAATTCAGGGGATTTCAACCAGGCGTCCACTATGCAGGGCATGGTATGCTTGCTCAGGTAGCATGACGGGATGCAGAGGTTTTGAACGGAGCCCTGATGGGAGGAGATGATGGCCCTGGGGATTTCAAAATCATTGAAGAGAGATAGCTGACGACAATCGAGATTAAGGGGCACGACGCGCCATAGAGGGCGCCACCGAATTGAGAGGACTTGGGTGCGGAAGCAATCCTTGGTGGGGAGAAGCGAGATGATCTTCTCAAGGACGGCGTCCGGGAGATCGCTGATGCGGTCCACCCGAGATTCTACGGGTTCCTGGGATCCGGTGGGGGCGGGGTCGCTGCTTCTCACCGCGCTGCCGGGTGCGGGATCTACAACAGGCGTCGCCGCTGGTGGGAGCCTCATCTTCTTGGCGCTGGGGTCAGCCGACTCCATTTTCCTCGAGGGCGTCGCATCGCGCTCACGGATTTGAGCAGAGTAACGAATGACGAGCCTAGTTGTAGTACGAGTGAAGAAGAAGGGGAGCTGGAGGTTTTCTGTAGGAGTGAGGTGAGGAATTTGGGGGTACGAGTGGAGCAAGCTGATGTGAGGTGGGTGGGAGCGAGGAGGAAGAAGAGCACCCAGGTTTTGTTGGGGGGGCGATGTGCTGGGTGTGGGTAGCGCCTTTTGAATTGATTTTACTATTTACTAGTGTGGATTGACTGTTTTGTCTTGGGCCCAGAGAAACAATTACTACTAGTACAGTGGAGACACTCTACAGCTACCCAGAAAAACAATTACTACTAGTTCAGTGGAGACACTCTACCGCTTCTGGCTCCTCCTAGGTCACTGAAACGTCTCCCTCTACTGAATGCCGTTCTACTTTTGTTCACTGACATGAGGGCCATGCAGCATGCGGGCCCAAATGCCATCCACCAAATTAGAAGGTAGTATGCAGGCGGAGAGTCAACCCGCTCGTAGCGCGGCGGTAACGAGCCATCGTATCACAAAACCCCACCTCCCCACAGTCTAAGTTTGACGGACGAAGCAACCATCATTTCACTCTTCGCTTAATCCCCTTCTCCCTCACCGTCTTCAAGAAAGGCAACACTCGCATCTGCCACTGTTCTTCTCTCCCAATGAAAGGAAGGTAAGCGGATCCGTGATGTTGGTATATTTTCGTTCAGAGAAAAAAAGAACTTTTGCAAAGCAATAACCGATCCTCACTCTCTTTTTTGTTTCATTGTCATTGCGATTGTGCTTTCCTTTCAGTGGTCTCCTAGTATTCGTCAGTTTCATGATGGACCAAGGAGAACCAGGCAAAGATCTGCCGATATTGGAGCTAACGCGGGAGGCTGATCCCCACGAGACAGAGAGCTCCAAGAAGATGGAGGCAACCACAGAGCCAACCCCAGATACGCTCACGGCCACTACTGAGATGGTCAACGCCCCGTTTGAGGTTACAGCCCCCGTGGCAC
>NC_041393.1:709075863-709077898 GCF_002162155.2 Triticum dicoccoides
AGCTGCCCAAGATGATTTCCTTCTTTGCCGATCTCGATTGTGGTTTTTTATCTAAGTATGTGGTGATTTTTTTAGAAAAGGAAGTATGTGGTGATTAATAATGCAAAATTTTATTAGCTTCGATGCCATGCTATACATAGTGGTTTAAATAACTTATGTTTCTTATACTGAAAAGTAATTCAGAAATTGTTTCTGTTTCAGTTAGAGCCCTGATGCAGACAAGGATTGTGTGGTTGTGCATGTCACTCACTATCAGGCGGACGACATGAATATACGCACTGGGAAAACAGAGTTCTTAGGCTGTTGGATCCTGGAAGCCATTTGCGGTCATACCAATGAAGAGTTGTATTCCAGCCTCACTGTTGTCAGGCGTGTTGTCTAGGGTGTACTGAAGCACAAGAAGTTCAAAGCTACTCCTTCGTTTGTGAGGCATACTGTTCTTGTCAAGCTTATGCTGGAAGATGACGTGGCATGCCTCCACAAACAAGTTTATCAGTGGCAAGGCCACAAGGTTGTCTTCATGAAGGTTCACAGGATTGAGCTGATGCGGGACGTCCTCGATGATGTTCATGGCAAGGTCCGTCTTGTGTCCAGCCCAAATTAGATCGAGGCATGAAATAGTTGCCCCAGCTAGTGTTTAATAGTAGTTTGGATTGTGTCTAATTATCCGAACCTTGCATGTTATCGACCCCTTTGGGGCTAGTACTCTGTTTGAATCCGTCTACGGGAACTGCTGCTACTTTTGTGTGCCCATGAATCATGTGAGAACCATCGTAATTGTTGCCGACACAGATGCGTCCTCACTAGTTTTTTCATGAATATGGCATGGTAAGACATAAGTTGTCACAGTTTATCATACGAGCAGTGTGTGTTTTGATGAAATAGAGCACTCGTTCGAGAACCATGCGCTGACGTATACATAAGTACAGTACTTGTGAACACTGTTGGTGCTACCCCACTTGTAAGCAGTTGTCCATCACATTGGCTCAGCTCGCTTCAACACTAGGCTATCGACCAGCTAACAATCAACAATCTGCGGTCTGACATATAAGCAACTATGTATCTTGTTACAGTGGTTCATGCAGTTAATTGAGGCCACAATGTAATAAATTCCAAATGTTCAACGCTAGTCTAGCGCTCATGTGGAACACTCACGTTAAACTCGTCTTCATAAAAATCTTGAAAACCACAAGTTAAGCAGTTTTATACATCTCAATGATTCATAGAACATAACAAACATATACTAGTTAACAGCAAAAGACAAAGTTGTGAGAAGGTTTACAAATCAGGAAAAAACAAGCAAGGCTTCTCTGAGCAAAGGGCCTCCCGGCAGGCTTAAATTTCCTGGAGTTCACTCTGGTTTTTTCTTGTTGCCACCATCTAGGGTTAGGTTCTCTCATTCCAAAATAACCAATTATAATTGTGGTCTCAGCTGGAATGCTGAACTGAACCATGCAGTGTACTGACCAGTTGAAATGCTTGTGCATTCCACTAAATTTAAGCACCGTTATTTGCAGAAATAAGCAGACCACAATGCCTCTTGTCCGCGCACCTGTCCAAAAAACCGTCGTGCAGCCGTGCCAGCTACACTACTGGAAACAGGGAATTTGCCATCAGCCAGCTCTTTGCCATCTGCCAGCAGATGGCAAAGAACGTCTTTGCCATCTGCTTTTAAAAAACATATGGCAAAGAACTGACAGACGACAAAGAACATGGTTGCCATCAGCCAATTCTTTGCCATCTGCCAGTGGATGGAAAATAATCTTTGCCATGCCAGCAGATGGCAAAGAGATTGGCAAATCCTCTGGTCGTCAGGGGTGTAAAGGCGTACCAGCCCCACCTTTTTGCCATTTGCTAGCAGATGGCAAAGATTCTTTGCCATCTGCTAGCAGATGGCAAAGAGATCAGGTAAAAAAACTATGGCCTCTATCCCCTCCCTCTCTCCCCTCCTCTCCCTCTCTCCCACGCATCTCACCCGCTGCCGCCCAAGCACCCCGCCGCCCCACCACCCCACCACCCCACCGCCGCACCCAGC
>NC_041393.1:709078336-709093328 GCF_002162155.2 Triticum dicoccoides
CACCACACTCGAGCTCGCCGACCGGAGCCCAGCCGCCCCGCCCCTCCTTCCCGCCCTCCTGGATCAAGCCGCGCGGACGTGCTCCCCTGCGTGCACCCCTGCTCTGCGCGGGCTTGGCTGCGCACCTTCCCCGACCTCCTGGCGCCCCTGCCTTGCCCGGCCCTACCTCCCTGCAAAGCCGACGGCAGTCGCTGCCCTCCCGCTCAGTCACCAGTGACCAGTCCCCGGCGGCAGCAAGCGGGAAAGTGAGCAAGAGCAACCCGATTTCTGATTTAGGGTTAGCTTTTTTTGCACAGCGGCATCGAAAATTGGCCAGCAATGCTGATTTCTGAAGTCAATCAACTCCATTCTCCTCATGTCTCCACGAAGGAAGAAAGAAAGATGACTCCGATTTTGTTTCATTGGGAGAATTGACTTAAGATATCAGTATTTGCTTTGTTAAGATCAGGATAATTTTCTCTTGTCAATTTCTCTTATTTTTCATTCTCTTGTCAATATATCTGTAGTGGTTAATACTGTGAAATGGCCCTCACTATACCTGAAGTTTGAGCTATCGTACTAGATAAGTAGATTATTCTTGTTGTTTTTTGCATGAAAAATTAGCACTTGAGATTCACATTTACGCTGTTTCTGGAATTAGGGGGAACCGAGGAAGTCCTTGCATTGAATAAGAATATTTTCTTAAACATACACCTGCCATAAATACACAGGACTCCCTGACATTATGTGTGCAAATTCTTTAGTTTGCACTAACTGATTGAAAGTACAGATAGTTTCCATGCATCTATGGTACATTGTCGTTCCAAAACATAAAAGCTTACTATCCATACATAAAGTACAGAGTACATAATGCTTGTCTTTTCCTAATAATAGATAAACGAAGAAACATAAGACAATGTTGAACTTGAATTCATGTTGCAGCATCAAAGTAGTCGCTGGCTCCATTGCCATGGCTTCTCTGAATTCATGCATCCAAAAGCTCCAACCAACAGGATTTAGGCCCCCCTTCCACCTGACCGTGCACTGGCAGGTTTAACATATACAGATTTTCCATTTCCTTGCATAATTTAGCTGCAAAATTTATTAATCAGAATAGGCATGCTATTAAATGAACCATCAATTAAAGCAATCGCCAGTACATAGTCTCAGTTGACACATTACTAATAGAATGTATCAGTTACCTTTCTTTCTGATTTATGTAACTAATATGTAGTAGCCAAGGGAATTGAGCAGACGCAAGCTTATTGGCACTATAATGGCTGGGTCTTTCCGCTTGACCTCCTCATCTTTTAGATTCCTAGATGAGGTTTGTTGTGGCAGTCTACACAAGCAGGCCAGATGCGGCTGTGCCCCTCTTTACATTTGGCGTCATCAGGGCCGGTTCAACGGGCCTAAGCTCCTGGTGAACACCATCTCCATCTGATTTCATCTTCCATGCCTACACAAGTTTTAATATTTTTTCAGTTTACCTCATATAAAATTATGTGATTATTATGTTAATTCGTTAATTCATTAATTCGTTTCCTTTTGAAGCCGGAAGTGGTGAATCAAACAAGGAGGAAGGGTGACACTATGTATTGTTCGACTCCTACCATTTATTAACTTTGAAACCCAGGAAAGGATTGTCCTCCAATCAAATCTGGCGTTGGTGCTTGCTGCTTAACAACGAACTGAAGAACATTGTTCAACTGTTACATGATTGATCAATGTTATTAATTTGTTTTCTTCTTCCTATAACCTCTCTAGCTAGCTAGCTAACCATTTACATGCTTGTGCCATGGAAAAGCTTCTGATTTTGCTTTTATTCAACAAGCATATCTAGAAAGGGAATCATTTAATACCCATTGAACTTACCGACTAATAGTTAAGTTATTGATTTCTCAATGATTCAAGCACCACCTCCTCTCACAAACCTTCACGCCGGTCATTGGAATAATTAATATCCATCGCCCCCTTTTTCAGGGCAATCAGAAGGGCAGGATCGACATTGTCATGGATTTTGTGCGATACAAGCGGCTGACCTACACCATCGAGGACGAGGACAATTTAGGCGGTGGACGTTTAGAGTAGATGGCATCTAAGTAGTATTCCCGGTTTATTTCTGGGGAGATAAACTACTTTGAGGAGATCAAGAAGCTGAGAGTTAAGCTGAACTGTTTGTGGAAGAAGGTTCAGGAGCTCAAAGCCAACAACAACCAGGGCTTCGAAAAAGATGTAAGCTCTCTTGTTATATGATTTGCTACCTGTTCTTTCATCAGCAATTGTATGAATGAGGTATCTGCCTTGCAAATCTATTTTGCATATATTCTATACAAGGTAGTCTAATAATGTGTAAAATTCAGAGTCATTGAACATGACCACAACTGAAAATTAAAAATGCATTTGACAAATAGCATCAAATAATTTGAAACATTATATTTTTGATTCACATGTTGGCGTATTTATGTTGTGGTAACTTGGGATTATTCATCTAAGATTCTCATTCTTAAAATCTGTATATTGGTCACTCTCCTAGTGATTCTTTTCTATATACTCATTTTTTGCATCTTGATCTGTTTGTTCTTGGTACAACTTAAAACCATCCTGTCTTATTGTCTTGTAAGTTATATTGTCAATTTTTCTGAAAAACACCCCATCAGTTCATAGGGTATAGCTTTCTCATAATTTCAGATTAGCTACCTCATTCTTGAAGTTTATTATTGGGTGGTCCCGTTCAGGTAGGTCAACAACAATTTAAGCATATGTACAAGGCAGCGATCATTGGTGCAAATCGACGACCGACTTTTCATGTTACAGATTCTTCATTTCTTTTTCCTATCTCAGTTTGTTGGTGCATTCGGATTTTGTTTCGGGGACAAAGAATAGTCCAATTTTGATTGGGGAACCTGTTGTGGGAGAAATGACTATAGCTAAAGGGTTGGCAACCATGGAATGCTACTAATGAAGATTCAGTTTAAATTTTACACGCATACACATGTGTTTGAATGTTTTAGTTCATCTATGCTTTTTATTATATTATTTTTTACAGAATAGTGGGGTTATAGTTATTCTGAGAGCCTTGTTGAGAGTATTCTTAATTGTATTCATTGCTTCAGGTACCTGCTTATATGCCTTATAAGTATTCTCCTACAATTTGACATGCTACAACAGGAGAAGATTTATATATGTTTCTCAAGCATTTTTACTAAACTATGTGTGATGTCATACAGAGAAGCTAAAAAGTACGGCAGTTCCGCCTCAAGAGACGCGCCTAGGGCGCGTCCCAGCTACTAGTCATCTCACCTTCATCTCTATAGGTATAAGTCTTTGTTGGATGTAAGACCGCTACTCTGTGTTCATATAAGCCTACCTATTAATAATATCTCTGATTTATTTTATGAATATACATTGCAAGTAATGCATTTTTGTTGGTCCTATAACTACTACCTACATTGCTCAGCTTGAACAGTAATCAAAGTCCACATGAGTTGATCGGCAGTTCCATGTTTATGTTCTACCCATAGCACCAAAGGGGGAATGAAAAGTGTGGCCACCTACCTGGCATCGGACATGCACGCCTCAAGCGGCGCCACCCGGTGGCGCCCCAACCACTAGTGACTTAATATGCTTAGCTAACTCTAAAATGACATAATATGCTTAAGAAATGACATATTTTAGCTCCTAAATGACTTCACATGCTTAGCTAGCTCCAAAATGACATAATAACCTTACTTAGCTCTAGAATGACCTTAGCATGTTTTACACCAAAATGACTTAGTATGCTTAGCTAGCTCAAAAATGACATAATAACCATACTTAGCTCCAAAATGACCTATTTTACAGATATAAGTTGCATCATAATAATCTTCACATTTTAGTTGCATCATAATAATCTTCTTCTTCTAGTCTTCTTCTTCTAAGTTTCTTCTTTCACGTTTTACAGATTTGCTTAAGATCACGGAAGCTTGGGTTGATGGAGTCTTTGTATTTAGTTTTTGTTTTGACCTTGTGAAACTTGCTACCTATGGATGAAACTGTGTAATATTGATGAAACTATGTATATGTACGGATGAAACTTGCTACTATTGGTAACATATGTTGGATATATGTGTTCATGACTATTGGTAATATGTGTTGAATATGCTATATGGGTCATATAAATATATTTGTGTTTGATTTTCTGTGAAAATGAATTGATATAAGAAAAAACAAAATTAAATGGGGCAATATAGTCACTTTGCCATCTGCTGGCAGATGGCAAAGAGCTTTGCCATCAGCTGGCAGATGGCAAAGAGGCCACGTGTCATCTACTTGTAAAATTTGGGCTGGCCGATTTGGGCTCTTTGCCATCTACCAGCGGATGGCAAAGCTCTTTGCCATGTGCTGGCAGACGGCAAAGCATGCAGCCTTTGCCATCTGCTGGCAGACGGCAAAGAGCCTGCAGCCTTTGCCATCTGCTGGCTGACGGCAAAGTATGCCGTTAGCCTTCTAATGGGGCTAACCCTGTTAAGAGGCTTTGCCATCTGCCAGCTGATGGCAAAGCCACAGGCTCTTTGCCATCAGCCAGCAGACGGCAAAGAAGCCTTTGCAGGCAGGGTTTCAGACAAACTGTTTGCCATCTGCTGGCAGATGGCAAAGCCTTTGCCATCCGCCGATCGTGCCTTTGCCATCTGCCTTGCCATCTGCCATGGCAGATGGCAAAGTGCCAGATTCCAGTAGTGCTAGTCCTTGGTCCATGGAAGAACTGGCAGAAAGTGCATTCCGGGCTAGGATGCATTTGTTTTTGCTCATCCCTGCACTGCAATCAGGAAGTAAAACATACAAATCAGCTTCTTTTAGATTGCGTTGGTCATTCTACCTTAGTTACTACCAATGTAGGAATACCTTGAAGACTGGAGGTTAGAAGACGGCAACGAGGGATAGCCATCTCATTTTGCGCAGTTGTACTAAAACTGAGGTGTGTGCTTTTGATTGCACGGATAGAAACGATACGGAGACAGACATCCCGAAACGCTATGGAGACAGACATCCCTATTTGTGCAAATACGAAATACAGTTATTTAAACAGTGACATATATTACTACTTTCCCCCGTTTCCTCTTAGAACCAAGTCCTAGATTCATGCTACATCTTTCCCACTTTCTTCCCCGTTTGAACCAACGCTTTGAGTTGACTGTATGAACTAGCTTTACTTCTAATAATAGTAGAAGTCTAGGTGGCTTTGGAATAGCGGACGGAAGTAGAAAAGGATCCACACGAAGGGGGAAGAGCTGGGGCAGTAGAGCAAGGCAGGTTTCGAAGGAGTATATACCTGAGGGTCGTCGGCATGTGGAAAAGACGGCGTCGGGAGGCTGCATCTTGGCCACAATACCGCAGGGAGGAAGAAGGGGTCGGAGGCCCTCCCGAGCCGGTGCTCTCTCAGAGAGAAAAACACGGCCGCCGATTGGGACGCGCGGGCAGCCGTTGGTCTCCTCCCTCGCCGACGATGACAGCGTGAACGATGCACCTACACCCCCTACCCCGGTCGAGGTTGTCCGGCCGGATTTGTGACCAGCCATGAGCTGAGAGAGAGAGAGTGTGGCCACCTATGTCATGCTTAGATCTGGAGAGCAGGAGAGAGTGAACGAGAGGAACCCTAGTAAATCAAGCGCTAAGGCTCCTTCTTTTATATATAGTGGAGTGATTTTGTTGTACCGGCTTCAAAAAATGCGCTCCTACGTGTACCCGCGAGTGGGTGTGAGAGAACTAGTGCGTGATTGCACTGCTTCTCTTCGTGAGAGTACAATATATACTATGCCCAAAGAACGTTCGCCGCAAGAGTAATAATATAAGTGTGTGACGTGTGAGCTAAAATAAAATGTGTGCGCCGTCTTTTGTTTTTTATAAGTTCTGAGGGCAGGGTGTGAAGAGCACATATGTGTGTGACGTCTACCTGCAGATAGACGATGGGTGCCACGTGCGAGTCTGCGAGAGGACTTGGGAGAGTTGTGACTCGTGAGGGTGCGTGTGCGTGAGAGAGAGGGGGGCACGTATCAATGCAATGCATGTGTCCGTAAATCATTATTCGACAAACATTCGCCACAAGCCTTTTCCTGATGAACACTGTAAGAACCCTTAGATCGGCATCCGACAGTGTCAGTTTTGCCATGTCATTTAACAGAACAGCCACTCCTCCTACACACAAATCTTCCACGTGAGTGTTAGCAACTGTTGTATGCTCCCTCCGTTCCGAAATGCAGTGCATATAGGTTTATTGAAAATTAGAACCTCGCAAACTTTTACCGAGTTTTCGTGTACCAAATTGCACATGTAGAATACCCTGTATATATCATTTCATTCATCTTCGAGAGGTAACTATAAAGATGGGTGAGGAGTCTACAAATAAAGACCATTGTATCACCCGCTGCAATTTCAACCATCCTTTAGTGTTGAGGAATATCATAGGAACTCTATATGATATGATTTTTATATGATTTTTTCCCTTTAGAGCCAATTGGTTCATAGGAATAGATTCATATACTCTACATTTCAAAGTAAATAAACATGATATCATTTCTATAGCTTTAGAGCCACTTGGTTCATATGAATGGATTCCTATACTCCCTTAATTTCAAAGGAAAATAAACATTAGCGTATATTCAATAGAAAAGTTCCTATGATATGAACCAAATTACATTTCTTTACTAATCCCTCCTCATAGGAATTGAGATACATGTCATCTCTAGATTCAATAGAAAAGTTCCTATGATGTGAACCAAATGACATCTCTTTTCCAATCCCTACTCATAGGAATTGAGATCCTCCATGTCATCTCTTTCCCTACTACTTCCATGTATACATCTTCTATTCTAAATAGATAGTACAACCCACTAGTTGCTTTTTTCCCAAACATGCAACTATGGCACAAGAACTATATAGTGTGCCAATAACTTTGAAAGATGGTCGTTGGATGAAGCTAACCCGACAGTGCAGAGATGGGCAAATCCGAGCACTACTGGCCGTTGGATATCATCAACATTCCATCAGATATGCCACATGTACAATTTAGAAGACTCCATGGTTGAACTTAAGCATAATGCACAAACCTCAAAACACAAGCACTTCCTCCTTTGTTCTAGAATCTTCTGTGTCGTAATTGATTCTTTTTCTAAATGAATTGCCATTGTTTGTTTTTTACTTTATGATTTACAATGCACAACCCCATGAATCTTAACATTTTTATAAAACTAATTGATTTTGAATGAGATGAACTATAAGAACTAAACGAACATCTACATCATGCATATATGACTCAAAGCTTTACATGCTATAGTGTGTATTTATTCATAATTTGGGTTCGAAATCTCATGCGTTCAATACATGTGTACCTTACTAGTTTTGAGTAGAGTAGCAAATTTCACGCGGCCCCGGATATATCAAAATGCAAGGCCCATGCATCATTTCCTTTCGGTCGAACCTACGTCCACAATTTTTTGTACGTGCTATATCTCCACTGGTCCCCGAACCCAAAATGCTGCCTCTTTCCCGTAAAACCAAGCGGCCCACACATATTTAAGGCGTCGACTCGAACCCGTTTACTACGACGTGGCCCCGCACGCCGTAGTACTCCTACAAACCTTACCGCCGCACTCATCATCGGTTTTCTTCAAGAGGGCGAGGGAGAAGCCGATTTGTAGTGGAGGCGCTTTAAAAAAAGGATCTGTAGTGGAGACCCCTACCCTAGGGTGCCCTAGGTAGCTGCCACACGCATCATTGTTTTCTCTTTTGTTTATGCTCTGGCATGCTAGAGTGAAATGATGGTTGCTTCGTCCGTCCAGCTTAATGTGGGAAAGGTGGGGCTTTGTGATTTGACCCCTCATCGCTCATTTTCTACTACTGCGGCGCTACGACCGGGGCCTCCAATTCCAACTGCTGCTCCGAACTGTAATTTGGTGCATCGCACGTGGAACAAGATGGTGGATGAGCCACATGTCTGCCAAAGGGGTCCTGTTAAGTGTGTCGCCATTCCATGTGCGGACTGACCCTGCTTGAGTTGCTACGCCAACACGACAGGAGCAGCCTACCACTTGGTTTTGCTCCTTGGTGAATCCCGACTATATTGATCTAAAAAGATACATGCTGAACTACCCTCTCCGTCTCTGTTTTTTACTTGTAGGTGTCTCGGTTTATAGGGCCTGCACGTAGTTCTAGGTCATCCATTTGACTAACTAAATATGAGTTACTATGTCACAAAAAGTATTCATTGCATTCTTATTGGTTGATATGTGAAGAAACAAAAACAAGGTAGAAGTTAATGCATCGCGCCTTAGTATTTTGGGATTATTTGGTTTTCGTAAGATGACTTACTCACCTAGACGGAGGGAGTAGTTGTATTTAAAAGTTGAGGGCGGGGCTTTTCCTGTGCGGTAGGCGGGGCAGTTCCGCCTAGTCGGTTCGACAAAGACGCGAGAAGACGAGGGAGTAGGCTGCTGCAAACGTAGGGTTGTGTGATTTGACAGCAAGTTACTGCTGGACAGGTGGGGCCCCGTGATTTGACTTGCCATTATCATTTTAACTACGGCGCTATGACCGACGTGAGTCTCCGGATTCCTGACCACCTCCACACAGGTGCCTCTCCCAATGCTCCACCATGTAGTAGTAGAGGCTGGCTCTTGCATGAGAGCCCACTTCTCCACTTTTTCCTTGCCTCTCTTTCCTCCACATATGCAAAAATGCCATGTAAAGCGCACTATTGTACTTACTTGCTCCTACAGGTGCTTAAGCTTGCCACATAGGCATAAAGTTTGATGTGGCAAGTTAATCAAGAAGAGAGAGTCTAGTTTGGTGACCCAAGGAAGAAACGGTGCTAAGCGCGTGTACCTAGGTGAAAAGACAATTTTGAGTCTATAGCTAATTAAATGAAGCAAACTTAGCAACACCATTTCATTGGAAGAGGTCACTCCTTGGCAAATGCAATAAATACTAGTACTCCCTGTGTCCCATTATATAAGAACATTTTTGACACTACACTAGTGTCAAAAACATTCTTATATTATGGGACGGAGGGAGTACGAAGAAAGAGCTAGAGAGGAGTAAAAAAACACTTATAGCTAACCTTGTTGTAGTATGAGTGACTAAGTGATGACTACGTATGACATGCCAACATCAGATAGCCTAACGCACCGTGTTAAATCTCCAAGGGCGCGACCGCGTGAGCGACGCGACGGTCGTGGTAGGCGCGACCATGATACGGGCTGCTGGCAGCCCTTGGATCTGAGAACAAACAGTCGCATGCTAAGTTGCTGAAAATTTTAAGAATAACCCTCCGGGATAGGATATTCACCCATAGGTCTAGAATCATGCCATGCAACCATTCGATCTCAGAACCAAGGGCTCTCGGAAGCCCGTATCATGGGAGAATGGAAAGCCACTACCCTGCCGTTCGCACGCTGGCAGTTCGCTCCTACTCGTCCCCGCACGTCCTTTAATACTATGGCGGTTCGCTCCTAGTCATCCCGTCCATTCACATTAGTACATTACGGTAGTTCCACTAATCCTAACCCTCCTCCCAAATCCATGGCGTCCCAAATCTCCCCGATCGGCGGTGAGTACAAGGTTAGAACCATCACCGGCGATGAGTTCGACGTCATCTACCCCCGTACTTCCGCGGCGGTGAAAGGATGCCTTTCTTGCTCCAGACACATGTTTGAAAACTCACATGATGAGTGGGTCACTGGGCTAGATGTTGAGTACACCACAGTCGTGGGACGAGAGAAGGATCTAAAGGACGAAGAGAGGAAGAAGCCCGCCGTGATCCAGGTTTGCGTACATAACGTTTGCTTGGTCTACCACATATGCCATGCCGACGTTGAGTGCCAGGATTTTAAGAACTTCCTCGAGGACAAAACAGTCAAATTCGTTATTGTAGACTTTAAGAACGATAAAGAAGTCATGCGTCGGATAGGCCTCATTATAGGCAACCCCTTCGACCTCCAGAAGAATCGGCTGGTGCCCTCTCGTCAGCCTTCAATGCTGACCCTGGCAGGAGCCATGGTTCATCCTTCGTACTGTAAACTGGAGAAACCTCCATACACATTTCATCACCATGCATGGCAGCGGAATGTACTATATATAGACCACATCCAGTACGCTGCAATGGATGGCTACCTTTGTTTCAATATCTACAAGGGTTCGATGAAGAGCAACAGCCAAGTTGGCGGTTCAAGCAAAGAAGTATCGGCCAAGAGGAAGAGGGACAAGAACGAAGTCGAGGACGTGGACGAGGACTCCGAGTAAGGTGGCAGTGTCGTTGCATTATGGTGGTTCTAAACTTCTAATGCAGTGCCTACCAGATTAGTTGCATAGTTTAATTTCAGGTGTGCTTAGTTTAATTTGAGGGGTGTGTTGTGCTGAGCCCCCCAGCAGAACTATGTTATGTTTCTTCTCGTTACTTTAACTCTTCAGCATGTACATACTAGTACTAGTATTTCTTTAATAAAATTTAGCACCACAATTAAGCACGTACTAGCCTTTTTAATAGTACTATATGCATAATTTGGCGACGAGCGCTCTCTATATGTCCCACCTTTTTTTGAAATTTCAATTTTTGCTCCATGGCGCAATCCATAGATAGTGGAGTACTACCTCCGTCCTGGTTTATTGGTCCTCATTGTAATCTGTGCCAAATTTTGACCATAAATTTAACTAACAAAATGCTCATGCATGTCACAAAAAATTATATATTTGAAAACTATGTTCGAATAGGAACCCAGCTTTATAATTTTTGATAACATGCACTAACATTTTGTCAGTTAAATCTTTGGTCAAAATTTAGCACAAACTACATAGGGGACTAATAAACCAGGCCGGAGGTAGTACTACTATACAAAAGTATACATTTTTTAAAAGGCTAGCCTACTGTTCATCACA
The DNA here is from genome assembly GCF_002162155.2 of Triticum dicoccoides. Classification (NCBI taxonomy): domain Eukaryota; kingdom Viridiplantae; phylum Streptophyta; class Magnoliopsida; order Poales; family Poaceae; genus Triticum; species Triticum dicoccoides. The sequence goes on from NC_041393.1 coordinate 709,089,224, forward strand.
CACACACACACACACACACACACACACACACACACACACACACACACACACACACACATATATATATATATATATAGTCAGTTAAATTCTCAACCTAGAACGACGTGCATGCCATGTAGTAAACCGATTCGGAGGAAGTATAGTAAAAATGAGGTGATTTTACCGAGCGATCGGCGGGGGAGCATGGCCTGTCATGCGGTCCCACGTGTCATGATGTACCAAGGCGATGCGCGTGTCCCTCTTGAGGCAGAAGCAATACTAGTACGTGGTTTGAGATGATGTCGAACCGAAGTGTGAAATGATGGTTGCTTCGTTCATCTGGGAAGGTGCGGCATTGTGATTTGAGATCTCATTGCTCATTACTACTACTAGGCCGGTACGAGTGGGGTGCGTCCCCCCTGCTGGTCTGCACTGTTATTTGGTGCTTGACACGTCGACCTGGTTGGTATATGTCCCACATGTCGGTGACAGGAAGTACAAAATTCATGAAAGGGAGAGTCGACGCAGGAGTATACTATAGAATTCATGAAAGGGAGTGACTTAGTTTTGGAAAAATCTGTTTTTACGGAGTACGTACCCACTAGGGTTTATAAAGCTCATCTAAAAAACATTCGTTTTTCGGTTTGATAAGTCTCAATTCTACTATACTAATAGTAATACCATTACATCTTGGATTTCGAGGTGCGTTAGGTCACCCGACCCAAGCAGTGTCTAGAGGAAACTAACCAATGCATGTACAAGTTCATGGAAATTTAGTGGTCATTCATGCATTCGTTCTAATTAATGCCTCGTTAAACATAACTTCTTGAGAAAAACGAGCGTACTGTGCAAACTACGAAATTAATTCGACCACTCACCGCCTACCTTGGTTGGAGAGATTTTGAAATTGAGCCATAAACTGGAAAGGCTCAATTACTATTTGTGGCCTTGTATAGATGCAAAATGTATTTTTTATAGTGGCCTTGTACAAGTAAATGGAGGGAGTACTAACCAAAGTACGTACGTAACTAGTAGGGACGAGGAGTAAACGGAGGGAGTAGTAAAATTTTCTCCTCGTGCTGCGAGCCACCGCGCGCGTGGGCGAGGGAGCGGGCATAAAGGCATACAATAGTACTAGTAAGCTTCACCTCATCCTGTGAGCCACCGCACCCGTGGGCGAGGGAGACGGCGTACTAAGCAAGTTTGTCCTTGTTCTACGAGTTGACGGGACACATCAAAAGTACTCCAGTGTATAGAGCCTTGCCTCTAAGGTAGGCCCCACATGGCTTGCCTCTTTTTTTAAACTAACATAATGCGTCAAGTCGCAATTTATTTGTTCACCCGTGGTAGATGATCCTCCCTCCACCAAGTGGACAACCAGTACGTGTGCCAAATTACCACGTGGGCTGCCTTTTTCGTATAGAAATGAGCTCCACCGTGTACCCGCGCGGGTGTGGTTGGGAAAGAGACGGGAGTACGTGCGCTGTGCGTGCACCTCTTCTCTTCGTGCACGTCCCCCACCTACATGGGTGTGTGTGAGAGAGATACAAACCTAGACATAATGCGCCGTCCATCCCCATGCCTCCGCCCAGTACGACCACCAGTCACCACCACGGCACCACGCCCCACTCCTCCTCACCTTATCTCTCATATTTCTCCCTCCATTTTTATATACAAGGGGCCGCTATCAAAATTACAATTTGCAGATATATAAGGCCACTAACACTAATCGATGCAATATTAATGGTGTTTGCCTCGTGGTACTAGCAAAGGAGGACATTAATTATCCCTTGCACGCATGCGGGGGTTTGTAAAAATATGCATCTTGATGTTCCGTGCAATGCACGGGCATCTCGCTAGTCCATGAAAACAACACATGGCAAAATTCCACGGCGAACGAGGGATTTGAATCTGTTGGGAGGGGCTATTTGGATCTTGCCCAGGGTAGCCAAAATATTGGCGACCCTTTTGTCCACCGGTGCCTTTGCCACCGATGAACGAGGAATGGCTCGGGTGCTTATGCTGTCATGCATCCTCCAGAGCGCACGTTGGAGACGAGCTCGCACGTGCTGTGGTTTTTTGTCCCACAACACCGCCCGAGCCGCCCGCAGACCGACCGGCGACCCGCAAATTATGCCATCCAACCGTAGCCACACACATTATGACAGCAACTCAACCAACCTGACGAAATTTACGCAAACACGTAGACAAACTGATATTTCATATAAACAACGACGGAAATCATATAAAATACCGGGTTTTCACACAAACATGTTGGATTTCATTACATTCAAATGAACTACGCGGTGCTAGTTCTGGACAACACAGGTATATAATACCTGGCCTAAATGGTCGCCCGCCGATCGATTTGTGTTCCTCATGTCCGGTAGCACGATCACCGGACTGCCGGGAGCCCCGGAGGAATATGCTTCAGCGCAAAGGACGACTCGCTTCCCCACTGCCCAACTGATATCATTGGCTGGTGCCGAAGATGATGGTGGCCGGCACCGGTTCGAGTTCATCACCGGCCACTACTTCGCCATGGCCGTCACCGGCTCAAGTTCATCCTAACATTCCTCTCTTCCGTGGAGCCCATGCGGGTTCGACGAAGGTCCTCGCAACAAAAGGATCCGGCAAGACACCTGTTGTGTACGCCGGCGTCGCCCCCGCGGTGGCCTTCTTGGGACCCAAGCAGCGGCGGCCTCCCGTGTTCTACTTCTCCTCGATGATGGCGGCGGACGCGGAGGCGCTGGCCACCGACTCGTCGCTCTCCGCGCACCCGGCTTCTGTCACTGCTTGCATGGCGCGGCCGCCGGCATGGGAGTCTCGGCCACAGAAACGGGAGACGTGGTACGAGGCGGCGGCGTGGACGGCAGCAACGACGCCCGTGCGCCGCTCCTCATCGAGCTGGCCTGGAGCGGTGAGTTGTTGAACCGCGCGCCGGCTTGGGGCGGCAACTGGCTCCATCGGGCAAGGGGAGGGAGGTGGATCAGCGAGCTGCATAGCTCGTATCTGGCGGGCTACCCAGCCGGCTTGGATGCGGAATAACTACTCTTCATAAGCCATTGTAAGAGTGGACAAAATGGTGGAGGAGATAGGGGAGCGGCGGAGGTGTGCGATTCTTGGCCGGCGTTTGGCCTCATTTAAATAGGAGATTAAATAGATGACGGACGGGAGGAGCTCGGCCAGTGTTGCATTTAACGTCGGCCCGGTCATGAATGGACGTGTGTCCAGAGTAGGTTTCTCGGCTTCCACACGAGTGGGTTTCATGGAGGCGTTTGAATGCGGCACGGAGGCGTGTTCAGCCGGGCGTGCCGCGAGTGGCGCCCTCGACTCTAACCTAGGGCACCGCGCCGTTCTTCCACTGACGTGTGGGCTCTTTGGGTGCATGTCCTGCATGTCAGTGACCCAACGCAGGCAACACACAGCAGAGGAACCTTTGGTGGGCCAGGGCGGTCAGAAGCGGGCATTTCATAAACCGATGATTGTTCATTGAGTGTGACGTCATGTTTTTCATGTAGTTAAGCCTACTATGTTGATAGCCCGTACGATACATTGTGATTCATAAAGACCGATGAAAACATCAATGTTCTGCTTATCACAGATAAGATTGATTAATACCCGTAACAATCCATGTCCTTAACAAAGGGTGCATGCACGTATAGGTTGAGTGTGTGTCTTGCGTCGTGTGCTATGTGCATGTAGGTGTGAGAGTGTTGCGTGCGTGCAAGGGTGCATTTCAGTGTTGCATGCATGGGTGCGTACGTGCGTGTGTTCGTGAGTGCATGTATACGTGTCAGTGTTGCATGCCAGCATGTGTGCATGTGTACATTATGTGTACGTGTTAGTGTTGAACGCCTACACGCGTGTGTGCCTTGCGTGCGTGCATGTGTACGTGCGGGGTGAGGCTACACGTCAGTCGACTGACTTTTTCATCTCTGGTCATTAGATTTTCCAGCCGTTGGATACGAAATCAGGGGCCCCTAGTTTATCATCAAACTCCACCCCCCTGAGCCGCCAGCCACCACCGGCTGAACGGCCCGCCCCCGCCACCCGCGGCCGGCCCGCCCTCCCCGAAACCACTCCCCACCGCCGGTCCGCCGCCGCACCAGCCATCCCTCTAGCC
>NC_041393.1:709093469-709110391 GCF_002162155.2 Triticum dicoccoides
CAGAGGTCTCGCGACTTCGAATACCCACCGACCACTAGTTTATTACCATTTTTGTCCTTCATATACGCGCTGACGGGTGGGCCCTATGGTAATGTGCGCTGCTGAATGTGGACCATTTAACTGGTCTATTGATCATGTTATCAACAAATTACGGAGCTGTATGGTGAGCTAGTGACCGTATGATCACGCTAAAATGCACTCCTATTTTATTAACACAGTATAGACTCAAACTACCATTTCTTTCTTTCATATACGGGCGGAAAGGTGGGCCGCACGGTTACGCGCCCCGATGGTGCAACACTAGTTGTGCCGTTTGACTGCTCAATTGATTGTGTCATCAACAAAATACGGAGTTGTACGGGTGAGCCAGTGACAGTATAATCATGACATGTATTTGTTTAACACGGTACAGACGCAAGGGCTCATATATATGCGCAAGCACTCACCGCTATAGGCGCACACATGCGAACCCTACCCCTATGAGCACCTTCGAGAGAGTGGGCTTGCATATATGATCTGAGATTTTATGAAGTCACCATAGGTGCCTCGTAGTCGAGTGGAACGTCTCCTCCCACTGAACGTACATCGCCGGAAAATACTGAAATTAACACAAGATAAATGCGAGCACATGGACTTTTACCTTGGTGGGCTCGAGAAACCACTGTCCTCTAACCATCCAACCACATGTTGGTTAGCACGACAAAATGTATGTGGTGACCGTGATGAGCTTATTCTGAAGTCCAGTGACCATATCGTGCTTTCGCTTCAAATACAATGACCATAAGTGTCATCAACAAAATACGGAGCACGCATCAAATGCAAAATCCGTCAGTGTCATCAACAAAATATGGAGACGTATCGTGAGCTAGATACTGTTGTACTATTGTATATGCTTATTTTTTTTAGTGGCCGATTGCGTGTGTGGTGTGGTGGGCACATCATTTCTAGTTGTGGTGGGTCAACATGAAGACTCATGGGTCGGTTCCATCCTGCGCCACATATAGGTTGGACCGAGACGTGTTATACGGAGACCCATGTGGAGGACTCGGCGTACAACACGAAGCTACCAGAGTCGCGGAGGACTCTATCCCCACTGGTGATAAGCCGGCTATATATGATATGTAACCCTAGGCCCTTAGTATGTTATACAAGCTTGGGGGCTAGTTTGTCGATAGTATACACACACGCATAATGCCTGGTATTCATGTGTACTTTGTACACACCCCTATAACTAATATACAGTACCAGGAGTAGGCTCTTTCTTCAACTGCAAGGGTCCGATCCAAACTAGGGTAAAACTTTGCCTCGTATTACCATCCAGCCTAACAGCCAGGGATATCCTACCGAATGACATGATGAAATCATATCTGCCAACTATTATTAGAGAGGTGTGTCGGGGGGGCAATGTGTGCGAGAGAGGCCTAAAGATAATGTGCGTGCGGGAGACACGTAGACACATATATGTGCGTATAGAGGGCTAGTAGAGACCGTGCATGTGTATATATGCATGTGAGAGAAATAGTGTTTTTCAACTGAGATTAGTGAAACGAGTGGTACATATTAGTCAGAAAGAGAGAGAGAGAAACAGATAGAGCATGTGCGTGAGACACCCCGACACCCTGAAAGAGATTGTGAGCATGTGTGAAAGAGAAATGCCGATGCATATAAAGTGTGTGCACTTATGCGTTAGATAGAGAGATATATAACGCGTTTGTGAGAACGGAGCGAGGCATAGTGCATCTACATGTAAAAGGCGGTTCTACGCATTAAATTAAAATATAAATGGCATTATTATATTGGGATGAGATCATGAATTTTGCAAATTTGCGTATGGACGAAAATCGGTCTATCAGACACCCATACTCTATTGAATTCTAGCATGTGCATGTGTTTATTTCATATTATTGATCCATAGAGTGAGAGCGGTTTGAAATACAGGCAATGGATGCTTTTGCAATTCATATATAAACATTAATTAGTGCACTCCATGTTGTTAGTGTGAAGCACTTTATACATTTGTCACTTGCATGGATACATTCCAAATTGCTACCTATGAAATAAAATACATGTCGAATTCAACATAAAGGGGGTTTCGAAGATTCAAATTCATAGGAAGTGCATTCATCTATTTGAACCCGAGATGATGGCATTTGTAAATCAGATGTAAAAGGGGGCATCAATCTTTGTTGTGAATTTGAACATGCTATATATATTCATACGCATATCTAACTTTTTTTGCAACCAAGGAGATTATACCTGAAACCATGCATGAACTGAGGTAAGTTGCATATTTTTTAATATATACTCATGTACAATGTATATTAAAATGTACCCCCTCCATTCCAAAATAATCGTAGCTTTAGGATTTTCAGGAGTAAAGATTTGTGAAGTTTGACAAATCCTGAAAGTTCAATTCAAGAGAACCGAAAATGTTAATGCTTCTACTCCCAAATATTGAACGAAGTGCCAAATAGGCCTCTGGTCACCCGAAACCGCGCGAGACTAATGTTTTGGTGGTAGGAAATTACTGTCCTGACTCTGGCCTGTGTAGCCTATCGGCCCGATGTCCAAAGGTCTAAACCGGGGTAGGTTTGTAACTTCACCAAGATGCCAGTCTCAACCGCCTCCGAGAAGCATTCATATTCCGTGGGCACCTAAACACCCATGCGCTCGGTCAAAATCTATCTCACCCACATTTGGGACACCTGACATGACTGTCCTACCCCCAACCCGCAATATGTCCGAAATTTTAGATGGGGGCAAAGTTTGTAACTTTCCCCAAATTTCAAACAAGCGCGTCTCAAACCAAAACATTGTTCCCCCTTAGTTCCCCGCCTCCCTCCGTTTCCCCATTCATACTCCGTGGGCGCGAAAATGCCCTCTCCACCAGCCGCGAAACCCTAGCCTCCTCCGTCCTCCACCCCATAGCGGCCAATCCACCGCCGCCTCCTCCATCACGTCGGAGCCGGTACCCCGACATCGTCGTCCAACGCAACCGCAACCGCAACGCCCTCAAGGACTTAGCAGCTGAAGCCGAGGAAGAGCTGCCTCCATGATGCCGACGCCGACGTGCACCGTACGAGAACCACTCCGACCACGTCGTCCTGCGCCTCACTGCTGCGGCTCCACTGTCGCAACCGTCCACCGCACCGGAGCTGTTCCCGCTACACCGTCGTTCGCCGCCTCGGATCTGCTTCCCCGCCGCCGACAGACGGCCATCGCACCACACTCAACAACTTGGCCATGGGTTCGTCCAAGGCTGCACCGTCCTCCACAACTTCTGGTTTCCGGCGAACAACAAGATCGTCGGAAAAACGGAAGGAGGACACAGCACTGCCAGCAGAAAGAGGTACTCCTCTTCCCTTATTCGTGCAAATTTTATGTCTCCGCTCACACCGTATTCATCCCACGAAAGAAACTAGTTGACCGCTTCTTACTGCATCTTCTTCGTGATACTAAATGCACAAGGTTTCCTCCCTTTTACTATTTCACCTTTGCTAGAGGTCAGTAGCCCGCCTTGATTTCAAGTCAGGGTCAGTCGAACCGCAATTAAAAGAAGTAGCACCCGCTTAGGCGCGCGGAGCACCTAGTCCGCCTGTTCCCCGTGGAAGCGGTGCATCGGTGTCTTTCATAGGGGTGTGGGGCGCAGGAGCTACTTGCGCCCGATCTGGAGGTCGGCGGTGCTTGAATGGATGGCTGGGGGGCGGTGCCAAGCACGGCGGTGCGGTGAGGTTGAGGGGAGGGCGCAGGCAGGGGAGGAATACTGGGACGATGGTCGCTGGCGTTTCGAGGAAGATCGTCAACACTGACTGGCTGGAGGTAGATGCAGGCGATCTGCCCGTTCTTTCTACATCGGATGATGCAGAAAAAATGGACTGACCTATTTGCTTTCAGTCGACTGTTATTTTCATAGAATCCTGTAGTAATTGAGTGTGCCATGCATGTTGTAGAGCTATCATATGTCTCCCGTCATTTATTTCTCACCGACCTGCTATCTGCTACCTTTACACTGTACTAATTGTGCACACACTTCACCCATACTCACACTATTGTTTTTTTATGCATGGGTATTTCAGACTCTGACACAGTGTTGACGAATGCAGAAAAGAAAAGACAGAAGTCACTCCAGTGTAATTCGAAGATAAGCTCTAAGCGTTTCAGCGCTCTAATGGGTGCAGTGTCAGCAGTTGGAGACAGTAAACGTAGCTCTGCAGTTGATGATCTCAATTGCCACACACAACCATCCCAGGTGCTTGCTTTAACTTTGCACTGTCAAATGTGGTTGCATGTTGCGTATGGTGTCTAGCTTGTATTGCTTCCAATTTGGTTAAATTGCATCTGCTTACTTTACACATTATACCTTTGATAATGACATGCCTTCCTATTTTTGATACATACTACATATGTCTATTAACCATGTTCGTACATCAAACTAATGCTCTTTTGTATCCCTAGTCAATCACTTATGATGAGACAGTCACCCGGGTGGGTTACTGTGAGACGCCCTACTCGTTTAAAGAGTGCAGTGTCATCCTCCCCACATGATTCTCAAGAAACAGCAAGGCTAAATGAAGATAGTCAAATTAGCTCTCTAGTTGATCACCGCAATTCCCCCACACCACCATCGCAGGTGCTTGCTCTTACTTGGCAGTGTGATATGTTGTTGCATATTGCATATGGTGTCTACCTTGTGATGCTTCTAATTAGGGTAAATTGCATCTGCTTAGTTAACACATTATAGCTGTGAATATGACATGCCTTCCTGTTTTTGGTACATACTACGTCTTTCTATTAACCATGTTCTTACATCAAACTACTTTTCTTGTGTATCCCTCATCAATGCTCCTAATTTGTTAAATTGCATCTCCTTAGCTGACACATTATACATGTGAATATGACACGCCGTCCTATTTTTGGTACATACTTCATCTGCCTATCACACCATGTTCTTACATCAAACTACTGTTCTTGTGTATCCTGCGTCTATCGCTTATGATGATACAGTCACGCGTGTGGGTTAATATGAGATGGAATACTCTTATAAAGAATGTAATTCCATCCTCTCCACATGATTCTCAAGAAACAGAAAGCCTAAATGAAGATATTGAACGTTGCTCTGTACCTGAAGACAGCACTTCCCCTATACCACCATCACAGGTGCTTGCTCCAACTTCGTAGTGTGATATGTGGTTGCATGTTGCATATGGTGTCTAGCTTGTAATGCTTCTAATTAGGGTAAATTGCATCTGCTTAGTTTACACACTATACCTGTGAATATGGCATGCCTTCCTATTTTTGGTACACACTACATCTGTGTGTTAACCTTGTTCTTACATGAAACTACCTCTCTTCTGTATCCTGCATCAATCACTTACGATGAGTCACCTTTATTCGTTGCATATTGCATATTATTTCTAGCCTGTTGCCATGTATTGCTTCTAATTTGGTCAAATACATTTGTTAGGGCATCCTTTTAATTTGGCAGAGTGATATTGGTTTCATCTTTCATATGGTTTCTAGCTTGCATCGATTCTAACAAGTTCAAGCACCTTGTGCTTAGTTTACACTTTATACATCATACATGTCAATATGTCACGCCGTCCTATTTTTCATACATATTCCATCCTCCTATCATGCGGCAGCCTTACATGAAAGTAGTGTTCGTCAGTATCATGCATCAATAAGTTCTGAAGAGCAAATTTTATTCCTTTTCTTGTGGGTTTGATGTGACAAGGCAAAATCAAGAGAGAGGAAGGAAAAGAGTAAGGAAGGCGATGATGGTGGTCCTCTGCAGTGTGACACCCCAAAAATTTGGCCTTGTTTTAATGAATTAAAATTTTTGCCAGGAATTAAAACTTTGGATTTCTGAGCTCCATTTTGATTTTTAAATCATTTCCTTCCCTGTTATGATGAGTTTTTCCCAAAGAGAAAACTTTTCAAATATGTTATTGGACTTGTTTAACCTCTCAAGAAAAACTTTCCTTTTATCAGTGTAACTAATTAAATAATTAAGTTGCTTGATCTTTTTTTTAAATGGTTTTTCAAGGTTAAATGGCCATATTTGAACTACAACCATTTGATAAATTCACTTAAAATTCCAACCAAAATTTGGAGATGTCATGTGATGTTTTTAAATCACTTTTATGCAAAAATATATTTCATTCATGAAATATTTTGAGCTCTACAGCAAATTTTGTTCTCTGGTCCAGTGGGCAATTTTGCACTACAACTCCTTTAAATAATTCTTTCTAGCCTCCACCAAAATTATGGGATGATGGTAATGGCCTAAGATTCCACTTTGTGCAAAAACCTAGTGCTGTTCTTTGAAAAATTTGAGTGAATCAACCTCATCTTCAGTCTGGACCAACTTGATGGTTTGTGCAGCAACCATGTTTTTACTTGCTCTTTAACCCTTGATTATTTCTCCTACTTGTAGTCCCCCATGTTAAACCCTTAAGTCCAGGAGAATGCACCTTTTGGATCATTTTTGGTTCATGAAATAATGCTATTTATTTCCTGTCCAGAATTGAAGTTTTGTAATACTTACACTAGCAAGTTTCTGCTTTTGGCCAACTAACCTCACCACCCTCGTGTTCATCTAAAGAGACCACCATCTGGAGTTTTTTGCCACTCCAAGACCTGCTTAAGTGCCCTTAGCATTTTGTCAAACACCTTATGGGCATGATCTGTTTTGACATGAGTTTTGGCATTGCACGGTGAACCTAATCCCCTGACCAAACCAGCTTGTCCACTGATCTCCTTGCAAGCCCAAACCTAGACCTGTTAACCCCCAGCCTCAACCACGACTCCTAGCATGCTCGGGCATTTCATCGAGCACACTCAGTGCGTGCATTGGACGCGCCCAGAGCGCGCGTATTGCATGATGACGCGCCCGAGCCGACACGCTGGCCCCCCTGGCTTTGGCCCACACGGCCGCACCTCGCCACGCACTCCCCGCCTCGCAGCATCGCGCCAAACCACCATGGCACGCTACAGCGCCGCCACCAGGGCATTCTTGGCGGCACTCCGGCGTCCGTAGTGCCTCCTGCTCGCCACCTGGCCCCTGGAGCAGTGCGAGCTCATCCGCAAGCATTTCTGCTAGCCCTCGTCGCCGCCACGTCGCCCTAGCTACAGAGAGGCGGTTCACCGGAGAGCTTATCCACGGCCGCCGCGGAACCGCCTTGCCACGCTATAAAAAGGGATCCCGAGCCCCTCTGAGCACGCACGCAACCTCAGGCTACCCCCGTGGAACCCCCATAGCCCGCAATCGCCAGGGAAACGCTGCCTTCTTCATCTCCGGCAACTCCTGCCGCCGCCACCGCCTCGGCCAATCCGGCACCTCCAGTACTTCCCCCTCTTCGTTCTCTTCACCAAGAACCCCTCTTCCCTTCCAGGAACTCAACCCCCTACTTGATTTCGATCGGGAGCCATCGCCGCCACAAAACAACTTCGCCACCGAGGCCTCCTCCGCCACAAAGCTCGCCGCCGGCACCTCCCTCCGTCCCCACCGGCCTGGCAACCACCGGGATGACCGCACTGGAGTGGCGCATCCATCCCCACCCTTGGGGCCCCGCGAGGAGCCGCCAGTCGCCGGCGACGATCACCGGAGCTCCGCCTCCGCTCGGGACAGAGGAAGGAGAGGGAGAGAGACTAGTCAAACCTGACTAGTGGGCCCCGTGGACCCACTGTCAGTGACCCACTCCGCCGCCACGCGTGTTTAAGTGAAGATGTAATCCACCCAGTACGTTTTCCCCGCTCCAAAAGCGTATTTCTATCTGAAAAGTTTTCTTTTCTGTTTTATTTTAAAAACATATTTGACCAAATCTTTGACCGGCTATAACTTTTTAAATATAACTCCAAATGAATTGATTCTTTTTCCTACCTCTCTCAAATTTCACCTAGTTTACTTTAAGAATTAATTGAAAAAATTTCAGAACAACTTTTGGTGCTGTTTTTATTTTGTGTGTTAATTCTTTTATATTGCTAAAATAGGATTTTTGAAGAGGGGAGAAATGTTTCAAGTTTTGGAGTGCACCCTGCCTTTCCACACATTGAAGGCAAGCATTCTGAATCCCGGCATAATATTTTTTTTGGTGTGATCGTGGATACATTTATAACACCACCGCATTTCAAAGGACTCGTTATTTCATGTGGTATGATCATATGCTTGAGTGCATATTAGTGATTTCCAGGCTGTTGGAAATGAACACACTTGTGATGATAATCACCCTCATGTGCCTTGCATGCATACCAGCAGGAACCCGGGAATACCTCTGCCTTGGATAGGCATGAGTTTGTCGCCGGTCTCCGTCGGGTCGGTTATGTCTGGTATGGCATGGTAAGGTGATATGAGCAGTGACTCTGTTGGTTGAAATATATTCGTTATACTAACCATGCAGGGAATACCTAAACCTCCTGAGTCGACCGTAGATCGAGTCTTGTGCCAGTAACCCCCATACTTGTTTCGTACTACAACTCGTCTCTACAGCAAGTAGAGTATGGTTCAGTAAGTTGTCAACCTTTTTCTAGCACACACCGTACAGAGAGGCCATGGTGGAAGATACCGGTTGTAGCTGGTAGGCAGGCCACCTGGTCCGGGGGCATGGGTGTTTCCGGTTGGGACCGAGAGGGGAGGCCACCCCTTAGAGCGCGCGATATAAATTTGATCCCATGCTACTCGAGGTTGTAGCCTCCCCACTTAGAGTTTGCTTAACAGGTGTCGTGGGTGGTTCCAGACACGTGTGAGTTAAGCTGGTGTGTGCAAGTTAGGTGGTTTTCAACAAAAAGGCCGTAGACGGAATTAGTCCCGATGGACTAAAGAAATCTGTTACTCGTGGGTAAAGAGTACACCCTCTGCAGAGAATAAACCTATTCGAATAGCCGTGTCCATGGTTAAGGATTACAGTCTGGGATGGATCAGGTGTCGGTCTTAGTGTCGGTCTTCGGAGGTGAAACGGTTAACCAGTAATGGAATTACTACTCGTGACTTGTGATAACTATGATTATTATTATTGTTGACTACCGTGATATTATTGTTATTATCGAGTATCTCTGGGATGGTTCTACCTCCGGGATATTCACTATGATTGTTTATTTTTAAAAGCCCTTTATGTGGTGTCGCTCAGACGCCCGACTGTGGCATTTCTTTTAAAGCCCTTTATGTGGTGTCGCTCAGACGCCCGACTGTGGCATTTCTTTTAAAGCCCTTTATGTGGTGTCGCTCAGACACCCGACTGTGGCATTTCTTTTAAAGCCCTTTACGTGGTGTCGCTCAGACGCCCGACTGTGGCATTTCTTTTAAAGCCCTTTATGTGGTGTCGCTCAGACACCAGACTGTGGCATTTCTTTTAAAGCCCTTTATGTGGTGTCGCTCAGACGCCCGACTGTGGCATTTCTTTTAAAGCCATTTATGTGGTGTCGCTCAGACGCCCGACTGTGGCATTTCTTTTAAAGCCCTTTATATGGTGTCGCTCAGACGCCTGACTGTGGCATTTCTTTTAAAGCACTTTATGTGGTGTCGCTAAGACGCCCGACTGTGGCATTGCTTGTTATTTGTTTCATAAATTTTTATACTACCATGTTATTGCATTTTTATAAATAACTTGCTTGCACGCATCAGAGTTCATTTATCTTTTGTGACTGACGTCATGAGCATAAAATATTTTTAGCACATCATTGTTATATTACACCTGTGTTCATAATGTTTGCGAGTACATTCAAAGTACTCACTGGCTTGTCCCTGGCTATTGTCTTGGCCAGATTTTCTTGCTCGGAGAGGAGCGACGCGATGCCAGCCCCGGAACCCACACAATGGAGATAGCAGCCTCGCGAAGATAGGAGTTAACCTGGTCAGCTGTTCCCGTGGGAAATGGAGTCCATAGGCACTGATGATCCACAAACCGCTTCCGCCATCAACCACTAGAAACCATTTGTTGTACTCACAGGCCAGAATGGTCTTGTACTACATATTTTGTATTTTGCTTGGAATTTCTGTATCAAGTTGGAGCCTCATCAGCTAACAGTAATCCTGGGGCTGATGAGCACGACGGTCTTTTCTGGAAATTTATATCCGGAAAGCCCGGTCGTGACAGACTTGGTATCAGAGCCAGGCTGACCATTGGCTAATCCTATCTTACCCAGGTCAATAAACTTAGGCAAACCAACCCACTAGACCTTAGCCAAACCCCAGCCAAGCTTCTCGTGCAAGATAGCCACACAGTGACCCAACACCTTTTGGCAGTCGGTGCCCAACCTATCAACCTAACCTGTCACTCATGCGCCAGTGACCGGCCCCTAAATAGTCCTTTCCCGCAAGCGTGCGAAGGAAGACTCCGCCCCTTTTTCCTATAAAAGGGCACGCTAGTCCCAACACAGCACCGCACAGCCGCTACCCCCAAACCGAGCCACAATGCCTGGACCCATAGTGCACAACGAGACCACAGCAACCAACCTTGGAGGTTTTGTGACCATACTCGCAAACCTCACCCGTCGTGCCTATGCGTTAGAAGAGCCACCAGAATATGTCGTGTATCAAGGACCCATGAGCGGTGAAGACCGTCAATTCTGGGCCACTGTGCACATCTACGGTAGGGGTCTAGCACCCGAGCGCCCCTACAGGTTCACCGGAAGGACAACTTCCTTTCAGCCACAAGCCATCCAGCTAGCCGCTCGAGAGGCTATAGTTCATCTCAGGCACTTGTCGCCCAGAGTTAACTGTCGCTCGTTCCACTACTACCCCAGACGTGAAGGGTATGGTAGACCACCCCAAGTTGCCAACGGAGATCACGAGACGGACCCCGCATTGTTGCACCTAGTGCGTTATGTAAGAGCACTAGAGGCACTGTTCGACCAGATCACTATTGATCTAATCGCAGCTCGTGGAGAGCTGGTTCGTCGAGCTCCGGCGAGAGAAGAAAACGAGCCCAACGCCGACAACCCAGTCGTGCTGTTTGGACACCCGATCGAGTCCCTGAGGCCTGCCCCAGCCATCAGCCAAGGTGCTGCGATAACCCCAGAAGTGCTTCGTCGCATATTGGGAGCACACTCCAACGGGGTTGTGGCCAACAATCCCCGCGATGGTCATCATCACTACCCCGACCCTGCAGTTCCTCCGCCATCTCCGACTAATCCCGGCAGTGAGACACGTGGAGAAACCTCGACATCCACCAGGCACGCCCGTTTAGACATAAACGAGGTAGACTAAGCCGTATGAGTAGCACCGAGTTTCAGTGTATCCTCGCTTTGTAATCATGCGACCGTGTATATTAGCGCAGCCTGTCGTTGTGCCTCTGTTTTAATAGTAGCCTTGCATTTTTGGTCAGCGCATAGTTGCACAATTTCCGGGCACAACTACCAAAACCAACCCGACGACAACCGCAGTAACGCGTCTCTTTATGAGATATGTGTATCTCTGACACTGACTCGACCTTTGGAGCTAAGCTGGCAAATTTATTACCTTCCACCACGGTAAAACGATCCGGCTCCATTGCTATATAAAGGCCACCTTGTGACCTTACCCAGCAACCCCCACTTTGTGCACCACACTCGCACTTTTTCCTGTCATGCCGAGCCCCAGCATTCATCTGAGAACCCCAGATGCAACCCCAGGTAGCTTTGTCAAAATATTGTGGGATTTTACCCGCAGTACCATGGGTTCTACCCAGCCACCTCAGTACGAGCTGTTCAAATCAAGGATCACCCCATCCACCTCGAAATATTGGGCAGCAGTACACATCCCTCCCATAGACTCCAATCAAGATCCAACGGAAGTTTCCTTCGTGGGGAAATCTATGCCAACCCCACACCTGGCCATAGAAGCTGCTGCGAAAGAAGCGATTGCTCGTCTTCGATCCGCAGTACCCTATGCCCGCGAACGGGGATATTATTACTTTCTGAGTTGTGCAGCACCCGGAGAAGTAACATATTTTCCCGGTGGACGTATTGAGAGAGAACCAGTTCTGGCGAACCTTATCCAGTACATCATTGCTCAAGAGCATTTGAACCAGCGAGTGATGGATTATCTCCAGAGCCTCGCAGATTTAAATCCTCAGATTGCCATCGACAGACCACTGAGACCCGACCCGGAGAGGCGCATACATCGACTGGTCAATCCACTTCCTCCGATAGAAGAGGAGTGTATTCCTTTACCAGAGACATTTTATCAGGACCCCGTCCAGTTACCGTTTTCATTTTAGACGTCACTACTGTATTTTTTTTTGCAGCATTTATATTTGCATGTATCTTATGCATGGTACCCCAAATTTGTGCGACGAGTCAATTATTTTGGCTTCTACTAATGTGTGTAGTTTTTGTTGTGGTTTATGCTCGTTTAAATTAACTGTTTTTCCCTCGCAAAATCCTGGAGTGAGATTTCTTTTCCCTGAGTTGCTACACCTGCCCCTTCTCACGACATGGATTAATTATTTCACATAGCCCCATGCAGCAGACTCACAACCATAATCATTCGGACACATACACTGTTTGCAAAACCTTGCAACGGTGTTACATCCAGCTAATCACCCCCCTAACAACAGTTAGCACCCGGCACACTCCATCTACTCCTCATGATCACCACCACCGCGGAGAGCCAACACCCGAGCCGCAGCGTCGCGACACTCATCGAAGATCATCGCGCACAGGAGCACAGAGAGCCCCAGCAGTGTCGCCAGCCCTCCGCATATCAGGATCACAAACCAGTCCGGCATCACCTCCGCCATTAGAGCCTCACCCGAGCTTCTGTAAGCAGTAATGGAGAAAGGAGGAGGAGAAGTGAGGCCAGGTGTGAGGAAGAAGAGAGAGTCACCCCGGCCGTTTTTATAGCTCGAGCTCGGTGTAAGGTGGGCGAAGTCCACCAACGCCGCTCGTCGCCGATCGCCGGTTTTCGGAGTCGAATCCGCGAGCAGTGCCGACAGCGCGCTGGCCCGCGAGGTGAGTGCACGCTGCACCGGCAGCTAGCACGCCGCGCACTACCACGGTACGGCCTAGATGCTCTACGCATTAGGCATCGCCGGTGGAGAAAGCGCGAGAAAGCGCGCGGGAGAGAGGAGGAAGAGAAAGAGCCAGAGGGAGAAGAGGAGACTGACAGTGGACCCCGGGTCCACCTGTCGGCCAGAGAGAGCACTGTGCTCTCGGGTACGACCAGCGTATATCCAAATTTAGGAGTTATTCTAAATTTATATCCAGCATAGAAATCACACGTTTTTGTCCCGAACCGTAGACTCTTCCACGCAGCACCAGTTTTCACACTGTGGTTTTTCACCACTTATTGCCCTCTCACTGTAGCCACATCTTTATTGCGTAATTATTTTCTTAACGCGGTTTTTAGCAAATCTCGAGGACGAGATTTTTCTTAAGGGGGATAGTATTGTGACACCCCAAAAATTTGGCCTTGTTTTAATGAATTAAAATTTTTGCCAGGAATTAAAACTTTGGATTTCTGAGCTCCATTTTGATTTTTAAATCATTTCCTTCACTGTTATGATGAGTTTTTCCCAAAGAGAAAACTTTTCAAATATGTTATTGGACTTGTTTAACCTCTCAAGAAAAACTTTCCTTTTATCAGTGTAACTAATTAAATAATTAAGTTGCTTGATCTTTTTTTTTGAAAATGGTTTTTCAAGGTTAAATGGCCATATTTGAACTACAACCATTTGATAAATTCACTTAAAATTCCAACCAAAATTTGGAGATGTCATGTGATGTTTTTAAATCACTTTTATGCAAAAATATATTTCATTCATGAAATATTTTGAGCTCTACAGCAAATTTTGTTCTCTGGTCCAGTGGGCAATTTTGCACTACAACTCCTTTAAATAATTCTTTCTAGCCTCCACCAAAATTATGGGATGATGGTAATGGCCTAAGATTCCACTTTGTGCAAAAACCTAGTGCTGTTCTTTGAAAAATTTGAGTGAATCAACCTCATCTTCAGTCTGGACCAACTTGATGGTTTGTGCAGCAACCATGTTTTTACTTGCTCTTTAACCCTTGATTATTTCTCCTACTTGTAGTCCCCCATGTTAAACCCTTAAGTCCAGGAGCATGCACCTTTTGGATCATTTTTGGTTCATGAAATAATGCTATTTATTTCCTGTCCAGAATTGAAGTTTTGTAATACTTACACTAGCAAGTTTCTACTTTTGGCCAACTAACCTCACCACCCTCGTGTTCATCTAAAGAGACCACCATCTGGAGTTTTTGGCCACTCCAAGACCTGCCTAAGTGCCCTTAGCATTTTGTCAAACACCTTATGGGCATGATCTGTTTTGACATGAGTTTTGGCATTGCACGGTGAACCTAATCCCCTGACCAAACCAGCTTGTCCACTGATCTCCTTGCAAGCCCAAACCTAGACCTGTTAACCCCCAGCCTCAACCGCGACTCCTAGCATGCTCGGGCATTTCGTCGAGCACACTCAGTGCATGCACTGGACGCGCCCAGAGCGCGCGTATTGCACGATGCCGCGCCCGAGCCGACACGCTGGCCCCCTGGCTTTGGCCCTCACGGCAGCACCTCGCCACGCACTCCCCGCCTCGCAGCATCGCGCCAAACCACCCTGGCACGCTACAGCGCCGCCACCAGGGCGTTCTTGGCGGCACTCCGGCGTCCGCAGTGGCTCCAGCCACGTGCAGCGCCGCCCAAACCCCTCCCGCTCGCCACCTGGCCCCTGGAGCAGTGCGAGCTCATCCGCAAGCGTGTCTGCTCGCCCTCGTCGCCGCCACGTCGCCCTAGCTACAGAGAGGCGGTTCGCCGGAGAGCTTATCCACGGCCGCCGCGGAACCGCCTTGCCACGCTATAAAAAGGGACCCCGAGCCCCTCTGAGCACGCACGCAACCTTAGGCTACCCCCGTGGAACCCCCATAGCCTGCAATCGCCAGGGAAACGCCGCCTTCTTCATCTCCGGCAACTCCTGCCGCCGCCACCGCCTCGGCCAATCCGGCACCTCCAGTACTTCCCCCTCTCCGTTCTCTTCACCAAGATTCCCTCTTCCCCTCGAGGAACTCAACCCCCTACTTGATTTTGATCGGGAGCCATCGCTGCCCCAAAACCACTTCCCCACCGAGGCCTCCTCCGCCGCAAAGCTCGCCGCCGGCAGCTCCCTCCGTCCCCACCGGCCTGGCAACCACCGGGATGACCGCACTGGAGTGGCGCATCCATCCCCGCCCTTGGGGCCCTGCGAGGAGCCGCCAGTCGCCGGCGACGATCGCCGGAGCTCCGCCTCCGCTCGGGACAGAGGAAGGAGAGGGAGAGAGACTAGTCAAACCTGACTAGTGGGCCCCGTGGACCCACTGTCAGTGACCCACTCCGCCGCCACGCGTGCTTAAGTGAAGACGTAATCCACCCAGTACGTTTTCCCCGCTCCGAAAGCGTATTTCTATCTGAAACGTTTTCTTTTCTGTTTTATTTTAAAAACAGATTTGACCAAATCTTTGACTGGCTATAACTTTTTAAATATAACTCCAAATGAATTGATTCTTTTTCCTACCTCTCTCAAATTTCACCTAGTTTATTTCAAGATTTAATTGAAAAAATTTCAGAACAACTTTTGGTGCTGTTTTTATTTTGTGTGTTAATTCTTTTATATTGCTAAAATAGGATTTTTGAAGAGGGGAGAAATGTTTCAAGTTTTGGAGTGCACCCTGCCTTTCCACACATTGAAGGCAAGCATTCTGAATCCCGGCATAATATTTTTTTTGGTGTGATCGTGGATACATTTATAACACCACCGCATTTCAAAGGACTCGTTATTTCATGTGGTATGATCATATGCTTGAGTGCATATTAGTGATTTCCAGGCTGTTGGAAATGAACACACTTGTGATGATAATCACCCTCATGTGCCTTGCATGCATACCAGCAGGAACCCGGGAATACCTCTGCCTTGGGTAGGCATGAGTTTGTCGCCGGTCTCCGTCGGGACGGTTATGTCTGGTATGGCATGGTAAGGTGATATGAGCAGTGACTCTGTTGGTTGAAATATATTCGTTATACTAACCATGCAGGGAATACCTAAACCTCCTGAGTCGACCGTAGATCGAGTCTTGTGCCAGTAACCCCCATACTTGTTTCGGACTACCACTCGTCTCTACAGCAAGTAGAGTACGGTTCAGTAAGTTGTCAACCTTTTTCTAGCACACACCATACAGAGAGGCCATGGTGGAAGATACCGGTTGTAGCTGGTAGGCAGGCCACCTGGTCCGGGGGCATGGGTGTTTCCGGTTGGGACCGAGAGGGGAGGCCACCCCTTAGAGCGCGCGATATAAATTTGATCCCATGCTACTCGAGGTTGTAGCCTCCCCACTTAGAGTTTGCTTAACAGGTGTCGTGGGTGGTTCCAGACACGTGTGAGTTAAGCTGGTGTGTGCAAGTTAGGTGGTTTTCAACAAAAAGGCCGTAGACGGAATTAGTCCCGATGGACTAAAGAAATCCGTTACTCGTGGGTAAAGAGTACACCCTCTGCAGAGAATAAACCTATTCGAATAGCCGTGTCCATGGTTAAGGATTACAGTCTGGGATGGGTCAGGTGTTGGTCTTAGTGTCGGTCTTCGGAGGTGAAACGGTTAACCAGTAATGGAATTACTACTCGTAACTTGTGATAACTATGATTATTATTATTGTTGACTACCGTGATATTATTGTTATTATCGAGTATCTCTGGGATGGTTCTACCTCCGGGATATTCACTATGATTGTTTATTTTTAAAAGCCCTTTATGTGGTGTCGCTCAGACGCCCGACTGTGGCATTTCTTTTAAAGCCCTTTATGTGGTGTCGCTCAGACGCCCGACTGTGGCATTTATTTTAAAGCCCTTTATGTGGTGTCGCTCAGACACCCGACTGTGGCATTTCTTTTAAAGCCCTTTATGTGGTGTCGCTCAGACGCCCGACTGTGGCATTTCTTTTAAAGCCCTTTATGTGGTGTCG
>NC_041393.1:709110672-709132494 GCF_002162155.2 Triticum dicoccoides
TCAGACGCCCGATTGTGGCATTTCTTTTAAAGCCCTTTATGTGGTGTCGCTCAGACACCCGACTGTGGCATTTCTTTTAAAGCCCTTTATGTGGTGTCGCTCAAACGCCCGACTGTGGCATTTCTTTTAAAGCCCTTTATGTGGTGTCGCTCAGACGCCCGACTGTGGCACTTCTTTTAAAGCCCTTTATGTGGTGTCGCTCAGACGCCCGACTGTGGCATTTCTTTTAAAGCCCTTTATGTGGTGTCGCTAAGACGCCCGACTGTGGCATTGCTTGTTATTTGTTTCATAAATTTTTATACTACCATGTTATTGCGTTTTTATAAATAACTTGCTTGCACCCATCAGAGTTCATTTATCTTTTGTGACTGACGTCATGAGCATAAAATATTTTTAGCACATCATTGTTATATTACACCTGTGTTCATAATGTTTGCGAGTACATTCAAAGTACTCATTGGCTTGTCCCTGGCTATTGTCTTGGCCAGATTTTCTTGCTCGGAGAGGAGCGACGCGATGCCAGCCCCGGAACCCACACAATGGAGATAGCAGCCTCGCGAAGATAGGAGTTAACCTGGTCAGCTGTTCCCGTGGGAAATGGAGTCCATAGGCACTGATGATCCACAAACCGCTTCCGCCATCAACCACTAGAAACCATTTGTTGTACTCACAGGCCAGAATGGTCTTGTACTACATATTTTGTATTTTGCTTGGAATTTCTGTATCAAGTTGGAGCCTCATCAGCTAACAGTAATCCTGGAGCTGATGAGCACGACGGTCTTTTTTGGAAATTTATATCCAGAAAGCCCGGTCGTGACATGCAGCAACATAAACGGAGCATCTGTACCGATTCTCCTTGTACTGATGGTGCATTACATGGTCCAAGTCTCCGTTCCCCTATTCCACCATCCAAGGTGCTTGCTCTAACTTGGAAGTGTGATATCTGGTTGCATGTTGCATATGGTGTCTAGCTCGTATTGCTCCTAATTAGTGTAAACTGCATCTGCTTAGCTTACACATGATACATGTGAATATGACACGCTTTCCTGTTTTTGGTACATACTATATCTGTCTATCACACCATGTTCTTACATGAAACTACTCTTCTTGTGTATCCTGCATCAGTCACTTATGATGGGACACCTTTAAGTTGGCAGTGTGATATTGGTTTGCGTCTTGAATATGATTTCTAGCATGTATTGCTTCTAGTTTGATGAACACCACCTATGACGAGATAGTTTTAACTTGGCAGAGTGATATTGATTGCACCTTCCATATGGTGTCTTGCAGTGTTTCTAATTTGTTGAAGTGTCTTATGCTTAGTTACCACATCATAGGTGTGAATATGTCAAGCCGTCCATTTTTTCATACATATTCCATCCTCGCATCATGTGTTTGCCTTTCATCAGAGCAGTGTTCATCAGTATCATGAATGAATGAGTTTTGAAGAGCAAATTTTATTCCTTTTCCTTATCGCTTTGACTTCATAATGCAAAATCATTACAGCTGAAGGAAATTAGTCCGGGAGTGGATGATGGTGGTCCTTCGGAGCAACTCAAACAGGGGGTCTCTAAAGATTCTACTCCGCCATCCTCCCAACAAGATTCGCAAGACAACACAAGCCTAGACAGTCAACGTAGTTGTGTAGATGATGAGCACATCTCCCCTACTCCACCATCACAGGTGCTTGCTCTAACTTGACACTATTATATGTGGTTGCATGTTGCGTATGATGTCTAGCTTGTATTGCTTCTAACTTGAATTGCATCTACTTACTTTACACATAATGCCTGTGAATATGACACATGTTCCTGTTTCTAGAACATACGTGTACATGATGAGCACATCTCCCCTACTCCACCATCACATGTGCTTGCTCTTACTTGGAATTGTTATACGTGGTTGCGTTTTCCGTATGATGTCTAGTTTGTATTGCTTCTGATTATGTAGAATTGCATCTGCGTAGCTTACAACTTATACCTGCAACGATTACTTACCCATAAGACACATTTAACTTGGGACTGTGATGTAGGTTGCATCTTGCATTGTCTTCTAGCTTGTACTGCTTCTAATTTTTTGAAATGGCACTTACGACGAGACACTTTTTACCTGATAGAGTGATATTGGTTGCATGTTCATATGGTGCCTAGCTTTCATTTCTTCTATTTTTTTGAAATGCCTTCCGCTTACTGTTTTTTCATACATATTCCATCCTCCTATTGTACGTGTGAATATGAAATGCAGTCTTTTTTTGTATATATTCCATCCTCCTATCCTGCGCTTGCCTTACATCAAAGTAGTGTTCGTCTGTATCATGCATCAACCAGTTATGTAGAGCTAATTTTATTCATCTTCTTGTGGTTTTGACTTCATAAGGCAATATCAGAAAATAGGAAGGAAAAGAGTAAGTTAGGGGATGTTGGTGGTACTCCGCACCGACGCAAACAGAGACTCTCTAGATTTTCCACTGCTACTGCTAATGAATTTGAAGTCCCAAGTCTACATGATGAGTTCATCTCCCTCACTCCACCATCACAGGTGCTTGCTCTAAGTTGACAGTGTGATAGTTGGTTTCATGTTGCATATGTTGTCTAGCCTGTATTTCTTCTATTTTGATTAAATTGCACCTCCTGAGTTTATACGTTATACATGTGCATATGATATGGCTTTCTGTGTCTAGAATACACTGCATCTATCTATCATACCATGTTCTTACATCAAAGTACTTTTGTTGTGTATCCCGCATCAGTAACTCATGATTGGACGCTTTTAACATGGCAGTTTGATAGTGGTTGCATCTTGCATTGATTTCTATGTTGTACTGCTTCTAATTTTTCGAATTGCCACCTATGACAAGACGCTTTTAACTTGGCAGAGTAATATTGGTTGCATCTTTCATATGGTGTCTAGCTTGCATTACTTCTATTTTCTTGAAAATCCTTATGCTTAGTTTGCACATCGTAGATGTGAATATGTCATGTTGTCCTGTTTTTCTTACATATTCCATCCTCATACGGTTGTCTTACATCAAAGTATTGCTTGTCTTTATCATGCATCAATGAGTTCTGAAGAGAGATTTTATTCTTTTGTGTTGTGGGTACAGCTGGACATGGCAAAGTCAAAAAAGAGCAAGGAAAATAATATAGTAGGGAGTGTTGTTACTCGTCGGGTGAAACGGAAAAGGTTCTGCCGTCGAGATTCTGCTCGTACTTATAGTGCAGTAGAAGGTCCAAGTCCACTGGCTAAATCTACAAACACAGTATCACCTGCTCCACCAGCTGTGGCATCCGCTTCAACTGTACCAACATCTCAACTAGTTACTCGTTCGTTTGCTCCGGAACTGGCTAGTTCCCAAGCTGCCTTCACACCTAACACTACTTTCGAAGCACTGCTGACACAACAGGACTTGGCAAGATCAGATGAACCTCATGAGCATCAACACCAAGACGGTACCTGACCGAGTCAAGTTGCAGTTGCATGCTCCTTTATACGTACTCTCATAGTTTGATGTACACTAACACTTTCCATATTCGTTCTTGAACTAGCACCACGGCGCAAGAGGAAACAGACATCAGGGATAATGCTTGACAGATTAACAAAATCTAAAGGAGGAAGAATGGAGATCCATTTTGAGGCAGGTTTAAAAAGGCCACGTGATGCTAGAGAGTCAGCCAAGTTAGTATCAGAGGAAGCCGTTGCTGTTAGGTGTCATGCGCGTATCCTCCCAACGTGGATCCAGTACAGGGATGAGAAAGACAATATCTAGTTTAACACCTTCCTTGACCATTTATCCGTAAGTAATGTTATTCATCGCAATTAGTAATATTGTCTTGCTCTGTCCCATACTTTCTAGCTTCCTCCTGATAAGACTCACATTCTTTTTTCAACAGATGAGGTTCAAGTTGGATCCGAAAGATGATGCAACTAAACAAGCATGCACTATTGTTTTTCAGTCTGCTCTGCGACAGGATCGGTACCACCTTAGAAAATCTCACTTTGAAGGCAAGGCTAACAATGAAATCGCCCAAACATCCCCAGTGGAATATATTACAGATGAAGACTGGACAGCCCTCGTTAAACACTGGTCTGATCCAAAGTATCAGGTAGGCTATATGTATTTGATCAGACCACATATTGAACTTGTATTTATGTATGTGCCTTACAAGTGTATCTTCTTTTAGGCTAACTGTTTGAAGAACAAAACCAACCGTTCTAAAGTGAAATTCCAACAGACAACAGGATCTCGTAGATATATTGCACACTGTGAGGCTCTTGTAAATAGCTGCTACTTCCTTATTTTTTTGTGCCATATTATTGTATCTATATTGACTTGTTCCAAATACAGAGGAAAGCCCGTGCGGACCAAAAAGAACCTGAACCGAATGCAATGCAAATCTTCAAGCATTGCCACACCAGCAAGATGAAGGGCATGAGCACACCAGCTCAAGCCGCTATTGTAAGTCCTTACTCCTCCTACCTTGAACTGATTGGTACTGTGATGTGTTCATTTAACTACTTGGTTTGCAGCCAATGTCAGTTACTCTGTTCACTTTTATACATAGTTGTCTTAACGTATCATTTCACCTTACATGGTTTAAAAGATATGAAGGATATTCTTTTGGTCTTGATCTGTAATCTAGTTGTTATGTTCACGTGCGCATGCAATGATAAAATAGCATGTTTGTTTTATATATGTTTGCCCATGATATGAATGATGTCATACTATGTTCATCCTATTTTAAACCATGTCTCTTTATCCTTAGATGTCAATGAATGTGAGGAAATAGACAATATAGTAGGCATGCTATATGGACATATGTTCCGAAAGTGATTTTATTATGTAGTTGGTACTACAATACATGCTAATGTATTACAGTAGTTCACCAAAATAAGTTATGTATAAACGTTTAACCTACTTTGTTTGTTTTTGTCTCATTAGTAACTTATCTGGTACACTAATCTACAAGTTCAAACTTTCAGGAAGCTATGGAACAAATGATTGAACATCCACAACTACTTGAAGGTGACGAGGCTACTACAGGCAAAATGTCACCTCTTGCTGCAGTGCGTCAGTATCTCTCCACTAACAGTGCAAAAAGGACCTTCCTGCGTAATTCTGGGTTGGTTGTCAAGGTAACCTCGTCCAAATCGCCTACTGAACAAAATCTTCCTGCTAGACAGAGTGATATATCTGTGCTCCAGACACAAGTCCAATCCCTAATGGCCGTTGTTTCGGAAACAAGAATAGTGGTTGAGAAATGTCGTCAAGATATGAAAGGTTTTGAAACCAGACTATCAGACATTCGCTTCGTTGTTGAAGAGCAATGGCGGAAAAAAGGTGGAGATCGTGCTGCTCCATCAGATTCTACAGTCTGAAACATTAGCACTCAGGTCAAATGATCTGTGCTTCTATACATCTGATGGTGCTTTTATCTAGAAGGACTGTAAACTTTATGCCAACAGGCCTTTTGTTGTATGATTGGAATTTATTTTGTTGTGATACAACATTTATGATGCTGCCACAGGCTGCAGTAATTACAATGCTATTTTTGTATAGTGTAGGTTTATCTTAGTAATGTATTCGGCTGAAAGCTTCATAGGAGCCCAACATGCCAACATTCGTCGGGCCCATTCCAATTGGGCTAAAAACGATTACGGGCCGAAATTGGCATGTAGCCCACTAAAAATATCTGGGCTTAAATTAGCATAGGCTTTCAAATTTTTCTGGTAGGCCTATGCCCATAGTGGGCCTTTAACAGGCCTAAACATAATTTGGGCCCTCAGTAAAAATAGGGCGTTTAAAGGTGTAAATATCTCGAGCCCATAAAAACATGGGCCTTTAATAGACCGAAAGTGAGATTGGGCCCTGATTGTGCCAAATAACCCACTGGACTTAGCAGGCTGAAGTGGTGGCCCATTTACGATGCGGATATTTGACAGGCCAAAATTCGGACGGGCCGTAAATGCGCCGACCTAATACACGGGCCTTTAACAGGCCGGAACTTTGGTCGGGCTAGATTATCATCACTTTTATATGGGCCGTTAATGGGCCCGGTATGATGTTGGGCCACATATGGCCCATGGTTTACGTCTGGTGTTAATAGGCCGAAAATGACAACAGGCCGAAAGTGGCCCAAATCTATAGTGGGCCTCTAACAGGCCGAATGACAGAAATGGCCGAATATGACCCAAATCCTTCACGGTCGTTTATGGGCCGAAAGTTTTGATGGCCTGTAAATGGGCCAAAATGAAGCCGGACCTTTAACAGGCCGAAAATACACTGGGCCGTAATTTGGCCCAATTACTTAGCGGACTGTTAACGAGCCAGAAGTGACCATGGGCCGCATTGATGACAAGTTTAGACCAGGCCATTGATGGGCCGATTTGACAGAGAATGTTGGGCCTTTAGCTGGGCCGGCCCATTATGGTCTGCAGAATCTTGTGGGCCTTTAGCTCGGCCGACCCATTGTGGTCCGCAAAATCTTATGGGCCATTAGCTGGGCCGGCCCATTATGGTCCGCTAAATTTTGTGGGCCTTTAGCTGGGCCGGCCCATTATGGTCCGCTAAATCTTATGGGCCTTCGGTTGGGCCGGCCCATTTAAACTTTGTGGGACACTTTTGGGCCGGTCCATGTGTCAAGATATCATAGGCCCATCTCGACCGTTGGATGAGTGACACCTGTGGCAACGCGGGGCTGACACGTGGATCCGTCAGCCAATGAGAATTTTACACGTGGAAAATTGGCATTGGTCGTGGCTGTTAATGGGTTATCGGATCCAAAATCCGACCCGATAGCTTAACAGTGTTCCGTTATGGTGGATGCCACGTGTCGGTCACCCTTGACGAAAGCACTTCTGTGACGCGTGATTTATCGTCATGGAAGTGAACACTTCTGTGATGATAATTTTTGTAATGTCATGGAACACTTCTACGACAACACATTTATGACTATCTTGATTCTATCATAAATTTGTCATGGATGTACATGCATGACAAAAAACGCGACCTACTGTGACAAACACGTATCATCACGGAAGTGTATTTTTTTGTAGTGTTTATGTGATTTGGGTGCTAGTGTTTCCACGATTCCGAAAACTTTATGTGATTTTGTAGGTTTCCATGATCTTGATGATTGCTCTTTAAATTTGCACCTTGCGGATTCCACCATTAAACAACCTATGGGAAGGATCAATGATGTTCTTATTGTTGCAAATAGGAATTTGGTGCCCATAGATTTTATCGTTCTTGATATAGATTGCAATCTTTCATGTCCTATTATTCTTGGTAGACCTTTCCTTAGAATGATTGGTGCGATTATTGATATGAAGGAAGGGAATATTAGATTCCAATTTCCATTAAGGTAAGGCATGGAGAACTTACCAAGAAAGAAAGTCAAATTACCTTATGAATCTATCATGCGAGCTACTTATGAATTGAGTGCCAAAGATGGCACTACTTAGATTTATCCTCGCTTTTATGCCTAGCTTGGGGCGTTAAACAATAGCGCTAGTTGGGGGGCAACCCAATTTTCTTTTTGTTTTTTTCTTCTGTTTAGTAATAAATATTTCTTCTACCTTCTGTTTAGTTGTGTTTTCATGTTTTAATTAGTGTTTGTGCCAAGTAGAACCTATAAGATAACCTATGGTGATAGTTAATTTGATTCTGCTGAAAAACAGAAACTTTGTGCGCACGAAAATAATTTTAGTAATTCACAGAAACGTGCTCTTGCGTTGATTCTTTTTGCTGTAGATCAATAGACAAATTTCCCAGGACTTGCTATTTTGGTAGGATCTTTAGAGTTCCAAAAGTATTCGGGAGTTACACATTGGTACAGACTGTTCTGTTTTTGACAGATTCTGTTTTTCGTGTGTTGTTTGCTTATTTTGATGCATCTATGGCTAGTATGTAAGGGTATGGACCATAAAGAAGTTGGAATACAGTAGGTTTGACACCAATATAAATAAAGAATGAGTTCATTACAGTACCTTATGTTGTGGTTTTTCTTTCTTGCACTAACGAAGCTTATGAGATTTCCTGTTGTGTTTTGTGTTGTGAAGTTTTTAAGTTTTGGGTAAAGATTTGATGGATTATGGAATAAGGAGTGGCAAGAGCCTCATCTTGGGGATACCCATGGCACCCCAAGATATTCAAGGATAACAAAAAGCCTAATCTTGGGGATGCTCCGGAAGGAATCCCCTCTTTCGTCTTCGTCTATCGGTAACTTTACTTGGAGCTATATTTTTATTCGCCAGATGATATGTGTTCTGCTTGGAGCGTCTTGTATGATATTAGTCTTTGCTTTTTAGTTTATCACAATCATCCTTGCTGTACACACCTTTTGGGAGAAACCCACTTGATTGGAATTTATTAGAATACGCTATGTGCTTCACTTATATCATCTGAGCTAGATAATTTTGCTCTAGTGCTTCACTTATATCTTTTAGAGCACGGCGGTGGCTTTATTTTGTATAAATTGTTAATCTATCATGCTTCACTTATATTATTTTGAGAGTCTCTTAGAAGAGCATGGTATTTGCTATGGTTATAAAATTGGTCCTAGAATGATGGGCATCCAAGTTGGTTATAATAAAAACTATCATAGGAAGTGAATTGGATGCTATGATCAATTTGATACTTGATAACTGTTTTGAGATATTAGGATGGTGATATTAGAGTCATGATAGTTGGGTGATTATGAATTTAAAGAATACTTGTGTCGAAGTTTGTGATTCCCGTAGCATGCACGCATGGTGAACCGCTTTGTTATGAAGTTGGAGCACAATTTTATTTATTGATTGTCTACCTTATGAGTGGCGGTCGGGGACGAGCAATGGTCTTTTCCTACCAATCTATCCCCCTAGGAGCATGCGCGTAGTACTTTGTTTTTGATGACATGTAGATTTTTGCAATAAGTATATGAGTTCTTTATGACTAATGTTGAGTCCATGGACTATACGCACTCTCACCCTTCCACCATTGCTAGCCTCTCTTGTGCCGCGCAAATTTCGCCGGTACCATACACCCACCATATACCTTCCTCAAAACAGCCACCATACGTACCTATTATGGCATTTCCATAGCCATTCCAAGATATATTGCCATGCAACTTTCCACCATTCCGTTTATATGACACGCATCATCATTGTCATATTGCTCTTTGCATGATCATGTAGTTGACATCGTATTTGTGGCAAGTCCACCTTCATAATTTTCATACATGTCACTCTTGATTCATTGCATATCCTGGTACACCGCCGGAGGAATTCATATAGAGTCATATCTTGTTCTAAGTATCGAGTTGTAATCTTGAGTTGTAAGTAAATAAAAGTGTGATGATCTTCATTATTAGAGCATTGTCCCAGTGAGGAAAGGATGATGGAGACTATGATTCCCCTCACAAGTCGGGATGAGACTTCGGTCTTTATAAAAAAAGAGGCCAAAGAGCCCAACAAAAAAAGGCCAAATAAAAAAAAGACCAAATAAAAAAATTAGAGAAAAAGAGAGAAGGGACAATGCTACTATCCTTTTTACCACACTTGTGCTTCAAAGTAGCACCATGATCTTCATGATAGAGAGTCTCCTACGTTGTCACTTTCATATACAAGTGGGAATTTTTTATTATAGAACTTGGCTTGTATATTCCAATGATGGGCTTCCTCAAATTGCCCTAGGTCTTTGTGAGCAAGCAAGTTGGATGCACACCCACTTAGTTTCTTTTGTTGAGCTTTCATACATTTATAGCTCTAGTGCATCTGTTGCATGGCAATACCTACTCACTCACATTGATATATATTAATGGGCATCTCCATAGCCCGTTGATACTCCTAGTTGATGTGAGACTATCTTCTCCCTTTTTGTCTTCTCCACAACTAACATTCTATTCCACATATAGTGCTATGTCCATGGCTCACGCTCATGTATTGCGTGAAAGTTGAAAAAGTTTGAGATTATTAAAGTATGAAACAATTGCTTAGCTTGTCATCAGGGTTGTGCATGATTAAATACTTTGTGTGGTGAAGATAGAGCAACAGCCAGACTATATGATTTTGTTTTGAGAAGACATGATTGCTTGATTAATATGCTTGAAGTATTGCTATTTCTTATGTCAATATGAACTTTTATTTTGAATCATTTGGATCTGAACATTCATGCCACAATAAAGAAAATTACATTGAGAATTATGCTAGTTAGCATTCCACATCAAAAATTATGTTTTTATCATTTACCTACTCTAGGACTAGCAGGAATTAAGCTTGGGGATGCTTGATACGTCTCCAACATATCTATAATTTTTTACTGTTCCATGCTATTATACTTACCCGTTTTGGATGTTTACGGGCTTAACTTTACACTTTTATATCATTTTTTGGGACTAACCTACTAACCGGAGGCCCAGCCCGAATTGCTATTTTTTCCTATTTTAGTGTTTCGAAGAAAAGGAATATCAAACGGAGTCCAAACGGAATGAAACCTTCGGGAATGATCTTTTTGGAACAAACGTGGTCTGAAGGACTTTAAGTGGAAGTCAATAAACAAGCGAGGCGGCCACGAGGGTGCCCGGCGTGCCCCCTAGGGCTGGGCGCGCCCCCCACCGTCGTGGGCCCCTCTAGCGTCCACCGACCTACTTCTTCCTCCTATATATACCCACGTACCCCGAGAACATCAGAAGTGACCACGAAAAACTATTTCCACCAACGTAACCTTCTGTATCCGGGAGATCCCATCTTGGAGCCTTCGCCGGTGCTTCGCCGGAGGGGGAATCGATCACAGAGGGTTTCTACATCAACACCATAGCCCTTCCGATGAGTTGTGAGTAGTTTACAACAGACCTTCGGGTCCATAGTTATTAACTAGATGGCTTCTTCTCTCTCTTTGAATCCCAATACAAAGTTCTCCTCGATCTTCTTGGAGATCTATTCGATGTAACTCTTTTTGTGGTGTGTTTGTCGAGATCCAATGAATTGTGGGTTTATGATCAAGTTTATCTATGAGAAATATTTGAATCTCCTCTGAATTCTTTTATGTGTGATTAAGTTATGTTTGCAAGTCTCTTCGAATTACCAGTTTGGTTTGGCCTACTATATTGATCTTTCTTGCAATGGGAGAAGTGCTTAGCTTTGGGTTCAATCTTGCGGTGTCCTTTCCCAATGACAGCAGGGGAAGCAAGGCATGTATTGTATTGTTGCCATCGAGGATAAAAAGATGGGGTTTATATCATATTGCATGAGTTTATTCCTCTACACCATGTCATCTTTCTTAATGCGTTACTCTTTTCTTTATGAACTTAATACTCTAGATGCACGCTGGATAGCGGTCGATGTGTGGAGTAATAGTAGTAGATGCAGAATTGTTTTGGTCTATGTGTCACGGACGTGATGCCTATATACATGATCATGCCTAGATAATCTTATAATTATTCGCTTTTCTATCAACTGCTCGACCGTAATTTGTTCACCCACCGTAATACTTATGCTATCTTGAGAGAAGCCACTAGTGAATCCTACGGCCCCCGGGTCTATCTCTTATCATATAAGCTTTCAATCTACTTTTATTTGCATCTTTACTTTTCCAATCTATATCATAAAAATACCAACAATATTTATCTAATCATATTATCTCTATCAGATCTCACTTTCGCAAGTGGCCGTGAAGGGATTGACAACCCCTTTATTGCGTTGATTGCGAGTTTTTGTTTGTTTGTGTAGGTGCGTGGGACTTTTTAGGAGCCTCCTACTGGATTGATACCTTGGTTCTCAAAAATGGAGGGAAATACTTAGGCTACAATTGCTGCATCACCCTTTCCTCTTCAAGGAAAACTAACGCAAGCCCAAGACGTAGCAACGCCTCACATTTTTTTTTACAGTTTTTGAACCCATGCAACACATTAAGTTCTTTTTGTACCCACATGTTTATCATTATTTTTTCCAATGAGCATGAATCTCATAATTGGTTATTTTTTCTATCTTTTTATTTCAGAAGTATATGTTATACTTGAAAAGAGTCAACTCACATCCATCTGGTGATGCATATGAAAGAAGGAACTCATCCTACAAGATGAACAACCAGGGAAATTTCATGCATAATCATGAATATGGAAGATGTTGTCTGTCTTGTAGTGACATTGCCTCTCGGTGTCCAAACAATTATGGTGCAACGGGTCACTTGGCTCAGTCGACGAACATCCAGAGCAACTTCTTCATGGGGTCGTCTCTCCATGGTGCTAGAGCGACGATGTATGTTAGGCCACAACAATCATATGCAAGAAGATTCACCAGCTCTAGTGACTCTCCCGTCAGCTTATATAACAACATACCCAATGAGAGAATGTTAGATGCCTTTCCTTCGTGGCAAGCTAATGGAGATAAGCAAAGGGAAGACCCCTTCCATTGTAAGTTCCTTTCCTTTCTGCAAAGAGAGCCTTGGCTCAGTGGTTGGGCATGCGGTTGTGCAGCCTAACGACCCGAGTTCAATTCCTAGAATTGATAGGTGATTCAATTCCTAGAATTGACAGGTGATGCACAGGGGTTTTCCTCATTTATTGAGGATCAAGTTTGGTGTGGTGGAACCACTCATCAAAATAAAATCTTGATACTCATTTAAAAATTTCTAAGGACCATGTTTATCTTGGTACTCATACTAAAATGGCTGTATGCATCCCTAGTTGGTGCAGAGGCCGGCGAAGTGAAATTCTCCCACATTTTTAAGATTTTACTTCATCTAATGAGAGGGGCGACTAGTGGGGTGACTCTGGAGGCGGCTACGGTGCCACCCCAGGTGATCACCGGCGCTACCAGTTTCGGCAGGAGGAGACGCGTGGGAGGCCGGTTCTGGGCGTTGGCCGAAGACGCCGGCGACTCGGACGACGACGACGGTGACTCAGACGGCGAGCCAGCGGGCATGCCGTCTCCCACCCCTTCCGATGCGATTCGCGAAGCCCTTAGGATTGGGTACTCTGAGGATGAGGTGGCTCTGCTCGTGGATCAGGCGATCCCTCCCAATGATCCGGCGTGGCTAGGTCTGCGGGTGGAGGACAAGATCGAGATCGTCCGGTGCATAGTTCATCGACATACGACAGCGACGGAGATCCGGCCTTGGTAGGGGCCTTTACCTAAGGTTAGTCTTCCGAAACCAACTTTGTCTGATTTCGTTACGGAACATTCATGGAAGGTTGTGAAGAGAAAGAAGAAACGGTGGCCGTCAGCGGCGCAGGCGCCGGCGGTCGACCGACCTACCATGATCCGGGAAGCGCGGGTCACACATTTGAATCTGTTGTTGGGCCCTGAGGGGCTGGTGGCCGTGGAGCAATGTACGGGTGGGTCGTCGATTGGTCTATCGGTCCAGTGTGAATCATTTTAGTGTGGACCGGGACTAGCTGGGCATGAGGCCCAGACAAAACCGATTCCTGCTGCTGACGACGTCCTTCTCGCATGCACGTGTGAGTCCTCGCATCGTGAAGCTCAGCCCCCGCCTAGGGTTCAACGTTGCGCTGTCCCTGGGTTCCCATCGTGCACGGCGGGCCGTGCAGCACGCATCCCACCCCTTGCGGCGTGCATGGCGGGTGGTGGAGCTAGACCGCCGGGGCCTAAGCCGGCGGCGCCCGGGTCGGCTGTGGCACCTCGACCACTGGTCCAGCAGCAGCATCCGCCAGGTGCGAGGGCCTCGAACCAGCAGCCCTATGCAGCACCGGCCGCTGCGGGACGCGGTGGTCAGGGCCGGTCCTGAGGTTTTGGGGGCCCGGGGCGAGGCTAAAACCCGGGGCCCTTAATGTAGACATCAAAACAATAAAAATCAATATGCATATATGTGAAAATTTACCAATAACACTTTAAATGCATCCAAAATCACTATATGTATGAAATAATTTATAAATACTACGTAAAATTTTCTAATCCATCATGTGCTAAGGATCTCTGATTCCTGCATCCTGCTAATACTATACTTGGAGGCCTTACAACAGAAGCAAAAAACTTTGTTGACATCTATTGAATAAACTAGCCACTTTCAATCATGTTCCTTCCCATTGCTTAATTTCCTATGATAATGAGCATATGAAAAAATGTCTTCCTGTCCCCCGCAAAAAAAATGTCTTCCTGCATCATTTAGATGGTATGCCATTTTTTTGTCCTCTCACATAGGCCCTTTCTCAACCAAGATGTCTATTGCTTTATTATCAAGATTATTCCAATTTCTTTCATAAATATTAGCAGTATAAATTGGTTGTTCATCAACAGTAGGCGAGTTGTGCATGTGAATTACCTACATGCTCAGAGGCACTTACATTCCTATCGTTGATGTTGATGTCAACATTTCTTCTTACTGATCTTCCATTAGGTTGTTGTCCTTCCTCAACTATCGCCAACTCTCTTCGAAAAAATTATGAATATTTCACGCTGTGATTGTACCAAGTCCCAATGCTGAAAATAAATAATTTATCACTACCAGATGAATAATACTTTCTTCCTGACAACAGAATAAGACACAATGTTGAATATATATTTTTGCATCAATAGACAATTGTTGAGCAGTGCTGATGTGCGGCTATTCATATACGATACTAGGAACCTTGATATGAATAGAAGATATACCTGGGATGGTCGAATCGTTCATAGACGTAGAGCAAATCAGGGTTGCAACGGCCCCCAGGGAATTGAAATTTGGAAGACGATCTGAATTAGGGGGGGAAATTGAATTTAGGAGAAAGGGAAAAGGTGTGGCAAGCGCGCAATCACGTAGAGACAAGCGTCGGCGGCTGCTGGGAAATTGAGAATCGCTGCCTGAAATGCATGTGTGATGTATTAGGAAGGGATCAATCAGTTCCTTTTTTTCGGCATGCACTTACTAGCTAACGAATCGGAAGGATCAATCAGTTCCTTTTTTTCGACGTGCTTGTATCTCCACTACTATTAAACAATCAAACAAGAACTTTCTTATGTGCACCCAAAAATTAGTACCACAAAACATACGAACCAATCAACACCACACAGTTAGTCCCACATGTCCTAATCTAACAGCCATCATTGATCTAATACCTCTACGGTGTGCACTTAGCAAATTCCTATGACTGACCGTACTCCACCACCGGAGGAATATTCCAAGTACCAGCCCACGTCCCCTACAATCACGCAATTGTGATCGCAAACTAATAAGGAAACTCAACTAAATTAGCTTCCCTCGCCCTTGATCAGGGTGCCTCCCACCAACCCCGTCTCCTGCCCGCATCGATACCTCACCGCACTGCACCGCTCGGTCGCCTCCCTGCAAGATCGCCACCGCCGATTGTTGCTGCTCACAGCATGTAATCCGTCAGCGCGATAGCGGGCGCCCACGAACCTGCCCTTGCAGTGTGGCCCATCCGCGAGATAGCCACTGCCCAGGAGCCTGCCTCGGCACCCGTGGAGCCGCGCCCGCCCTGCACTTCCCCTGAACCAGCCGGCCACACAAAGCTATAATTCTTCCCTGCCCTTCTTCAGGTTCAACTTCTTCCTTTCACCTATTGCAACATTATACAGGATTAGAATTTTCAGAATAGAGTTCTAAAAAACAAACAGTTGCACAGCATAATGCTATAAGCCGTTCCTTTCATATCTGTAATTAATGGTTTTCTATGTGGAACATGGTTAGTGTTTTGGCTACTGCAATTTTGTAACTAACTGAATCATGCACCCTGTCTCCTTGGCTTTCTGAATTTACGAAGGTGACTTGAGTTGTCGCAGAACACCTACAATATTGGATTTAGCTTATAGAATTTACAAAGGTGCCAATGGTATTAATGTAATCGCACATCACAGAACGAGCAAATTAATCATAATAAGTTTCAGCTCGGGCCTATGGCCAGTACACATGCACATACATATACACTCATAGGCATGTCAGCATGTGCCAAATTATAGAGTGCTACTCTGAAACTACAAAGTGCACTAAGATACCAACAGATACATACATACCTGATGCGTGCTCAAGGACATGCCAAGACCCCAGGCAGATACATAATTCTGAAGATACATGAGTAAGAAGCAAGATAACAGTCGGTCATTACATAATCAAAAATAGATATTACTTTTATATTACCAGATTTATGATGTAGTGGACAGGAAAAATCCATGAAAAAAAACAGCGCCAGCTAAAAAATATTATAAGAACACTAAATCAAGTCCTCTTGAGAAATTAGTTCTCTAGCTATCAAAGCAACATGTCTATGAAATCAAAGCATTACCCCTGCCAAGATCATCATCAGCATCACCATGGATGTTAAATAGCAGGGCCAACAACTTAATGTGGTCCAGTAAGGGGATCTGCCATTCAAAATTGATTTTAATGTCAAAGTAGAACTCTGCTGAAACACAATATCAAGAGAAAGGACAGTGTACTATGTTTGCATCTGATGGTGGTGTTCATGATTAATTTCCACAGTTTCCATGCTTCTCAAAATTTAATGGCATGAATATTCACATGAAGGCGAACGTATGGCATCTCCCAATAGTGCGGGGGCATGCACCCCATTTCAGGATATAAGCAACAACCAGACATTGGGTAACTATCATCAACCAGTTCCTACTTTGCGCTACTGTTTTGCTGTTGCTTATGTGCTAAGTTGCGGTATGTATTTATAACATACCTTGAAGAATTGAAGAGGCAGAGGAAAAAAGAGTATTATGCACGCAATAAAGATGATATTCTTAAAAGGCGTCGTGAAGCCCGTGAGAAG
The DNA here is from genome assembly GCF_002162155.2 of Triticum dicoccoides. Lineage (NCBI taxonomy): Eukaryota > Viridiplantae > Streptophyta > Magnoliopsida > Poales > Poaceae > Triticum > Triticum dicoccoides. The sequence continues at coordinate 709,127,379 of NC_041393.1, forward strand.
AAAGAGGCTTCAACAGCACTTCTTAATGACAGGAAAAATGTACCACATACACCCCTGGCCATGTCCCAAGGTAAAAGTGCCCTTGTACTGCATGCTTATTTATTATTCAGATAACTGATGAGATGTCATGTACCAAGGTAAAAATGCCCTTGTACTAGATGCTTATGTATTATTCAGATAACTGGTGAGATGCTAAATTAACTAGAATGTACCAGGCAAATGGAGAGGGAACGGTAATTAATGGTTTTTTATGTGGAAAATGGTTAGTGTTTTTGGCTACTGCATTTTTGTAACTGACTAAATAATGCACTCTATCTCCTTGGCCTGGTGTCAAAACAGTTGGCTTCCAGAATTTACGAAGGTGACTTGAGTTGTCGCAGAACACCTGAAATATTGAATTTAGCTTAGCGAATTACAAAGGTGCCAATTGCATTAACGTAATCACACATCAGAGAACGACCAAATTAATCATAATTAGTTTCAGCTCCACGATGTTACAATGAATTGTACAAATCTGTATAAGCCCACTTTTTGCACACATGATGATTGAGAATGTGCATAATTATTTAGAACTGAAAAGATTTGAAGTACACCTGATCCATTCTAAACACTAAAGAAGTTGCACTTCCTACTTTCAGAGTGTAAAATGGTGCATTTGAATGTCTATTTGTTGGAACTATGCAGTTTGATTTAGTAAACAAATATGCCTATCACATGAAGGAATGTTCCATACAATTCCATGAATTTCTTAGAACAATGAAAATACTGTGCAATGCAACTCAGAATCAAAACATACTCTTCGATTTATACTTGTTGCTCCCATCCCCTTTCAGCACCTCCTTTTCCTCCCTCGGGAAATCTGAACCATTAAGGGCCTTATCTTCAACATAGCCACCAATTAAGCGGAAGATTTCTCATATAACAGTCTTGAAAGGCAACATTGTAACACAAAATCACTTTCTAGAGATTAAACCAGACACTCATTCATGGTAACCACCATGACGAGCTTAATAGTATTACAAAAAGAATTTCCAGTTTTGCACTTCTTGTTCCATTTTAGCTCTTGAGAAACACATGACACTGAATTCCTCTTCAATGATAATTCTCCAACTTCCTTTCTTTCATGAAGATAATCTATCATCTTTTGAAAAGATATTGTATCATGATGACTCTTGGATCCACTCAGAACCAGAAGGTGCAGCAATCTAGAGCAGAATAATAGTCAGTTAAATCAGCTTTTATAATAAAGCCCTATAACCCCACAAAAAAAGCCCTATAACAGAACAATTATACAGAGTCTTGGGAACATTCATGGTGATTTCTCAATGAGGCGATGCACCTGGCGAAGAACCAAATTGACGGGGTGGAGGCGTGGAGCAGGTGGCAGGGTTGGAGAGAGGGACTTACCTGGACCATGACGACCGCATGGGAGAGGGTGGAGAGGCTCAAGGCGGCGACGGAGAGGGCATCAGGAGGAGGGAGGGGCCTGGCGTCGCCGGCGAGCATGCCGACCTCAAGCGCCTTCTCGAGCACTTCGGCGAACGGATTCGGAGAAGGTGCAGGGTAGAGCAGGCACGTGCGAGTGCCACACCTCCACGTCCACCTCCGCCGGCGCCTAGCGCTGGCGCGAGCATGCCGAGCTCGAGGGCCACCTCGGCCACTTCCTCGAGCGATTCCACATGAAGGGGAGGAAGGGCAGCTGCTGCGAAGGGGAGCCGCAAACTGACCAGGAAGCACCGACGGTGGTGACGAAGGTGAGCAGCGGCCAGACCAGGGAGCGCCGGCGTTGGTGACGAAGAGGGCCGGATGTGGAGTGAGGGGTGTGGCCACCATGGGAGAATGGGGAATGGGGAGAGAAATGTGAGGGACTGAGGGGGCGGTGGGGAGGATAACTAATGTTTTTTTTAAATAAAATTAGGCACTGACCAGAGAGAGCTTGTGACTGTGCGCCTTGTCCAAATCAAAAAAACTATCTTCTAAAAAGACCCATTCTTTTTTATCCGATTCCCCTGCATGCCTGCCATCCTTTTTATCTTCTAAAAATCATCATCGTTGGTTACTGTCATTTTTGTTTGATGATTTTAAAATTTGTTATATGAATCTCCATAAAAGTTGATATTTTTTTGTTGAATATATTTAAGTTAGGTCATCGTGTAGTCTATGGATGTTAAGTTTTATGGAGTACTTCACATGAGATATTTTTTCTGACACTCCTACACATGTATTTTTCGCCACTTATCATTATACTTATTCTATGTTGTACCACTATTTCGAAGTTAACTCTGGTTTCTACTTTATTGGCTCATACGACAGATTGTAAATCAAAGATAGCTGTCATTTTAGTGGACTTAAATTATGATAATTTAAGAAATTGAGACATGAAAAATGATGCAAACAACACAGGTCCCACGGATTGTATGTTACATGTGCGATCATATTGTTTCGTATAAGACACATTTAAATGGTTCGATAAAAATAACTTGCTAATAGAGAAACTATATTCAAAATAAATGTTTTTATAAGAGTTAGATTATGATACGTGCGTTGCACGTGCACACTTACTAGTTAATAGGAACGAATCAATCGTTGGCTCCCTTCCTGGCTACTGGTACGTCGGGTACATGTGTACCTTCCACACTGCTGCGTGAGGCCCAGCCGTCAAAATTGATGACCAAAAATATGTTAGCCTACTTGTACACACCCTGGAGAGGGGCCCCTCGATTTGGGGGGGCCCGGAGCGGCCGCCCCCCCTGCCCCCCCTCAGGGCCGGCCCTGGCGGTGGTGGCCAGCTAGGGCCTAGGCCGCCGGCGCAGGGTCCGGCTACGTTAGTTGCCGCTGGTCGGGGCGGTGCTGCTCAAGGGCCTCGGCCACCGCCGCAGGGCCCGGTTGCTGTGGCTGCTGTGGGACGGGGTGGCGCCGTACAAGGGGCAAGGCCGCCGCCGCTTGGGCCTGCCGTCGTGCCTCCCCGCAACCAAGTTCAGGCGCATAGGCAGCAGCATCGGGCTGCGCTGCCGCCCCACTATGTCGCGAGGCCGATGCAAAAGCGACCTCAGCCGATGCAGACGCATGCACCACCGCCTCAGTCTGACAACATGGGTGCTGGAGGTGCGGGTTTGCCTCGTGGCCCGGCCAACCGTGGTTCTAATGGACCGCCCCGGGGACAATGGGGGTGACGATGGCCTCAATGCGTATGGTGATGGCCAACACCACGGTTCTTCATCGAGGGGTGGCGTCCATGGATATGCTTGGCAGAGCGATGGTACAGCTGAGAGACTGTTTCTCGGCCCTCCGGGTGGCTTTGTCTAAGGGGCATCTGGCCCAGACTATCGGTAGAGAGGTGGCTATCACGATCATCATGGTGGTCGTGGTGGTTGGTACCGTCACCGTCAGCCTCCTCCACCTGTGGTTGTTGAGCCGACGGTTTCTACGGAGGAGGTTACGCCGGAGTTGTCCGGTCAGGCTATGGACATGGTGACGGCGTTGGCCAATGCTGAGATGCCAGTGACTGAGACCACGGTGGCGGGCTCGGTCGAGGCTGCTGACAGGTCAGATAAGGATAGAGCCTCCAAGTGGGCTCGTAAGAAGGATAATATGATCTATTATCGCTGTGGTGAGTGATACGTCCATTTTGCATCATGCTTTTATATCAATATTTATTGCATTATGGGCTGTTATTACACATTATATATCAATACTTATGGCTATTCTCCCTTGTTTTACAAGGTTTACCATGAAGAGGGGTGCTACGTCTTGAGCTTGCGTTGGTTTTCCTCGAAGAGGAGAGGGTGATGCAGCAAGTGTAGCATAAGTATTTCCCTCAGTTTTTGAGAACCAAGGTATCAATCCAGTAGGAGGCTCCTCAAAAGTCCCACGCACCTACACAAACAAACAGAGAACTCGCAACCAACGCAATAAAGGGGTTCTCAATCCCTTCACGGCCACTTGCGAAAGTGAGATCTGATAGAGACAGTAATAACATAAATATATTTTTGGTACTTTATAATATAGATGCAAAAAGTAAAGGTGCAAATAAAAGTAGATTGGAAGCAAATATGATAAGAGATAGACCCCGGGGCCATAGGTTTCACTAGAGGCTTCTCTCGAGATAGCATAAGTATTACAGTGGGTGAACAAATTACTGTCGAGCAATTGATAGAAAAGCGAATAATTATGAGATTATCTAGGCATGATCATGTATATAGGCATCACATCCAAAACAAGGAGACCGACTCCTGCCTGCATCTACTACTATTACTCCACACATCGACCGACTCATGCCTGCATCTAGAGCATTAAGTTCACAAAGAACAGAGTAACGCATTAAGCAAGATGACATGATGTAGAGGGATAAACTCATGCAATATGATATAAACCCCATCTTGTTATCCTTGATGGCAACAATACAATACGTGTCTTGCAACCCTTTCTGTCACTGGGTAAGAAAACCGCAAGATTGAACCCAAAGATAAGCACTTCTCCCATGGCAAGAAAGATCAATCTAGTAGGCCAAACCAAATCGATAATTCGAAGAGACTTGCAAAGATAACTCAATCATACATAAAAGAATTCAGAGAAGATTCAAATATTATTCATAGATAAACTTGATCATAAACCCACAATTCATCTGATCTCAACAAACACACCGCAAAAAGAGATTACATCAAATAGATCTCCACAAGAGAGGGGGAGAACATTGTTGGGGAACGTAGTAATTTCAAAAAAATTCCTATGCACACGCAAGATCATGGTGATGGCATAGCAACGAGAGGGGAGAGTATTGTCCACGTACCCTCGTAGACCATAAGCGGAAGCGTTAGCACAACGCGGTTGATGTAGTCGTACGTCTTCACGATCCGACCGATCCAAGTACCGAACGTACGGCACCTCCGAGTTCAGCACACGTTCAGCTCGATGACGATCCCCGGGCTCCGATCCAGCAAAGCTTCGGGGATGAGTTCCGTCAGCACGACGGCGTGGTGACAATGATGATGTTCTACCGGCGCAGGGCTTCGCCTAAGCTTCGCGACGACATGACCGAGGTGGAATATGGTGGAGGGGGGCACCGCACACGGCTAAGGAACGATCCGTAGATCAACTTGTGTGTCTAGGGTGCCCC
>NC_041393.1:709132900-709160434 GCF_002162155.2 Triticum dicoccoides
GGGTTCCGGTAACCTCCCGGTACTCCGGTAAAATGCCGATTTCACCCGGAACCATTCCGATGTCCAAACATAGGCTTCCAATATATCAATATTTATGTCTCGACCATTCCGAGACTCCTCGTCATGTCCGTGATCACATCCGGGACTCCGAACAAACTTCGGTACATCAAAACATGTAAACTCATAATAAAACTGTCATCGAAACGTTAAGCGTGCGGACCCTACGGGTTCGAGAACTATGTAGACATGACCTAAAACCATTCTCGGTCAATAACCAATAGAGAGACCTGGATGCCCATATTGGTTCCTACATATTCTACGAAGATCTTTATCGGTCAAACCGCATAACAACATACGTTGTTCCCTTTGTCATCGGTATGTTACTTGCTCGAGATTTGATCATCGGTATCCAATACCTAGTTCAATCTCGTTACCGGCAAGTCTCTTTACTCGTTCTGTAATACGTCATCTCATAACTAACTTATTAGTAATACTGCTTGCAAGGCTTAAGTGATGAGTATTACCGAGAAGGCCCAGAGCTACCTCTTCGACAATCGGAGTGACAAAACCTAATCTCGAAATACGCCAACTCAACATGTACCTTCGGAGACACCTGTAGTACTCCTTTATAATCACCCAGTTACATTGTGACATTTGGTAGTACCCAAAGTGTTCTTCCGGTAAACGGGAGTTGCATATTTCTCATAGTTGCAGGAACATGTATAAGTCATGAAGAAAGCAATACCAGAATACTAAACGATCAAGTGCTAAGCTAATGGGATAGGTCATGTCAATCACATCATTCTTCTAATGATGTGATCCCATTAATCAAATGACAAAACATGTCTATGGTTAGGAAACATAACCATCTTTGATTAATGAGCTAGTCAAGTAGAGGCATACTAGTGACTATATGTTTGTCTATGTATTCAAACATGTATCATGTTTCCGGTTAATACAATTCTAGCATGAATAATAAACATTTATCATGATATGAGGAAATAAATAATAACTTTATTATTGCCTCTAGGGCATATTTCCTTCAAACATTGTATTGAGATCCAAAAAGAGAGAAGAAGCCATCTAGCTAATAACTATGGACCCGTAGGTCTGTGGTAAACTACTCACAACTTATCGGAGGGGCAAGGATGTTGATGTAGAGGCCCTCCGTGGTCGATTCCCCCTCCGGCAGAGTGCCGGCGAAGGCTCCAAGATGGGATCTCACGGATACAGAAGGTTACGACGGTGGAAATTGTGTTTCGTGGTGCTCCTGGATGTTTTCGGGGTACGTAGGTATATATAGGAGGAAGAAGTACGTCGGTGGCCGCCCGAGGGGCCCACGAGACAGGGGGCGCGCCCTACAGGGGGGGGGCGGGGGCGCCCTCCTATCTCGTGGCTGCCTCGTCTGCTTCTTGGCTTGCACTCCAAGTCCTCCGGATCACGTTCGTTCCAAAAATCACGCTCCCGAAGGTTTCTTTCCGTTTGGACTCCGTTTGATATTCCTTTTCTTCGAAATACTGAAATAGGCAAAAAAACAGCAATACGGGCTGGGCCTCCTGTTAGTAGGTTAGTCCCAAAAATGATATAAATGTGTAGAATAAAGCCCATAAACATTCAAAAGGGGTAATATAATAGCATGGAACAAGCATCCCCAAGCTTAATTCCTGCTCGTCCTCGAGTAGGTAAATGATAAAAACAGAATTTTTTATGTGGAATGCTACCTAGCATATTTCTCAATGTAATTTTCTTTATTGTGGCATGAATGTTCAGATCCAAATGATTCAAAATAAAAGTTCATATTGATAAAAGAAATAGTAACACTTCCAGCATACTAATCAAAGTAATCATGTCTTCTCAAAATAACATGGCAAAAGAAAGTTCGTCCCTACAAAATCATATAGTTAGGCTATGCTTCATTTTCGTCACACAAAGATGTTCCCAACTTCTATACCCCCGATGACAAGCCAATAATCTCAAACTTTTTCAATCTTCACGCAATACATAAGCGTTAGCCATGGATATAGCACTACGGGTGGAATAGAATATGATGATGGGGATTGTGTGGAGAAGTCAAAAAAGGAGAAAGTCTCACATTGACGAGGATAATCAACGGGCTATGGAGATGCCCATCAATTGATGTCAACATGAGGAGTAGGGATTGCCATGCAACGGATGCACTAGAGCTATAAGTGAATGCTCAACAAAAGAAAACTAGTAGGTGTGCATCCAACTTGCTTGCTCATGAAGACCTAGGGCATCTGAGGAAGCCCATCGTAGGAATATACAAGACAAGTTCTATAATGAAAAATTCCCACTAGTATGAAAAAGACAACTTATGAGACTCACTATATGAAAAACATGGTGCTACTTTGGAGCACAATATATGAGACTCACTACATGAAGAACAAGGTGCTACTTTGAAGCACTAGTGTGGAAAAAGAGATAGTAACATTGCCCTTTTTATTTCTTTTTCTTTCTTTACTTTTTTTTCTCTTCTTTTTCTTTTTTTTGGGCCTTTCTTTTTTCTTTTGGCCTTTCTTCTTTTTTTTCTTTTTTCTTTGGGCCATGCTCTAATAATGATGATCATCACACTTCTATTGATTACAACATATGAATTACAACTCGAAACTAGAACAAGATATGACTATATGAATGCCTCCGGCGGTGTACCGGGATGGTGCAATGAATCAAGAGTGACATGTATGAAAAATAATGCATAGTGGCTTTGCCAGAAATATGATGTCAACTACATGATCATGCAATGGCAATATACAAAAGTAACGTATATCATGATGATGATAAACGGAACGGCGGAAAGTTGCATGGAAATATAACTCGGAATGGCTATGGAAATGCCATAATAGGTAGGTATGGTGGTTGTTTTGAGGAAGATATAAGGAGGTTTATGCGTGATAGAGCGTATCGTATCACGGGGTTTGGATGCACCGGCGAAGTTTGCACCAACTCTCAAGGTGAGAAAGGGCAATGCAAGGTACCGAAGAGGCTAGCAATGGCAGAAAGGTAAAAGTGCGTATAATCCATGGACTCAACATTAGTCAAAAGAACTCACATACTTATTGCAAAAATTTAGAAGTCATCAAAAATCAATTACTACACGCATGGTCCTAGGGGGATAGATTGGTAGGAAAAGACCATCGCTCGTCCCCGACCGCCGCTCATAAGGATGCACAAGCCAGGTACACTTCATGTTACAAATTTGTTACACAACTTTAACCATACGTGCATGCTACGGGACTTGCTAACTTCAACACAAGCATTCTTTAAATTCATAATCACCCAACTAGCATGACTTTAATATCACTACCTCCATACCTCAAAACAATTATCAAGTATCAAATTGATCATAGCATCCAATTCACTTCCTATGATAGTTTTTATTATACCCAACTTGGATGCTCATCATTCTAGGACCAAATTTGTAACCATAGCAAATACCATGCTGTTCTAAAAGACTCTGAAAATAATATAAGTGAAGCATGAGAGACTAGCAATTTCTTCAAAACTAAGACACCACCGTGCTCTAAAAGATATAAGTGAAGCACTAGAGCAAAAACTATCAAGCTCAAAAGATATAAGTGAAGCACATAGAGTATTCTAACAAAATTCTAATCAAATAGGCTTCTCCCAAAAGGTGTGTATAGCAAGAATGATTGTGGTAAACTAAAAAGTAAATACTAATATAATACATGACGCTCCAAGCAGAACACATATCATGTGGCAAATAAAAATATAGCTCCAAGTAAAGTTACCAATGAACGAAGACGAAAGAGGGGATGCCTTCCCGGGGCATCCCCAAGCTTAGGACTTTGGCTATACTAGAATATATTGGGGTGCCTTGGGCATACCCAAGCTTAGGCTCTTGCCACCCTTTATTCCATAGTCCATAAAAGCTTTACCCAAAACTTGAAAACTTCACAACACAAAACTCAACAGGAAATCTTATAAGCTCCGTTAGTGAAAGAAAACAAAACCACCACATAAGGTACTGAAATGAACTCATTCTTTATTTATTTTGGTGTTAAAACTACTGTATTCCAACTTGTCTATGGTTCATAAACTATTTTACTAGCCATAGATGCATCAAAATAAGCAAACAACACACGAAAAACAGAATCTGTCAAAAACAGATCAGCCTGTAGCAATCTGTAACTAACTCAAATTTCTTGAACTCTAAAAATCCTACCAAAATAGTAAGTACTGAAAAATTTGTTTATTCATCAGCAGCAAAAATAATCAATGCAAAATCACGTTTCTGTGATTTATTGAATTTTTTCTCGTGAGCGCAAAGTTTCTGTTTTTTAGCAGAATCAAATCAACTATCATCATAGTTTATCCTATAGGTTCTACTTGGCACAAACACTAATTAAAAGATAAAAGCACATCTAAACAGAGAGTATATGAAAAATTTATTAAATAACAGCAAGGAAAAATATTGGGTTGACTCCCAACAAGCGCTTTTCTTTAAAGCCTTTTAGCTAGGCATTGATAATTTTAATGATGCTCGCATGAAAGACAAGAATTGAAGCACAAAGAGAGCATCATGAAACACGTGACAAACACATCTAAGTCTAACATACTTCCTATGCATAGGCATATTATAAGAAAACAAATTTGCAAGGCAAGCAAAAACTAGCATATGCAGGGAAGAAGAAAGAGACGATAGCAATTTCAACATGACGAGAGGTAATTTAATAAGATAAAAATTTCTACAACCATATTTTCCTCACTAATAATAATTACATGTAGGATAATAGGCAAATCCAACAAAATAGCTATCACATAACATATTCTCAACATGATCCACATGCATGCAAAGTTGACACTCTTCCAAGATAGTGGGATTAACATTAACTAAAGTCATGACCTTTCCGAACCCACTTTTATCAAAAATATCATAAGATTGAACATACTCCTAATATGTGGGATCTAAAGTTGACACTCTTCCAAACCCACTTTCAATATTATTGCAAACACTATTATCAATCTCGTATTCATCATGGGGCTTAAATAAATTTTCAAGGTTATAAGAAGAATCACCCCAATCATGATCATTGAAACAAGTAGTAGACATAGCAAAACTAGCATCCCCAAGCTTAGGATTTTGCATATTATTAGCACAATTGACATCAAGATAATTTATAGGAAAATCATTGCAATCATGCTTTTTATTCAAGGAGTTATCATGAATCTCTTCATAAATTTCTTCATCATAATTTTCAGATTCACAAATTTCAAGCAAAGCTTTATAAAGATAATCTAGTGCACAAAACACACTAGCAATTGGTTCGTCATAATTGGATCTCTTAAAAAGATTAGCAAGCGGATGAGGATCCATAGACCTTAGGTTCTGTTTAGCAATAAATAAGCATCTAATCCAACCAAACGAGCAAACGAAAGGGCAAGCAAAAGAGAGAAGAGATTGGGAAAGAGAGGGCAAATAAAACGGCAAGGGTGAAGTGGGCGAGAGGAAAATGAGAGGCAAATGGCAAATAATGTAAATGCGAGGGAGATGGGTTTGTGATGGGTACTTGGTATGTCTTGACTTGAGCGAAGACCTCCCGGGCAACGGCGCCAGAAATCCTTCTTGCTACGTCTTGAGCTTGCGTTGGTTTTCCTCGAAGAGGAGAGGGTGATGCAACAAGTGTAGCGTAAGTATTTCCCTCAGTTTTTGAGAACCAAGGTACCAATCCAGTAGGAGGCTCCTCAAAAGTCCCACGCACCTACACAAACAAACTAAGAACTCGCAACCAACGCAATAAAGGGGTTGTCAATCCCTTCACAGCCACTTGCGAAAGTGAGATCGGATAGAGATAGTAATAAGATAAATATATTTTTGGTATTTTATAATATAGATGCAAAAAGTAAAGATGCAAATAAAAGTAGACTGGAAGCAAATATGATAAGAGATAGACCCGGGGGCCATAGGTTTCACTAGAGGCTTCTCTCGAGATAGCATAAGTATTACAGTGGGTGAACAAATTACTGTCGAGCAATTGATAGAAAAGCGAATAATTATGAGATTATCTAGGATGATCATGTATATAGGCATCACATCCAAAACAAGTAGACCGACTCCTGCCTGCATCTACTACTATTACTCCACACATCAACCGACTCCTGCCTGCACCTAGAGTATTAAGTTCACAAAGAACAGATTAACGCATTAAGCAAGATGACATGATGTAGAGGGATAAACTCATGCAATATGATATAAACCCCATCTTGTTATCCTCGATGGAAACAATACAATACGTGTCTTGCAACCCTTTCTGTCACTGGGTAAGAACACCACAAGATTGAACCCAAAGCTAAGCATTTCTCCCATGGCAAGAAAGATCAATCTAGTAGGCCAAACCAAACCGATAACTCGAAGAGACTTGCAAAGATAACTCAATCATACATAAAAGAATTCAGAGAAGATTCAAATATTAATCATAGATAAACTTGATCATAAACCCACAATTCATCGGATCTCAACAAACACACCGCAAAAAGAGATTACATCAAATAGATCTCCACAAGAGAGGGTTAGAACATTGTATTGAGATCCAAAAAGAGAGAAGAAGCCATCTAGCTAATAACTATGGACCCGTAGGTCTGTGGTAAACTACTCACAAGTCATCAGAGGAGCAAGGATGTTGATGTAGAGGCCCTCCATGGTCGATTCTCCCTCCGGCAGAGTGCCGGCGAAGGCTCCAAGATGGGATCTCGTGGATACAGAAGGTTACGGCGGTGGAAATTGTGTTTTGTGGTGCTCCTGGATGTTTTCGGGGTATGTAGGTATATATAGGAGGAAGAAGTACGTCGGTGGCCGCCCGAGGGGGCCACGAGACAAGGGGGCGTGCCCTACAGGGGGCCCCCTCCTATCTCGTGGCCGCCTCGGCTGATTCTTGGCTTGCACTCCAAGTCCTTCGGATCACGTTCGTTCCAAAAATCACGCTCCCGAACGTATCATTCTGTTTGGACTCCGTTTGATATTCCTTTTCTTTGAAATACTGAAATAGGCAAAAAAAACAGCAATACGGGCTGGGCCTCCGGTTAGTAGGTTAGTCCCAAAATGATATAAATGTGTAAAATAAAGCCCATAAACATCCAAAAGGGGTAATATAATAGCATGGAACAATCAAAAATTGTAGATACGTTGGAGACGTATCAAGGGGGAATGCCTGCAGCTGGAATTCTGGCTGAAAAAGGAGCAAACATCGGAAACCTATTCTGCACTGCTCCAGAAATCCTGAAACTCCACGGAACTTATTTTTGGAATTAATAAGAATTATTGAGCGAAAGAAACACATGAGGGGGCCCACACCCTGACCAGGAGGGTGGGGGCGCCCCCACCCCTACTGGGCGCGCCCCTGTCTCCTGGGCCCCTGGTGGCCCTCCGGTGTCCATCTTCTACTATATGAAGGCTTTTACCCTGGAAAAAATCCTGGGCAAGCTTACAGGACGAAACTCTGCCGCCACGAGCGAAACCTTGGCGGAACCAATCTAGATCTCCGGCAGAGCTGTTCTGCCGGGGAAACTTCCCTCCGGGAGGGGGAAATCATCACCATCGTCATCACCAACGATCCTCTCACCAGGAGGGGGTCAATCTCCATCAACATCTTCACCAGCACCAGCTCCTCTCAAAACCCTAGTTCATCTCTTGTATCCAATCTTGTATCAAAACCACAAATTGGTACTTGGTGGAAGATCATATGTTTAGATCCTTAATGCATATTAATACTCCTCTGATTATGAACATGAATATGCTTTGTGAGTAGTTACGTTTGTTCCTGAGGACATGGGTGAAGTCTTGCTATTAGTAGTCATGTGAATTTGGTAATCGTTCGATATTTTGATGAGATACCTGTTGTCTCTCCTCTAGTAGTGTTATGTGAACGTCGACTACATGACACTTCACCATTATTTGGGCCTAGAGGAAGGCATTGGGAAGTAATAAGTAGATGATGGGTTGCTAGAGTGACAGAAGCTTAAACCCTAGTTTATGTGTTGCTTCCTAAGGGGCTGATTTGGATCCATATGTTTAATGTTGTGGTTACGTTTATGTTAATACTTCTTTTGTAGTTGCGGATGCTTGCAATAGGGGTTAATCATAAGTGGGATGCTTGTCCAAGTAAGGGCAGTACCCAAGCACCGGTCCACCCACATATCAAATTATCAAAGTACCGAACGCGAATCATATGAGCGTGATGAAAACTAGCTTGATGATAATTCCCATGTGTACTCGGGAGCTCTTTTCTCATTATAAGAATTTGTCCAGGCTTGTTCTTTGCTACAAAAAGGATTGGGCCGCCTTGCTGCACTTTATTTACTTTCATTGCTCGTTACCCGTTACAATTTATCTCATCACAAAACTATCTGTTACCTACAATTTCAGTGCTTGCAGAGAAAACCTTACTTATCGTTGGGTTCGACACTCTTACTTATCGAAAGGACTACGATAGATCCCCTACACTTGTGGGTCATCAGTGAGAAGGGCCACTTTATGGCTGAATGTGTGACCGAGTTATGTGATACTTGCCTCAAGCCAGCGCATGATATAGGGGAGTGCCCGATTCTGCATGACCAAATGCCGAGTATTACTATCTATGGAGTGTATTATGCTGAGTTGATGTTCTTTGAGTCTCTGAGTGCGAGAGAGATCCCAGAGGAGACACGGAGCCTGAACACTGGGGTTGTCAAAGTCACTAAAGGTGAGGTGTCAGAGGCTCAGATTGTGCAGAGGCTTAAGGAGTTAGCTCCTGGAGATTTTCATTGGGAGCTTATAAGTTTCTAGCCTAACATGTATAAGGTTGATTTCCCTTCTGTTGAGGACTTGCAGCAACTTTTGAGTTTTGGGCTGTGTAGAGTGCCTGTGCATCCTTGAGTTTCATGAGTGGAAAAGGGTTGAGCCACAGGGCAAGCCTCTTACTCGGGTTTGTCTTCGCTTCTCGGGGGCCCCTTCAAAGCCGTTGCAAGATGCTCGGGTCGCTGCTAGCTTGGGCATATTGGTCGGGAAAACTGAGAGAGTGGATATGGATTTTACCCGATCTCATGGGGTGGCCCGATTGCTGGTGAGTGTCTTGGATATTGACTTCGTGCCAGATGAGGTTAAGTGGACATATCGGGGCCAGATCTTCGACCTCGAGATTGAGTTTGAGGATACCGAGCTATTTTACTGAGGCTATGGCTGGGACTGATGTGGATATGCAGGATGAGGATGAGGGTTCTGGCTCTAAGGAGCCGCGAGTGGACGATGTTGGGCAACAGGTGCCCAACGGCTCGGAGTCCGCATCACAGAAGTCCAGGGACGGGGCGCCACCATCTTCTTCGGTGTTGATGAACACCCTCAGATTTGGGTCGTTTGAGCCTGCTTCTGCCCCTCCCAGACTTGGAGTGACCGGGTGGAGTCTGGTGATGTGCTTGAGCGCACGCTGCCTGCACTGGATTTTGCTACTGTGGACGGCTCTATGGATGGGGACTTCGCTGCGATTGGCACTGAGACATCTTTGGTCGAGGGGGGGAGGAGGATCCTGGGCAGGTGGTCCTTGTTCTCCCACTTGGACCGTTGTTTCTCCTCTGGTGATCTCGATTGCAGCTGTGGGAGGGGGTCCCGGGCAGGTGGCCTCGGCTCCTTCCTCTCTGGTGGTGGCCAGAGTGGCTGAGCCTTCGGCTTCTGTGGGTCCCGGAAGAGCGCTAACATGCACTGATAGGCAGGTGCCGCTCCAGGAGACGCCGGACTTGAGGATAGCATCGCCCTTCTGCCAGTGGGCCGAGCCAGGTAGGGAGTGTGGGCAGGCGGTCTAAGTACTCACCCCACCCAACGCGCCTTTGGTGGGAGCACCCTCCGTCGCGGCCCAGGGTCGGCTGGCATCGACGGGGGTGAGGGGGCCCTCAACGACGCGTGGTGCTACTCCGCTATCTGTTGGGGGTTGGGCTGGAGGCCGCACCCCAAATAGGGCTTCTTGGGAGGAGATCATCGCTTTTGGAGGGATTCCGGATCCTATTTCTGAGGGGCCACTGATGAGTTGCCGCCTCCAGGATCACCCGGAGGTTGATGATATACAGCAGTGGTGCGCTATGCGGGCGGCCAAACATCATGACATTCAGGTCACTACTAGTATGTCGGTCAACACTTCCAATTCCATTTTGCATTTTACCAATGATGAGATTATTCATAATGAAAATCAGTTAGGAGTTTCACTTGGTAGCAATGATAGCGAAATTTCTAATTCCGTAAACGATATCCTAGACCTTGAAGCGGAGCGCGCTTTAGAGATGATTCAAAACTTAGCTGCGGTCAAACCCATGAATGATTCTGACATAGATGCGTTGGGAGTCAGGGTTCTCGATAACTTTTGTGCGAATCTTGCACCATCCTTTCCTGAGACAGAAGAAGATGATGATCCTGTCGAGGCTGAGGTAGTTAGGTCCATGGAGCCCGGTTCTGAGGACCGGGTGGAGGATCAAAACAAACATAAATGCAAGTGGAAGCGGAAGATTTATCCCGCTTCGGCGGTTCATAGAAGTGCTAGGATCCATACCACTAAATAATTCCATGATGAAATATGAGAGGAATCTTTTGGAATAGCAGGGGTCTGAAAGACTTGGCTAAAAGAAGGTTTCTTGCAGATGCTTCTATTAAACACAGGTTGGATTTTATCGCCTCTCGGAAACTGGCAGAGACAATTTTTCTCCCAAGTTCGAAATACTATATCGGGAGGTGTCGATTTCGACTGGCACTGCCTATTTCCGAGAGGAAGATCAGGTGGGATCTTACTTGGGGTTAGATGTGAGGCGTTGGAAGTCCGAAGCGTGGTCATGGGAAACTTCGCAGTTAAGTTTCGGGTCGGATCAAAGGCCGATGGGTTTAATTGGGCAAATGTGGCGGTATATGGTGCCACACAGCCTGAACTAAAACCAAAGTTTTTGGCAGATCTTGTCCGAATCTGCGGCTCTGAGCAGCTTCCAATCTTTGTTGGGGGTGACTTTAACATTATTAGAAGGAGAGAGGATAAGAACAATGATAACTTTGACGGAAGGTGGTCATTTATGTTCAATACTATCATTGAAATCTTGGATCTGACAGAGATAGAGCTTTCGGGTAGAAAATTTACTTGGGCTAATGCTTTGCCGAACCCGACGTTTGAGAAGCTGGATCGAGTCCTAGAGAGCGTCGAATGGGAGCAAAAATTTCCCCTCGTAACAGTCCAAGCGCTATCGTGTGGAATCTCCGACCACACCCCCTTACAGTTTGACTCCGATGAGGCAATACATATGGGGAACAAAAATATTTTTTCTTTCGAATTGGCGTGGTTTGAAAAAGAAGGCTTCTTGGATCTGATAGCCAGGGAATGGGCTAAAGATGCATGAGGTCGGACTTCCTATGAGCGATGGCAGAATAAGATTAGGAACTTGAGAAGCTTCTTACATGGGTGGGCTAAACATCTTAGTGGGATTTATAAGGTTGAAAAGGAAAGGCTCCTTATACTTATTCAACCCCTAGATTTAAAAGCCAAGTCCACGATCCTAGAAACTATGGAGCTTCATGCTAAAATTGATGCGGAGATGAGATTGAAAGAACTTCTCCATGAAGAGGAATTGAAGTCGGTGCTGCGAGCTAAGGTTCGCAATGTTGTCCAGGGGGACGCGAACACTCAATTCTTTCACATGATTGCTAATGGCAAGCACATAAAGAAAAGAATCTTTCAGCTTGAGCAAGACGAAGGTTCGATTTTAGGACAGGAAAACCTAAAATTATACATAACTGAATACTACAAGCAGTTGTTTGGGCCTGCGGAGGATAATTGTGTATCCCCGGATGAGTCAAGGATTGAGGATGTTCCTCAGCTTGCTGCTGCAGACAATGATATTTTGACTACCCCATTTTCAGAGAAAGAGGTGTTTGAAGCAATTTCACAGATGAAAAATAATAAGGCTCCAGGGCGGAGTTCTATAAAAAGTGTTGGCATATTATTAAGGGGGATTTGATACCGATGTTCCATGATTTATTCTCTAGACAACTTAGTTGTTTCACCTGAATTTTGGAACGATAACTCTGCTTCCTAAGTAGACAGAGGCTATGAGAATTGAGCAGTTCCGGCCGATCTGTCTTCTTAATGTCAGTTTCAAAAATTTCACCAAGCTAGGGACTAATAGGCTCACGCAGATTGCACATTCTGTGGGTGCAGCATTCCCAAACTGCTTTCATGCCAGACAGAAACATCCTAGAAGGGGTTGTGGTCCTTCATGAAACGCTCAATGAAATTCACACGAAAAAACTAGATGGAGTTGTTTTCAAGGTGAATTTCGAGAAAGCGTACGATAAAGTCAAATGGCCTTTCCTTCAGCAGGCCTTGCATATGAAAGGTTTTGATCAAGCCTAGCGACGCCAAGTAGAATCTTTCACGCAAAAAGGGAGTGTTGGAATTAAAGTGAATGACGACATAGGTCATTATTTCCAGACACATAAAGGCCTGAGACAAGGTGATCCGACGTCTCCTATCTTGTTCAACATCGTAGTTGACATGTTGGCAATTCTAATAGGAAGGGCTAAGGAGGCTGGTCAGGTAGGTGGCTTGGTGCCTCATCTAGTTGATGGACGTGTGTCTATCCTATAGTACGCCGATGATACCATCATCTTTATGGAGCATGACTTGGCAAAAGCGAAAAACATGAAGCTGGTGTTATGCTTATTTGAACAATTGACCAGGTTAAAGATTAACTTTCATAAAAGCGAATTGTTCTGTTTTGGAAGAGCCAATGAGGAACAAGAGGCTTATAGGCAATTGTTTGGGTGCGAATTGGGGGCTTTACCTCTTACGTATTTAGGTATACCAATTCACCATCGTAAGCTAACAACCAGATCGTATGACTTGTTATTAATAACCAGATCGTAAGCAATCGTTTGGGTGCGAATTGGGGACTATGAGGATGATGATCGTATGACTTGTTATTAATAACGAGTAGAAGTTGTATGATGATAATTAGTAGGACTTGTTATTATGATGATGCATGATGCGAACATGAAGAGTTATTATATATCAGTGGGTGAAATGAACATGGATTGGATTGAAGTGAAGGCAACATGCATGTGGTGCAAGTCGAAAGTAGTACAATCCAAACTTGATCAAGTTAGGATTAGTATTACTTTCGACATGCACCACATGTTGCTTTCACTTCAATCTAAGCCATGTTTAGGCATAGCAGTAGCGTTAGTAAACCAAGCACGGATATAAGAAAGAACACTTCTCTCTATTAGCTAGCTAACAACCTAAATTAACCCCCAAAACACCTAAACCACCCCCTTTCAAAAAAAAACTCAGCTCCTGCCAGTTGTTGACGCGTGGATGCCTTTTGATCCCGGTTGGTGCCACCAACCGAGACCAAAGGCCCTCCTGCCTGGGCTCGCCGCAGCGGCCATGTGGAGGCCCATCTGTCCCCGTTCATGTAAGAACCAGGACTAAAGGCCTAGGGCTTTAGTGACGACCCTTTAGTCCCAGATCCACAACTGGGACAGATGGGCCTTACGAATCGGGACAAATGGCTCTTTTTCTACTAGCGAGGGTGTCTAGATCCAAATGTTAACTATTGACCGGAAAGGGTTCCATGTCATGCCATGTCATGTCCGCTTAGATGTGAACCTGAAGAATCACATGCTTAACGGATATTAATCGTGATCACTGGAGAAATGATAAATGGTTAAATGAGCTCCAAAAGAGTTTGGAGAGTTCCGAAAATGTTTTGCGTCGTTCCGGAACATTTCTGGGAATTCCAAAAAGGTATAACATGATTTCGGAAAGTCCGGATCTACATATGGAAAGTTTTGGGGGATCTCGGAATGGGTCTAGAGACATCCTAAAAAAATGAGATTTTATTTGTGGAAGAAAGTTGTGAAATACCATCATGAGATGACCACCCTTAGTGGGGCGCCACTTCCACTAGGAAGGGCTGGGCCAAATTGGGTAAGGAAGGGGAGTGTTTCCTTCCTTGCTCCATGTGGAGGAGTACTCCCCCTTGTCGTGGCGCCGCTCCTAATCTCCTCCTATAAATATGTGTGGAGGGCTCCCCCTAGAAGCACACCAATTCAAAGTGGATGTCTCACTCGTAGATGCACGCTCTCCCGATCTAATTGGTCTAAGTGTGTAGGCTTCTAATTTGATGGGCTTTAATCTCGTCTAGTTGGTCTAATAGAATTAGACTCACTAGTCGTCAACCCGTGCTACTGCACGGGCTAGTAATTATTAAAAAATAATAATGTTATACATAAAAAGTTTATTTAATTATATTTACTTTAAATAGCATACAAATCAGAAGTACGATATAAGTTTAATTATTTTTACTACTTATTTTCGTAACGCATGTAATTTTATATTTCCATACGCCCTACACTTAAAACATTGTGGACAATCATATTACCTTTGAATTTTCTGTATTGACCTTTGTGCCACATCAAAATATGTTCACACAATTATTTATATTTAAGGTTGCCTTAATTTGACAAATGTAAATGCATATGAAGATGCCATATCTTTATAACACTACTATGCATACATCATCCATGATTTCACTCTCTAACACTTACTATTGGATGGTTGACCACGTTTCCACATGTTGTTGAAATATTTTTCAAAATATGTGTGACCAACAGCCATTATCTCTCAGTAATTAGTTATGCCGATCACTCTCAACCCCATCCATGCGAGCTCTCGATGTGTGTGTATGTGGTAGACACGCGCATGCACAAACACACACATAGCCCTATCTAACTCTTCGCCGCACCCACTGGTCAAGTGCTCATCAGTTCAACATGTTGATGAGATGCACACCTCGCTATGGTCAGTGGCCCGGTTCAAGAGTATTCTTGTACTTTTAAACTTTTGGAAGATTGCTGAACTTCTTGCAGTTTTCTTTTAAATTCATAGAAGCCTTATATGTCTTATTATTATTTCACTATATTTCTGTTTTTCTGACCAGAACATTTTTACTTGTGCTGTAACATCCTAGATTCTATCCTTGTATTTCTTTAAAATTTTAACACTAAAAGTTTGAATTCTGCTTGCATATTTTTAAATCTGCACGCATATGTTTACAAGCTTACCCTTTTGTTTTGTGTAAGAACACCCCTAATTATTTGATGTCGGCCGTAAAGTTGTTTTACGTTTTTGAAAATTAACCCTTGTGACATCGCAATCATGATTTTTCTTAGGCCGTGACATCTAGCTCTTATCCTTCTCCATTATTCTTGTGAGAAGCCCGTATCATATTCAACGATATATACCTTTATCTGCTCACGTGTGTGCAATCAATTTTTCTAGAGCACATCTCTCTTTGTGACAACTACTAAATTGTATTTTTATCAAGTATAAGTATTCTGGTATTATGCGCTTATTCCTCGATTTTTACAAAAGGGCAGTGCTGGGCGCCGGCGCACCGGCCGAACCGTTTGGCCGGTCGACCCCCAGCCGTCAGATGTGCGTCTTATCAGCCGTCTGATCGAGCTCTTTTTTTCTTTGTCCTCCCCGCGCCGCCGCACGCCAGACGCGAAAGAACCTCCGCCCGACGACTGAGCCCCCGCTGACCCCACCCCACCCCCGCCATGGACGAGCTCAACGCCGGCCTCGAAGCTCGCCGCCACTCCATTCTCGCTTTCAGGCGGTAGCCGCGGTTCCCAAAAAAAATCCATCGCCACCGTCGAGCAACGCCGCCGTGAATGGAAGTAGCAAAAATTGACTTCGGTTCCAGCAAAATCAAACATGGTTGTAGCAAAAAAAAAATCGACCGGAAAAAACAGGGATGTAGCATCTCGTGAGAATGAATGTAGCATTTTATCAACACCTGTGGTAACAAAAAACTGACAAAAAGGTTGCATCAAAAGACACAGTCGCAGGTCTCGCATGTTCATGGAGATGGGATGTAGCAAAAATTCGACAAGCACCGGCAGTAACAAAAAAACAACATGGTTGTAGCAAAATCCTTAGCCGGTTCCAGCAAAAATACGGTGGGAGCAGATTTTGGGCGGGGTGGGTGGTAGCAAAAACAAGAGCCGGTTCCAGCAAAAAATATCTTCGATTCCAACAAAATCATAACATGGTTGTAGCAGAAAAATGACCGGAAAAAAAAGCAATGTCATGGAGATGGATGTAGCACAAATGCACAAAACACATGTAGTAACAAAAAACCAAAACAGTTGCAACAAAATATTCGCCGGTTCCAGCAAAAACTAACGTGGTAGCAGATTTGGGATGAATGGGTGGTAGCAAATACATAGGCTGGTTCCAGCAAAAAAAGCACGGTTGTAGCAAATCCTGCTGCGGCGGCCATGGACAGGAGCGCGGCCATGGACAGGAGCGCAACCAGCTGCTGTCGCCCATGGTGACGAGCGCTGGTTGCCACATGGTCACGCTGATGGATGAGCGGCCGCTCAGCGGAGCAGCGCGAGGCGGGTGGATAGTGGCCGCTCGCCGGAGCAGCGCGAGGTGGGTGGATAGTGGTCGCTCACCGGAGCAGCATGGGCAGGTGGTAGTGAGGCTTGCCGGAGCAAGGATGCGGCGGCCTGAGCGAGAGGCAGAGGCGATGTAGGCGAGACGTGAGCGGGAGGACGAGTGGATGAGATTTTTATGGATGGGCGGTTGCTGGGATAAGGACGTGGATGCGTGGGTAGTGCATGTGGGACCCATGAACACGTGGTGTGCGTGCGGCACTGCAGCTGTTGTGCTGTGTGCATGAGAAGAGCGGCGCGACCAGCCAAAAGTTCGGCCGGCGCGCCGGATACAAGCATTACCCTTTACAAAAATAAAACTTACATCTTGTGTCTGCATGTCTGAAATCACTCGGTTTCTGATGCACTCGTGTATTTAGAAATTTTGGATTCTTCAAATATCACTTAGGATTTGTTTAGCAAATATATTTGTGACATAGATTAGAAATTTTTCAATACTAATTTCTTCATATTTTCAGAAAAACAATGTGCCTATCATGTGCAAAATTTGGTATATATTCTTACCTGTGATTTATGGGCGTGATTGGTATAGTATATGTAACGTATACCTTGTGTGTCTGAACTTATGAAATCAGTCGGTTTCTGATGCACTCGTGCGGTTTAGATATTTTGGATTCTTTTGAGGATTTCTGCTGCGCTCGCGCGGTCTAGCAAATTTGGATTTTTTGAATATAATCTAGTATTTGTTTATATATTTCTGACATAGATTTGTATCTTTTTTATACTAATATCTTTTTATTTTAAGAAAACACTATGTGCATTCCAAGCGTGATACTGATGGGCTCTTTCCCCTTTTATCATTGCACTATTTTTTGTATATTTTATTTCACGGGTAATGGGGCAGATCGTGGATTCTTTCCGCTTTTATCGCTCGACTATTTACTTTTTACATTTTATCGTTGGAGTTTTTCACGTAGGCTATCCTCATTAATTTGTGGGGACGGATGGAGCCTTTCCTTTTTTTCACGTAAACCTTTCCTTGTTTTTTTAATGTGAGGCTTTCTTTTTTTTACATGAGGCTTTCCTTGATTTGTTTCAATAACGTTAGTCGTGTCAGATGCGTATTTCTATAACGTTAGAGCATCTCCAACAGCTGCGCTTCGCGCCGCGCGCAAAAAATCAGTATGCCGCGCGCGCTTCGGCTGATTTAGCGCGGCCGCGAGCGCTGGCTCCAACAGCCGTGCTATAATGCAGCGCGCGCGCGCCGCTCCAGCAGCGCACAAACATACAGCGAGCGCGAATCACCAGGCATTGCATTGCATATATGGCATTTTGGACACAAAATGAGTTTGAAACATTCAAAATGCAATGAACATGACATATAAAATTTGACACAAACAAGTTGATGAATAAAAGTTCATGCCCACAAGTTCATCCAACCAAGTTTAGAATGCAAATCAAGTTGAAGGCACAAATGAAAGACACATCAATCCTCTTCCTTGTCTTCGTCCTCATCATCTTCCGAAGACGATTCTTCCGCCTCCGAAGATGAATCTTCCTCCCTTTCCTCATCACGCACCGCATCATGTGAAGCTCCAACGGTGTTGGCAAGATATTCAACGGCATCTTCATGGGAATGTGTGAGGAGGCACATCGAAGGACATTCCGCCCATGGCGGCCGGAGGTGCACCCATGCCTCCCATGAGAGAAGCAAAACTCATGTCTCCCATGGCGGCCATAGCGTCGGGGGGGGGGGTGCTCCAAAGCCATCCATGCCTCCCATGGCGGCCGGAGATGCACCCATCCCTCCCATAGCACATAAACTGCTCATCATTCAACTCAATTGTTCGCTTGCGTTTGTTGCTCAAATGCAAATCATCCCAATCTTCACGCTTCTTCCATTTCTCATCATCCTTTAACACTTCATAGCAATGAGGTAAAGATCCTTCCTTTCCTGATCTTCCCCTTCTTGGTTGTCCTCGTCTCTTCTTTGAACAAGTTTTGTGCAATGTTGTACTACAAGAAAAACAAAACAAGTTAGCACTTCGGACACCAAAAACAAGTATGATGAACATGTATGAGATGCCACTTACTCTATCATCCTCATTTGTGCCACTTGGGTTAATCTTGTCAACTGCCTTTTGTGCGGCCGCCCACTTTTGACAATCGGAGTTGATTGTCGACCATCGGGACCGAAGTGATCTCTCGGAGCGGTCAATTCCACTCACGTTGTGAGCATCAAAGTGTTCTTTCATTCGCTCCCAATAAGCGTCTCTACTTTGATCACCTCCAAGGATGGATCCCTCGACGCTTGCAACCAAGTATTGCATAGTAACTTGTCATTGTTGGTGGGGTAATTGCCCGCTCTTCCTTTCGGCGCGTCGACAATGCCCTCACCCTCCTCGTCCATCTCAAACTCATGGTCTTCGAAATGGATGTCATTGGTTTGAGACCAATGCGAATTGTTGGACCCAACACCCATAGTTGACATGTATGCATCATCGTTGAGACTACAAAGTTTTTTGAATAATGCAAATAAGCTATCTATATGATGATGCATTGAACAAATAACTAAAAAATAAAAGATGGATTTTTTTACCTTGTAGGCATTTCGTCAAACACATGGTGCGTGTCGGCGGCCGGCTCAACGAGTGAGCTCGCCGGTACTTCGGTAGCCGCCACGCCCGTCGAACGCCCTGCAAGCTTCTTTCCCCTCGCCTTCGAGCTGCCGGAGTCGTCCGCCGCCTTGTTCTTCTTCGCGGATGTCTTGCCCTTCTTCGGCCGCGCCGCACTGGGGAGCTTCGAGGGTATTGGCGGCACGGGACGGCGCCGGCGCGACACCCCCCATCGACGTGATCATCTGCGGCGGCAAGAAGAGGCTGCGCGCAAGGCTGACGCTCGGCGGAGCTCCGGCGGTGGCGACGCCAACGCTCCCCGCGCTAGGGTTTCCGGCGGCGGCGGTGGCGGCAGCGGGGGTTGGGGTCGCGGCTGTACAACGGGGTGAGCGGGGTGCCGGCGCGTGCGTCCATGGTGAAGTCCAGGGCCGGCGCGCGCACGCGGGTCGTAGGAGGCGGAGAGGAGAGAGTGCGGCGCGAGCGCTCGAGTGTGCCGCGCGCGGAAGCGGACGCCCCAAATACACCTCCGCGTGGGATAGCGTATCCGACAGCGCGCCCAACTCGTTATAGCGCGCGCGGGATTTTTGCGCGCCCGCTGGAGCCACCCTCCGCGTTGCGCGCGCGTTAAAATGGCCTAATTTGCGGCGCGGTGCTAGTTTAGCGCGGCTGTTGGAGATGCTCTTAATCGTGTCAGATGCATATTTCTATAAGATGGAATCATCAGTGTTACGTAAAATTTCCTTTTATCATGATGTAAATTTTTCAATCTAACGGTTTAATTAATTTTGATGATGTGGATTAATGAGGATCATAATGCTGCTTCCAATTAGTAAATATAAAATAAGATAATTACACGAGAAGCGCCGCTAGGCCTTTTCTCTCTCTTTTGTTTTTCAGAGTTCTTCTTCCTGGGCGTCAAAGCTGTGCCAGGGACATGGAGTAACTGCGCTCGAGCTCAAATGAGCTCGTTATCCACAGCGTTGATGAGGGTCTCTGGATCTGTGCCAATATTTTATACAAGCACTGCTGGTCTCCAGGAAAAGGAGCACTGTTGCGAAATACGTACGGGGAACAATGGGCAGAGTTGACGCGCGGTTGGACGGCTGTTCCCCGCCGGCGAGGTGTTCCATGGATCAGAATCCGAGTCGCCATCTGATCCGTGGATCAAGAATATCACTCTACGGTGGGGTTGCTCCGCCATCGAATTGAATGTAGGTTCCAGCATCTTCTCATCCAAAAAGCGAGTGGCGTTGTGAAGGCGACGACCGCGAGTTAGAGGCCGGGAGCGGCGGCGGCGGCGATCGACCCTGGAATTCTTGATGTAGCCCATCGGCAGGTATGTGGATCCTTCCTTATCCGGCGAGATTTTCGGCATTTTTTGGTGCGGTGGGATAGCTGAGTAAGTGTGTTTTGGTTTTTCCCCGTGATTTAGATCTGCTGGAGAGGAGGC
The DNA here is from genome assembly GCF_002162155.2 of Triticum dicoccoides. NCBI lineage: Eukaryota > Viridiplantae > Streptophyta > Magnoliopsida > Poales > Poaceae > Triticum > Triticum dicoccoides. The sequence continues at coordinate 709,153,410 of NC_041393.1, forward strand.
TGGAGAGAGTTTGGTGCCTGCCCCGGTAGTTGCGAATGGCGGCCTGCTGGTGGACCAGGCGGTGGCGGAGCCGGCGCTCGTGGAGCCGGCGGTGGTGGACTGGTGGTGCAGGAAAAGGATGCTAAGAGCAGAGATGCGCAGATCTTGTCGGGGAAAAGGTAGAACTCCCCTCTTACGTCTGAACTATCGACTGGGAAGATGAATTCCCAAGCACCCGGATGGAATAAGAGGACAGTGCAGAAGCTTGATTGTGTGTAATTCATAGATTTTAGTGTACAACTGAAGAACGCAGACACCTATGGTGACATGGGTTCAGATAAGATAGTATGAAGTGGATGCAGGAATGCAAGCTAAAAAGCAGGCGGAGAGAGATGCAGAGGTCGCAAGAAGTATCAACATGATGCAGAAAGGCAAGCTAAAGAGCAGGAGGAGAGAGATGCAGAGCTCGCTAGGAAGTATCAGGGAGAAATTCAGCTGAAGGCATTCCAAGATGAACAGAGGGACAATCAAATTGCTAAGATGTACCAAGACTTGTATGATGAGAATGGTGAGGGCTACTGGGTTAGCAGGATGATTTTTAGAACATATATTTTTTTAACTGTAGTTCTGTTGATGGAAGAAATTAAATGTTTGTGTGTGTTGTTACAGCGAAAGATGAGCAGGTTGCAAGGGCTGCTGAAGTTGTAAATGTCGGGGGGCCAATTGATGATGTTAGTATGGAACCAAGCCAAGCATGTGAGGGCTAGCATCATACATTTTGAGAACATATATTTGTTAATTTTGTATGTCTGATTATGGAAGTAATTAAAAGTTTGTGTGTGTTCTTGCATTAACAGGTGAGCAGGTTCCAATCCCTACTCGAGTTGTAAATGTTGGAGGGGCAGATCATAATGTTAGTAGTGAATCAAGCCTAGGAGGTGCTGGCCAGCAAGGTATAAGGCTGTGAGAATTTTTTTTGTTAGCGAAGTTCTTAAAGCAGTAAAATGTAGAACTAAACCTGTGTTGGTGCTGCAGGAGGGTGGTTCGGCTAATTTGGATGAAAGTAACAATGGTCGGAGGTTGCAACTTGGCAGCTGGAAACTGGGCTGTGGCTCATGCACTTTCCAGTAACAGCTTCGGTAGCCGGTCAACATGAGCCGCAAATGCCCGCGCTAAGCGCGAATGGCCAGATCTGTGCAAGGGATGGTGGGTTGGATGCTGGGCGGGAAGGTTCACTGCGGGCGTCGGAGCATTTGGTTGGCAAACTGAACCCGAAAGCTCCTGGGTGGGACTCAGAGGTATGGGGAGTTGCATTTGTATGAACTCACAAAATCAGTGTCTGCATTCTGAACTGATAAGCGTGGTATCCGCCATGTGAGGGTTCTAGGTATATTGATGTTAGCATCTGTAGGAAATTGTCAGTTGGGGCAGTATTTTTAAGATTGGTATTTTAAGTTGATGCAACAATTGTTGGAGACGCAATTCCATGTACGAAATTTCAAAATTCAGAAAAACAGTCTGAATGTTCATGTATGGAGCAGACTAGGTTGGTGATTTTTGAATGTAGTAAGCACTGGGTTCAGTACATCACACGCCCCCGATGTTGATATCAGAATTAAAATAAACTTTACAAAAAATCAAGTAGCTAACATTTTGCAGACAATTTTGGCTCTGTTGTTTTTCAATGAATCGATGATAATATGTGTGTGCAGAATTTAGCTAGGTAGGTCAGGCATAAGTTTTTAGATTGACACTTTATTGTGATACAACTATCTTGCTAGACGTGTTTCCATGTACGAAATTAAGTCATTCCGCAGATTCAAGCTGAATAATGATTTGTGGGCGTGGTTTATGTTTTAGTTACTTTAATGGCCTAATTTTTCATGCAAGAATTCAGAAAAGGGATTACGAGTATCACTTAGCAATCATTTGATGTACTCATGTTGTGCTCCTTTCATGTTTTGCTGCTTGCAGTGTCAATGGGACAACAATTCTGTTACTAGTCAATGTGATCCTTCTGATGTTTTAGATTGCAAGGAAAGAGAAGACAATGGAACATCAGACCATTTCTGTGAAAGAATATATGTTTTTCATTAAAGAGATTAATGAACTGAAAGCCCAAACGAAACAAGAGTACTCCAATATGGCAGGAAGGCTGAAACTAGTGAGGCATTCCATCAAAAGGATCACATTGACTAGTAACATAAGGCATTTTGTAAAAAACAGCACCTTGTTCTTTTTCAGTTTGAATTTCATCAATTTTCATAGTGAGCCATGTTCTATTTTATAGACTTTGAAGAAGGAAGCAAGTTTACTTTATAAAAACCTGGAGTCCCTTGATGAGAATAGAATAGAGGTTAAAAAATATTGTGAGGATCAGAGAGCAGCTCTGTTAAAATTAAAAGTTGAATTGTATGCTGCTAATGAAAATTAAATGACAGGATAATTAGACCAGCCCTCCATTGTTTTACCTAAACTGCAGGCCTGCTTTGGTTATTGGGGTGACATAGAAATGGTCGAGAGGTACTGGCAATGGAGGTGCACGTTCAGCTTCTTTCTCGTATCTATAGATATGGAAGACCTTGCTGGAAACACAGTGGTGGAGCTAGGCCGGCATCAGGCTCCATGCCACCTCAGGCCATCTTCAAGCACTATAGATGTTAGTAATCTAGAATAGAAATGATAGTCCAAAGGATTTTGTTGTCCATGTCGGTTCGTGGATCGGGAAACTTGCTTTCAGTGAACTACGACAGCAACCGAGTTAATGCATGGATAGGGTATGGGATGCAATTATCTCCTACCTCAAGCGTGTGGATCCTTCCATTAGGGAGAGTGGTGGCCTCGACGGACAAACATCTGTAGAAACAAGAAGGTAGGCGCTAAAGATGGAGTTTTGATGCAGCCCATTAAGTTGTTCGAATCTTACCTGTTTTTACGTGTTCGAAGTGATTTTGATTGGGTACCCTGATATGGATCTTACATTTTGCCGATTTTGTTACGCAGAACAACCATGCTGGAAGAGGTGACTGACAGCAACATTCGGATGGAGCCTCTGCACTACCCAGTCGTCGCACTGGTTGAGCAGCAGTTGGCGCCCAAGAGGGAAGTGAGTGCAGACAGGCAGATCTGTGTGGCGGAGGCGGCGATGAATGCACAGGGGGGAGGGGTCACCTTAAGGATCTGACCAGCAGATTGACCTGAAAGCTCCTGGGTGGACGTGAAGGTATGGCATTATGCAGATGTGCAATTTGTAGGGACACATTGAGCTATTCATATCTAAAAGTGAGACAGTATATGAGTGGTGATTGATTGAATGCTTTCATTATTATTTTTGAATAAAAGAAGGGCCTCGTCTTCCGATTTCCATTAAGAGAAACCATATGGTTCAGATCCTAATACAAACTACTACTAGAACTGAAAGGAAATAACAGATGTCCGCGGAGCTAGAAAACCCCAGGAACGTGCTGTGCTCGAACACAGCAAACAAGAATGATTTCGTATGTAAGTGGAAAATTGTAGAAACTGGGAACGTACTGTGTTCGACCCACCAAAATTGTAGGAACCGGTCTTGTTTGCTGTGTACGATGGAGGCAGTCTGCCCCTGAGTAAAGAGAGTTTCAGATTTAGTATAACAGTTTGTGCACTTGTTGTTGATCCTGATTGTTGTCTGGTGTTTGATTCTAAGCCTTAAGTATGAAAAGAATGGACAAATTAATAAGTTAACCCGTACACTTGTTAAAATTTGTTGTGTGATCTGAACTGCATGGATGTAGCAATGCATCCTGAGTAAACTGTTATGCGGCGAACCAGAGTGTTCAATTTTTTGGTTGCAGAATGACTTGTGGTGTTTATGTGATATTACACCTGACACTCGTTGTTTTCATGGATTATTTTGCACAAAGAGTGAGGATTGGTGCTGCCGAATCAGGAAGGATGCCGTGCCCTAATCAAGCTACTGCACTTGAGAAGGCTATTTACAGTTTTACGAAAAATCCTGGAGACAATGTGATTGTTTCAAAACTGGGTACAAGCTTTGATTTTGTCGTTGCAGTCCGAGCAGGGAATCAGCGGCAAGATATCATCGACAACGGGAGATGAGGAAGAGGTAGACATCAGGTAGTGGAAGAGCACTGTCGATCTGGTTTCTTGTAATGGACTGCAGATGAGTGGTGGATCTGGCCAGAGTTGGATTTAGCCGGTGAGGCGAGGCGTGCACTGGAAGATTAGTAACTTCCTTTTTTAGGGGAACTGGAAGATTAGTAACTGCAACGGTGACAATAAATAAAGGTGGTCGTTAGCGACAGATCCGCACGACTTCCCTCGATGGCTCCCGCTGCGCGCGTGGCGGAACGGGAGATGAGGAAGAGGTAGACATCAGGTAGTGGAAGAGCACTGTCGATCTGGTTTCTTGTAATGGACTGCAGATGAGTGGTGGATCTGGCCAGAGTTGGATTTAGCCGGTGAGGCGAGGCGTGCACTGGAAGATTAGTAACTTCCTTTTTTAGGGGAACTGGAAGATTAGTAACTGCAACGGTGACAATAAATAAAGGTGGTCGTTAGCGACAGATCCGCACGACTTCCCTCGATGGCTCCCGCTTCTCCCGTTCCGCCACGCGCGCGATTTTCTGGCGATCCCACCACTGCTCCCGCTTTCTTTTTATTTTATGGCATGGTAGAAAAAATGTGATAAAAATATTGTAGGAGGTGGGACTTGAACTCACTACCTCTTGATCCTTCATCACTTGTCATATCCACCTCGTCTAGTTTTGACTTGTGATTACAAAAAAGATCGATAAATATCTATACTGGTACATACTTGACTAGAAAAACAAGTCATTTTCCTTTCTTTATTTTTACCATTTTTTCTTCCCTTTTGTACATAGTAATTCGTGCATCATAGACAAGATAACTCATGCACTGCTGTAACATTTTGACCCTAGGTAAAAAATTGTTGTAATACACCCCGATAGCTTATATGTAAAAGAGTGTGGTAATTATACATCACGAACCTGATAACTCATTCACAAACATCGTGGTAACTATTGACCCGAAGAAAAAAATGTTGTTGGAACACATCCCGATAACTTATCTGTAAAAAGAGCATGGTAATTTATACACTATGAATCAGATAACTCATGCACAAACACTGTGGTAATGTTTTGGACCACATGGATTTTTTTGTAACACACGCCAATAACTCTCTATAAAGAGCATGGTAATATATACGACACGAACCTGATAACTCACTCACAAACACTGTGGTAACTTTGGGCGTAGAGAAATAAATTGTTTTTTTGTGGGAAAAAGGTTATCTCCTCCCTTGCGCAGACCTTCTCTTTTTTAAACTTGGAGCAAATGGTTTTGTGCGATGTGTGAGTTACCATGCTATTCACACAAAAGATACCGAGGGGATGTTTCTTCAACTCCCCCCACCCCACTCCCCCCTCCCCCCGGTGCCAAAATTATCAGGACCGGGATCCATAAGCTATCAGGTCTAGATGTGTGAGTTATCATGACATTGACACAAAATCTACCGAAAGGATATTTCATCAACCCCCCTCCCCCTCGTTGCCAAAGTTACTAGGACGGGGTGCATAAGTTATGAGGTCTCTATGTGTGAGTTATCATGCTATTCACACAATAGTTCGTCAACTCCCCTTCCCCTTCGGTCGCCAAAGTTATCAGGGCGGGGGTACATAAGTTATCAGGTCTGCAATGTGTGAGTTACCATGCTATTCACAGAAAAGTTATCCGGGGATATTTGTGAAGGAAATATGCCCTAGAGGCAATAATAAAGTTATTATTTATTTCCTCATATCATGATAAATGTTTATTATTCATGCTAAAATTGTATTAACCGGAAACATGATACATGTGTGAATACATAGACAAACATATAGTCACTAGTATGCCTCTACTTGACTAGCTCATTAATCAAAGATGGTTATGTTTCCTAACCATAGACATGTGTTGTCATTTGATTAATGGGATCACATCATTAGAAGAATGATGTGATTGACATGACCCATCCCATTAGCTTAGCACTTGATTGTTTAGTATTCTGCTATTGCTTTCTTCATGACTTATACATGTTCCTGCAACTATGAGAAATATGCAACTCCCGTCTACCGGAAGAACACTTTGGGTACTACCAAACGTCACAACGTAACTGGGTGATTATAAAGGAGTACCACAGGTGTCTCCGAAGGTACATGTTGAGTTGGCGTATTTCGAGATTAGGTTTTGTCACTCCGATTGTCGGAGAGGTATCTCTGGGCCCTCTTGGTAATACTCATCACTTAAGCCTTGCAAGCATTATAACTAATAAGTTAGTTATGAGATGACATATTACAGAACGAGTAAAGAGACTTGCCGGTAACGAGATTGAACTAGGTATTGGATACCGACGATCAAATCTCGGGCAAGTAACATACCGATGACAAAGGGAACAACGTATGTTGTTATGCGGTTTGACCGATAAAGATCTTCGTAGAATATGTAGGAACCAATATGGGCATCCAGGTCCCGCTATTGGTTATTGACCGAGAATGGTTTTAGGTCATGTCTACATAGTTCTCGAACCCGTAGGGTCCGCACGCTTAACGTTTCGATGACAGTTTTATTATGAGTTTACAAGTTTTGATGTACCGAAGTTTGTTCGGAGTCCCGGATGTGATCACGGACATGACGAGGAGTCTCGGAATGGTCGAGACATAAAGATTGATATATTTGAAGCCTATGTTTGGACATCGGAATGGTTCCGGGTGAAATCGGCATTTTACCGGAGTACCGGGAGGTTACCGGAACCCCCCGGGGGGTTAATGGGCCTACATGGGCCACGAGGGAGAAGAGAGAAGGAGCCAGGAGGGGGCCGCGCGCCCCTCCCCCTCCTAGTCCGAATAGGACAAGGGAAGGGGGGCGGCGCCCCCCCTTTCCTTCCCCTCTTCCTCCTCCCCCCCCTTCTCCTATTCCAACTAGGAAAGAAGGGAGTCCTACTCCCGGTGGGAGTAGGACTCCCCCCTTGGCACGCCCTCCTTGGCCGGCCG
>NC_041393.1:709160777-709169125 GCF_002162155.2 Triticum dicoccoides
CTAGACACACAAGTTGATCTACGGATCGTTCCTTAGTCGTGTGCGGTGCCCCCCTCCACCATATTCCACCTCGATCATATCGTCGCGAAGCTTAGGCGAAGCCCTGCGCCGGTAGAACATCATCATCGTCACCACGCCGTCGTGCTGACGGAACTCATCCCCGAAGCTTTGCTGGATCGGAGCCCGGGGATCGTTATCGAGCTGAACGTGTGCTAAACTCGGAGGTGTCGTATGTTCGGTACTTGGATCGGTCGGATCGTGAAGACGTACGACTACATCAACCGCGTTGTGCTAACGCTTCCGCTTACGGTCTACGAGGGTACGTGGACAACACTCTCCCCTGTCGTTGCTATGCCATCACCATGATCTTGCGTGTGCGTAGGAAATTTTTTGAAATTACTACGTTCCCCAACAGTGGCATCCGAGCCTAGGTTTTATGGGTTGATGTTATACGCACGAGTAGAACACAAGTGAGTTGTGGGCGATATAAGTCATACTGCTTACCAGCATGTCATACTTTGGTTCGGCGGCATTGTGAGATGAAGCGGCCCGGACCGACATTACGCGTACGCTTACGCGAGACTGGTTTCACCGCTACGAGCACTTGTTGCTTAAAGGTGACCGGCGGGTGTCTGTCTCTCTCACTTTAGTTGAACCGAGTGTGGCTACGCCCGGTCCTTGCGAAGGTTAAAACAGCACCAACTTGACAAACTATCGTTGTGGTTTTGATGCGTAGGTAAGAATGGTTCTTGCTAAGCCCGTAGCAGCCACGTAAAATTTGCAACAACAAAGTAGAGGACGTCTAACTTGTTTTTGCAGGGCATGTTGTGATGTGATATGGTCAAGACGTGATGCTATATTTTATTGTATGAGATGATCATGTTTTGTAACCGAAGTTATCGGCAACTGGCAGGAGCCATATGGTTGTCGCTTTATTGTATGAAATGCAAACGCCCTGTAATTGCTTTACTTTATCACTAAGCGGTAGCGATAGTCGTAGAAGCATTAGATGGCATAACGACAACGATGCTACGATGAAGATCAAGGTGTCGCGCCGGTGACGATGGTGATCATGACGGTGCTTCGAAGATGGAGATCACAAGCACAAGATGATGATGGCCATATCATATCACTTATATTGATTGCATGTGATGTTTATCCTTTATGCATCTTATCTTGCTTTGATTGACGGTAGCATTTTAAGATGATCTCTCACTTAATAATCAAGAAGTGTTCTCCCTGAGCATGCACCGTTGCGAAAGTTCTTCGTGCTGAGACACCACGTGATGATCGAGTGTGATAGGCTCTATGTTCAAATACAACGGGTGCAAAACAGTTGCACACGCGGAGTACTCAGGTCATACTTGACGAGCCTAGCATATACAGATATGGCCTCGGAACACGGAGACCGAAAGGTCGAACGTGAATCATATAGTAGATATGATCAACATAGTGATGTTCACCATTGAAACTACTCCATCTCACGTGATGATCGGACATGGTTTAGTTGATTTGGATCACATGATCACTTAGATGACTAGAGAGATGTCCGTCTAAGTGGGAGTTCTTAAGTAATATGATTAATTGAACTTAAATTTATCATGAACTTAGTACCTGATAGTATTTTGCTTGTCTATGTTTGTTTGTAGATAGATGGATCGTGTTGTTGTTCCGTTAAATTTTAATGCGTTCCTTGAGAAAGCAAAACTGAAAGATGATGGTAGCAATTACACGGACTGGGTCCGTAACCTGAGGATTATCCTCATTGCTGCACAGAAAAGTTACGTCCTGGAAGCACCGCTGGGTGCCAGGCCTGCTGCTGATGCAACTGACGACGTTAAGAACGTCTGGCAGAGCAAAGCTGATGACTACTCTATAGTTCAGTGTGCCATGCTTTACGTCTTAGAACCGGGTCTTCAACGATGTTTTGAATGTCATGGAGCATATGAGATGTTCCAGGAGTTGAAGTTAATATTTCAAGCAAATGCCCGGATTGAGAGATATGAAGTCTCCAATAAGTTCTACAGCTGCAAGATGGATGAGAATAGTTCTGTCAGTGAACACATACTCAAAATGTCTGGGTATAATAATCACTTGATTCAACTGGGAGTTAATCTTCCTGATGATAGTGTCATTGACAGAATTCTCCAATCACTACCACCAAGCTACAAGAGCTTTGTGATGAACTATAATATGCAAGGGATGAAAAAACTATTCTCGAGCTCTTCGCAATGCTAAAAGCTGCGGAGGTAGAAATCAAAAAGGAGCATCAAGTGTTGATGGTTAACAAGACCACCAGTTTCAAGAAAAAGGGCAAAGGGAAGAAGAAGGGGAACTTCAAAACGAACGGCAAGCAAGTTGCTGCTCAAGAGAAGAAACCCAAGTCTGGACCTAAGCCTGAAACTGAGTGCTTCTACTGCAAGCAGACTGGACACTGGAAGCGGAATTGCCCCAAGTATTTGGCGGATAAGAAGGATGGCAAAGTGAATAAAGGTATATGTGATATACATGTTATTGATGTGTACCTTACTAATGCTCGCAGTAGCACCTGGGTATTTGATACTGGTTCTGTTGCTAATATTTGCAACTCGAAACAGGGACTATGAATTAAGCGAAGATTAGCTAAGGACGAGGTGACGATGCGTGTGGGAAATGGTTCCAAAGTCGATGTGATCGCGGTCGGCACGCTACCTCTACATCTACCATCGGGATTAGTTTTAGACCTAAATAATTGTTATTTGGTGCCAGCGTTAAGCATGAACATTATATCTGTATCTTGTTTGATGCGAGACGGTTATTCATTTAAATCAGAGAATAATGGTTGTTCTATTTATATGAGTAATATCTTTTATGTTCATGCATCCTTGAAGAGTGGTCTATTTTTATTAAATCTCGATAGTAGTGATACACATATTCATAGTGTTGAAACCAAAAGATGCAGAGTTGATAACGACAGTGCAACTTATTTGTGGCACTGCCGTTTAGGTCATATCGGTGTAAAGCGCATGAAGAAACTCCATACTGATGGGCTTTTGGAATCACTTGGTTATGAATCACTTGGTACTTGCGAACCGTGCCTCATGGGCAAGATGACTAAAACGCCGTTCTCTGCAACTATGGAGCGAGCAACTGATTTGTTGGAGATCATACATACTGATGTTTGTGGTCCAATGAATGTTGAGGCTCGCGGCGGGTATCGTTATTTTCTCACCTTCACAGATGATTTGAGCAGATATGGGTATATCTACTTAATGAAACACAAGTCTGAAACATTTGAAAAGTTCAAAGAATTTCAGAGTGAAGTGGAAAATCATCGTAACAAGAAAATAAAGTTTCTACGATCTGATCGTGGAGGAGAATATTTGAGTTACGAGTTTGGTCTACACTTGAAACAATACGCAATAGTTTCGCAACTCACGCCACCCGGAACACCACAACGAAATGGTGTGTCCGAATGTCGTAATCGTACTTTACTAGATATGGTGCGATCTATGATGTCTCTTACAGATTTACCGCTATCGTTTTGGGGTTATGCTTTAGAGACGGCCGCATTCACGTTAAATAGGGCACCATCAAAATCCGTTGAGACGACACCTTATGAACTGTGGTTTGGCAAGAAACCAAAGTTGTCGTTTCTTAAAGTTTGGGGCTGCGATGCTTATGTAAAGAAACTTCAACCAGATAAGCTCGAACCCAAATCGGAGAAATGTATCTTCATAGGATACCCAAAGGAGACTATTGGGTACACCTTCTATCACAGATCTGAGGGCAAGATTTTCGTTGCTAAATTCGGATCCTTTCTAGAGAAGGAGTTTCTCTCGAAAGAAGTGAGTGGGAGGAAAGTAGAACTTGATGAGATAACTGTATCTACTCCCTTGTTGGAAAGTAGTTCGTCACAAGAACCAGTTCCTGTGACAACTACACCAACTAGTGAGGAAGCTAATGATATTGATCATGAAACTTCAGATCAAGTTTCTACTGAACCTCGCAGGTCTCCCAGAATAAGATCCGCACCAGAGTGGTACGGTAATCCTGTTCTGGAAGTCATGTTACTTGACCATGATGAACCTACGAACTATGAGGAAGCGATGATGAGCCCAGATTCCACAAAATGGCTAGAGGCCATGAAATCTGAGATGGGATCCATGTACGAAAACAAAGTATGGACTTTGGTTGACTTGCCCGATGATCGGCAAGCCATTGAGAATAAATGGATTTTTAAGAAGAAGACTGACGCTGATGGTAATATAACAGTCTATAAAGCTCGACTTGTTGCGAAAGGTTTTCGACAAGTTCAAGGGGTTGACTACGATGAGACTTTCTCACCCGTAGCGATGCTTAAGTCTGTCCGAATCATGTTAGCTATTGCTGCATTTCACGATTATGAAATTTGGCAAATGGATGTCAAAACTGCATTCTTGAATGGATTTCTGGAAGAAGAGTTGTATATGATGCAACCAGAAGGTTTTGTTGATCCAAAAGGTGCTAACAAAGTGTGCAAACTCCAGCGATGTATTTATGGGCTGGTGCAAGCATCTCGGAGTTGGAATAAACATTTTGATAGTGTGATCAAAGCATATGGTTTTATACAGACTTTTGGAGAAGCCTGTATTTACAAGAAAGTGAGTGGGAGCTCTGTAGCATTTTTGATTTTATATGTAGATGGCATATTATTAATTGGAAATGATATAGAATTTTTGGATAGCATAAAGGGATACTTGAATAAAAGTTTTTCAATGAAAGACCTCGGTGAAGCTGCTTACATATTAGGCATCAAGATCTATAGAGATAGATCAAGACGCTTAATAGGACTTTCACAAAGCACATACCTTGACAAAATTTTGAAAAAGTTCAAAATGGATCAGGCAAAGAAAGGTTTCTTGCCTGTGCTACAAGGTGTGAAGTTGAGTCAAACTCAATGCCCGACCACAGCAGAAGATAGAGAGAAAATGAAAGATGTTCCCTATGCTTCAGCCATAGGCTCTATCATGTATGCAATGCTGTGTACCAGACCTGACGTATGCTTAGCAATAAGCTTGGCAGGAAGGTACCAAAGTAATCCAGGAGTGGATCACTGGACAACGGTCAAGAACATCCTGAAATACCTGAAAAGGACTAAGGATATGTTTCTCATATATGGAGGTGACAAAGAGCTAGTCGTAAAAGGTTACGTCGATGCAAGCTTTGACACTGATCCGGACAATTCTAAATCGCAAACCGGATACGTGTTTATATTAAACGGTGGAGCTGTAAGTTGGTGCAGTTCTAAACAAAGCGTCGTGGCTGGATCTACATGTGAAGCGGAGTACATAGCTGCTTCCGAAGCAGCAAATGAAGGAGTCTGGATGAAGGAGTTCATTACCGATCTAGGTGTCATACCTAGTGCATCGGGACCAATGAAGATCTTCTGTGACAATACTGGTGCAATTGCTTTGGCAAAGGAATCCAGATTTCACAAGAGGACCAAGCACATCAAGAGATGCTTCAATTCCATTCGGGACCAAGTCCAAGTGGGAGACATAGAGATTTGCAAAATACATACGGATCTGAATGTTGCAGACCCGTTGACTAAGCCTCTCTCACGAGCAAAACATGATCAACACCAAGACTCCATGGGTGTTAGAATCATTACTATGTAATCTAGATTATTGAGTCTAGTGCAAGTGGGAGACTGAAGGAAATATGCCCTAGAGGCAATAATAAAGTTATTATTTATTTCCTCATATCATGATAAATGTTTATTATTCATGCTAGAATTGTATTAAGCGGAAACATGATACATGTGTGAATACATAGACAAACATATAGTCACTAGTATGCCTCTACTTGACTAGCTCATTAATCAAAGATGGTTATGTTTCCTAACCATAGACATGTGTTGTCATTTGATTAATGGGATCACATCATTAGAAGAATGATGTGATTGACATGACCCATCCCATTAGCTTAGCACTTGGTCGTTTAGTATTCTGCTATTGCTTTCTTCATGACTTATACATGTTCCTGCAACTATGAGAAATATGCAACTCCCGTTTACCGAAAGAACACTTTGGGTACTACCAAACGTCACAACGTAACTGGGTGATTATAAAGGAGTACTACAGGTGTCTCCGAAGGTACATGTTGAGTTGGCGTATTTCGAGATTAGGTTTTGTCACTCTGATTGTCGGAGAGGTATCTCTGGGCCCTCTCGGTAATACTCATCACTTAAGCCTTGCAAGCATTATAACTAATAAGTTAGTTATGAGATGACGTATTACAGAACGAGTAAAGAGACTTGCCGGTAACGAGATTGAACTAGGTATTGGATACCGACGATCAAATCTCGGGCAAGTAACATACCGATGACAAAGGGAACAACGTATGTTGTTATGCGGTTTGACCGATAAAGATCTTCGTAGAATATGTAGGAACCAATATGGGCATCCAGGTCCCGCTATTGGTTATTGACCGAGAATGGTTTTAGGTCATGTCTACATAGTTCTCGAACCCGTAGGGTCCGCACGCTTAACGTTTCGATGACAGTTTTATTATGAGTTTACAAGTTTTGATGTACCGAAGTTTGTTCGGAGTCCCGGATGTGATCACGGACATGACAAGGAGTCTCGGAATGGTCGAGACATAAATATTGATATATTGGAAGCCTATGTTTGGACATCGGAATGGTTCCGGGTGAAATCGGCATTTTACCGGAGTACCGGGAGGTTACCGGAACCCCCCGGGGGGTTAATGGGCCTACATGGGCCACGAGGGAGAAGAGAGAAGGAGCCAGGAGGGGGCCGCGCGCCCCTCCCCCTCCTAGTCCGAATAGGACAAGGGAAGGGGGGCGACGCCCCCCCTTTCCTTCCCCTCTTCCTCCTTCCCCCCCTTCTCCTGTTCCAACTAGGAAAGAAGGGAGTCCTACTCCCGATGGGAGTAGGACTCCCCCCTTGGCGCGCCCTCCTTGGCCGGCCGTCGTGCTGACGGAACTCATCCCCGAAGCTTTGCTGGATCGGAGCCCGGGGATCGTCATCGAGCTGAACGTGTGCTGAACTCGGAGGTGCCGTACGTTCGGTACTTGGATCGGTCGGATCGTGAAGACGTACGACTACATCAACCGCATTGTGCTCACGCTTCCGCTTACGGTCTACGAGGGTACGTGAACAACACTCTCCCCTCTCGTTGCTATGCCATCACCATGATCTTGCGTGTGCGTAGGAATTTTTTTGAAATTACTACGTTCCCAAACAATTTGATCAACTCCCCTCGGCCGCTGAAGATACCAGGACCTTCGTGCATAAATTATCAGCTATGCGATGTATGAGTTACCATGCTATTCATACAAAAAAGTTATCGAGTGTATGTTTACATTAGGGTTTTTTGGATCAGAAAAGCTACTACGATATTTGTACATAAGCTATCTGGTTTGTGGTGCGTATAATTATCGGGTTCATTACAGAGAATTTGCCAAGGAATGACAAACGAGAAAAAGACCGTTGTTCAAATTCTATAGGATGAAACATTTATTTCTCTAGAAAAACTTCATCAATACAACAAAAAGAGACAAGTGGAGTACAAAACACGTTGCATCGGTCCTTTTAAAAACTTGGAGCAAATGGTTGTCTCCTCGTTAAAGGCGTTGTGGTCTTTCTTTCTCGCTCTCATTTACTAAGGTAGAAATACCAGTTAATCTGGATTTGAAAACTTGTAACAAATGGTTTTGTATGGTGAATAAGAACAAAAAATGATACAGGGCATGAGAGGAAAAAAACAGAGATATGCTTGTCAGTGCAGTAGAAAGATAAGGTCAAATTGTTAAACTTGCTGTACAAAACAACAATTGCAAAGTAGCTCAGTTGGTCAGCGAGATGCTCCTATAGCTACAGCGACCAGAGTTCGAATCCTGGCAACGCAATCGGCATTTATTTTTCTCCACCGCAGGAAAGAGAACGTCGCTCGCGGGAACAAACACAGCCGTGCGATCAGGATCTGACGACGCTCGGGTCGTGCGGATCTGTTGCAACCTGCCAGTCGGCAGGATTTTAGCTTTTCCCATAAATAAATGGGTTGGCGGTGCTCCGTTAGTCCAGAATCTCTGCGTTCATGGGCCATTTCGTGACTGACTTCTGAGCCGGTCCTATATAGCCTTACGGCGTCATGTTGCTTGGTAGTCAGATGTGGGCCATGGGCCATGCAGAAATTAATAATACACCAACTATACCTGGGCCTATACATCCCTTTTTGAGGATCTCGTTGCATGTGGACGGGGCAGATAACGAGCACACATGTGCTCGGGAGCATAATAGCACTTTCGCTGTGCCAGATTACTACTACGAAACACGTGGATACCTCTTGGTGGTGGTGGTGGT
>NC_041393.1:709169403-709177790 GCF_002162155.2 Triticum dicoccoides
ATATTCGTGCAATTCCCGTCTCTGAGAACACTCGTGTGGTCCTTGTAGTGGAGCTTGGCGTTGATCACTGCATGGAGCGGCGAATCAAGGTGCTCACCTCCGCATCCGAGCCCGAGAAAATTGAGCCTGAGGTGGGTGTGGTTGTGGGGCGAGCGGATCTCGGCCATCCAGGGGCAGGTTATGTTGTGGGGCAGGCGGCGGATCTCGGCATCGTAAGCTAGTGTGGCCTCCTCCAAGGTGACGGATTTGCGCAGGGTGAGGTAGCTAGTACCAAAGCTAGCTAATGTTCTGTCGCACATTGGAGCAGTTGAAGGAGAATGAGATGGCTGGAGCTTCGCCTGGCATTACACCAGGGAGATAGAATATATACCTGAGTGTGTCTTGTGTTCTTGTGTGTACTGTGCTGAGCGGGCTGCGTGTTCTATGCATGCTCCTGTGTGTGTGTGTGTGCACGTGCTGCATGTGTTCTCCGGTGTGGAGATGGTGCATCGCCAAGGAGAGCGGGCAATACGGGGGCATTGTGGCATGCACTGCCTGGCAGACTTTGGGAGTGAATTGCAGAAAACATCGACATTAAAGGCTAGGGTTGCGGAAATCACAATTCTACAGTTTTGTGCCAAAAATCACTAATTCCGAGGCTAATTTTTTACAAAAAACACTAGTTGGCGGCTTTGCTCATTTTGATGACGATTATGACATGTGGGTCCCACTTTTGCCGACGTGGCGTAACTATTCGCGCGAGACGGCGTTAGATGGGCTTTGTTCTAAAATTCACAAAACAGTCCCTACTTTTTACATAGAGACCCTTCAATCAAAAAGAAAAACGCAATAAGCCCCATTGCATGTACAGGCCGCTGACCTCCCGCGCGTGTCTCTGTCGTCAACGCCGGCGGCGCTCATGTGGGTGCTTGCAGCGGGGCGGACGCAGTGCTCCACTGTGGCCGGTTCTCCTTCTTCTCTCTCTAAAATAGCATGCGTCGCTCACGGCCGCCCAAATCCACGCCTGAACATTGACGGTCCAGCCATGGCCTCGTAGTAGTACTAAGCCTCAGCTAATGTAGCAGCGCGAACCCGATTCACTCCGACTCCCAAGGCCACTGTCATGGCCGAGGACAACTGCCACACCCACAGCATCTCGTGGCTCGTCAAGGCCTGCATCCCCGTCGACCCTGACCGCCATATCTCTGTCCCCGTTGCAGTCCCCATCTCCGCCGCGTGCCCCGAGTCTCCCTCCCGTCGCTCCCCGCCGTCTGCCGCTGCTTCGCCGACTTCTTCGCGACCTGGACCTGTTGTTGCTCTGGCCGGAACTGCAGCAGCGCCTGGGCAAAGGCGCCGCCGTGGTCGGAGACAGAGACGGCGAGCAGGGAGGGTGGAGCTGGCAGCGCGCGCGACAGAGCTGGAGGAAGGCTTGGGCAGCCGGCCCTCTGGCACCCGCGGCAGCTGTTGCTCCTGTGGGGAAGCCGGCCCTCCGGTGCCCATGGCACGTCGGCCTCCGGAGAGGACAGATGAGGAGGCAGGGGCTTGATTGCTTTTAAATTTTTACAAGAAGGGTATTGATGTAAAATCCTCCGTCTAACAGCGTCGCCTATGAACCGTTATGCCACGTCGGCAAAAGCGGGACCCACATGTCATAATCGTCATCAAAATGACCAAAGCCGCCAACTAGTGTTTTTTGCAAAAAATTAGCCTCGAAATTAGTGGTTTTTGGCACAAAACTGTAGAATTGTGGTTCGCGCAACCCTAGCCTTCAATGTCGATGTTTTCTGCAATTCACTCACAGACTTGGTGTTCCTCTGTATCTCTCCACGTTGGTTTTGTCATCCCTAGGAGGCACACCACATATTTGATAGAATGCGCGACCAATAAAGTGGACAAATAAGGAGGACCCTTGGTAGTTGGTCCGACGGGGATACCACTGTCCTATCTGATGTAGGAGTATTTTCTTGGTGGATGCCTAATATCATTTGCATCCTCCCACGTTACTCCCGTGAGCGAAGGGGAGGGAATTCTAGTCGCCGCTCCCTCGTACCCCGCTTCCATCCCTCCATCCCCCGCCGCCGCCGGCAGGTGTTGACGGGCCCGGTCTCCGCGGCGGCGACGGGGCCTCCCCTTATACTCTGCCCGTAGGGGGCCATCACTTGACGACATTCTTGCATGGCGGCGCTCGGCTTCAGCGGGGCTCAGCGGCGCGGCACGGCAACGGTGGTGCGGGCCGGCGTCGTGGTCATTTGGTGGTGGTGAAGTGGCGGCTTGGACATGGGCGTGGTGCAGCGACTGCTTGGTCGTCTAGTCACAGGTGGTGGTGCGCCGAAGGGTTTCAGGGCAGATTCGCACGGATCTGGCACTGTGGAGCCAACTGGCAGCACGGGGAGCTGGAGGGAGCTCGTCTAAGCTCCTGTCTCGTGCTGGAGCCCTCATCGACAGCGGAGCTGGAGCGGGAGCGGGAGCAGGTGAATCTCCTTGTCGGCTCGCGGAGCGGGCGCCGATGGGCCCTGACTGGAGGGTAACTAGTTGTTGCAGCTACCGTCGTGCTGCTCCGCGCCTAGGTGCCTAGTTGCCCTGGGCGGGCCTCGCCTGGATATGGAGTTGCCAGATCTGGCAAGTGCCGGTGGCTGCCCCTCCGGCAACACCGGCCGCATCATGGTTCGGTTCTACCTCGTCCCATCTGCCTAGGAGATGTTGGTGGCTGGTTGTTTGGGGCCCTTTGCTCTGGTAGTGGCGTGGAGGTCCGGCGGTGGCCATAGGTTGTTGCTCGGGTTGCGGTACGCTCGTGGCATTCTTGGCGGTGGCGATTTGGCGTCGGTAACGAGGTGCTGGTGGTGGTAGTACCACACCTTCTCCTGGGTCGGAACCGAAGGCGCTTGGGTTGCTTTTGTTTCGAGATGGCGATGACTTGGGGCTCGTGCTCGGGCGTGACAACTTTGGGTCCATGGTGAGTCGGAGATTTTGCGCCGACTAGGTGGGGTAGGCATTGTCCGGGTGATGCTCGGTGGTGGTGGTCGTGTTAGCATTGCGTCGGTGCCTGGATCAGCGCCGGTGAGCATGGACATGGCGTCAAGTGAGCTCGCCTGGCCATGGGCTCGGGGCTAGTCGCCGGCGGTCGGGGAATTCTCGGAGTCATGCCCCCCTCCCCCCAAGTCCACTGGGTATTGCCTGGGGACGCATGTGTGGATGCCTCCTACGGTGACAACGTCTACCCAGACTCGGGGACTGATGCTGGGCTAGGAGTATATAGATGGAGTGATGTGGCTCTTCCTTCCGTGGTTGAGTGGGTTGTGTGATGTGGGCGGTGCTCGGTAGCTCGCGACATGGACGACGGGGCAGTGGCCCCGGATGGCGGTCTGCATGGTTGCTCTTCGACGGGCATCATTGCAGCGGTGGTGGCTCCCCTAATGGGTTGTGTGGGCAACCAGAGGTGTTGCAACCGGTAGCTCGGACGTGTCCTCTCTGTCGATGGGTCGGCGTCCTGATCCGGATCTGGGGATCTGACATCATCGTGCTCTTCCTGGTGGTCTTGTGGTGGCACGGGTGAGATGCCGAGTAAAAGCTCCGTGCCCTGGCGCCGATGACGGCGACACCCGAGGGTGCCACGCTCTTCTTGAAGACGTCTTCGTGGATCTTCTATCCGTGTCAGAGCTCCAGGTGAAGACCTTTGTCTACTATGGGCTCGGCAGTGTTGACGCTTTGCGCCGTTCTCCCTCTTGAGGGTGTTGTCATGGAACTTAGATCTGTTAGGTCGTAGCGTGAGGGTGGTTAGTTCTTCCAGTGCTCGTTGCTGCTAGCATAGGCGTGTGCATTCTGCATGTGTCAGATCTCTCAGGATCGGCTTTGCAAGGGGGCTACACCATCTTGTATCGTTCAGCCACGCGTGTACTTCTTCGGTTGTTGCTTTATTAATAAAGCGGGGCGAAAGCCTGTTTCGAGTTGGTACCATGGTAAATTGATGCCCTCACAATTTCCGATGTATCCATAGATAGATAGGCAGGGCAACTTGATGTTTGTGCTTGGAGATGCCCTAAACATCCCTTGGACAGAACTAAGCATATTGCAACTTCGCATCCAAGCTCAAGGCAAATATATTCTTTCTTTCATCACCCAAGCTTGAAGGAATAGGTTGCAGAAAATATCAGATAGAGGGCAAGAACTGAAGTACAACAGATTATCAAGTTCGAATGGTGTCTTCATAAGTTATTTATAGGTTAACAATAATGAGGTCCAAATAATGTCCTTTTTCTTGAAGTTATTTGGCTTAAAAATACGGAATTCTAGCAGAGAAAACTAGATTCAGTACCTGCATAGAATGACTGTACAAACTAGATTCGGAACCTGCACAGGTTCTGTTTCAACATTCAACAGCTCACTTTTTCTTCGAGAATAGTGCACAATTAGTACCTGCACTATATTAATTTTTTGCACAATATATTTCTTTTCATAGTTGCTATGGTACTTCCAGTTGCTAATGTTTCAACACATTTCATAACAGTGTAGCGTTAGCTGATTATTTGTGCTTTGACAAATGAAATGAGCACGTAAAGGGAAAAACTGAAATAGTGTACAGACTGCTAGTCAACGGAGCAAGACATATTACAATTTTTTACTGATCTAGCATAGTTCATATATAGGGTGGCTCGGGTCGAAGGCACACATTTTTGCGAAATTTACCCTTCTCTAAAACATCTCTGAGAACTTAAGAAATACTAGACAAACTAATCTTAGGTTACTATAGTGGTCTCAACTCAAGTAACTACCTGACGTTAATTCACAGCCAGCGTACTAAATTTTGCGCGCCTCGGCTGCTTTCTCCAATATATCTGCACAGATAATAGGGCATGTCCTTTTCAGACGCTCATACCCTTTGAAGAGCTGATAAATTCAATGCAAGCATATTTGAGCATGCTGCAATGATGCTGGTCGGCTAGGGCTAATCTGGTGGTCACATTCTCGGCAAGAAGAGTATCGCAAAGCTTGCTCTCGCACATGAGCTTCATCCTTTCAATGGCATATCTGTCTGCAGCAACAAGTAGATTCTTAACCATCTCTTCATACTCCTCATCATTGAGGTCATCCATTGGGGGAACGAATCCGTGTAGATGAAGTGGAGCAATGCTTTGAAAACAGCAGGCTGCATATCTTCAATGGCTAGACTCCGCTTACACTCGTTGCTCATCTGCCCGTAGAACTCTGCCTTGAATACCGGAGACCGCATTGCGAGGATGACCTTATGTGCCCGGAAAACCTCCCCGTTGACTATGAAGGACACATCAGCTACCTCTTGTGTCTCTAGCAAATTGCGAAGATTGTCCAGCAAGTCTGACCGCAGAACTTGGTCCTCGTATTTCATCATCGTCTCCGCCACCAGTGCCTCCTTGAAGTTGATCATAGTAAGACTGTACTCAATGAGAAGGGCATCGTCCAGGATATACTTTTTGAGCTTCCTCTTCTTCCTGAATTGGCGATAACCCCAGGACGGAGCATCAGAGTCAAACAAGGTTATCTCGCTAGGGTTTGGCACTGTAAAAGGAGGCGGCGCCTGCTGTGTAGCCTGGTCAACAAGCCTCAGATCGAAGAACGCCCTGACCTCGGTGTCCTCAGTCTTGAGATCGAGGAAAACCGACACCCAGTCTTTGTATTCCTCATTGTTACCGTCCGGGTAATAGCTGAGTCGCCATTCGTAGCCGCCGACGGTGAAGGTAGCGGACTCGATGCGCTCGCTGACGCCGATGCCATTGTGCAGGCTGTACCCTGTGATTCTGAAAAAGTGCCTCCCGTGTGCAGTCTTCATGGCACAGGTCGAAGTCGTCGTTCGTGAGCTCTGAGACGCCACCATTCCGGGTCGTTATGCAGGCAGAAACTAAACGTGGTGGCGGCAGCCATGCAGTTCGGGAGACGGGGAGGAGGTCTTGCGAGGGTTTGACGTGGAAGGTTTTTTTATATGGGTTAATTATCCTTTTGCCCTCAGTGGTGTCCATGTGTTCAGTTTTTTCCTCGGTTGCCAATTGTGCTCAGTTTTGCCCTTAGTCCATGCGCAGCTACTATGACGAGGCCAAACAGCCAGATTTTAGTCCCTTCCATCCGCCAACGTTAGTGGTACTGGGTCCGGAGCTTACACGTGGGACTGCGTGGACGTGGGTTCGGAGCTGACATGTGGGACCGTGCAAAAAATCCCCAAATCAATCCTAGGGTTCTAATAACCGGCCACTCGAGGCGCGCACTCTCGCCCGTCCGCCGGCCGGCCGTCCTATGCCGCCGCCGCCAGCACCTGCGCCGCCAGCTGCGCTGCCGCAGCCGCGGCCGCGGCCATCCTTCTCCACCCCTAGCTGCTTCGCCCGCCACCTTCCTACTACGCCATGGGTGGGGCGCTCGCCACCTGCTCGACCCACGGCGCGGCCTCCTTCCGTGCGCCCGGTCGGAGCAGTGATAGGTGGGGGGCTGGTGGAGCTGTTTGAAGCACGAGGGTGAACCCCAGGGTAAAATGGCGAGTAGCAGCGACCCCGAAGTATTTGGCGAGGCAGGCATCATCGGGCTAGAGATCCGCCGCGTCCACGACTGGGTTCCCGAGGGGTATGTCACGCCTCCTGTTTATATTGAGCTTAATTGTGCATTTTATTAGTCGATTCGAGTTGGTTTGCCCGGTTAGTGTCCTGATTGCGTCTCTTTTTTCGTCGGTTAGGATGGAGTTGCGGTGTGCTTTCTTGGTTCACATTAGAAGGGATAGGTACATGTTGAATGCAAAGAATAAGAAGAAATTCCAAGGAGGTTTCGATTATCGGTTGCCAATGGCATGTAATTGGAGTTTCAGACAATTTGGGGAGGTAATTTGTAGCCAATATCCTTGGGGTTTGCTTGATGAAGTGGAATGCAAATACTACGATGGGGAAAAGGAATGGGTGATAGTTAGTAACGATGAAGAGTTGGTTATCATATTTTCTCGGCATAAGGAGAAAGAGAATTTTCATGTGAGGCTGCAAATTGATGTGATTGAGCAGGCGTTTGGACCTAGGATGGTTGGTGCAACATCTCGGGGAGAACCAAGTTGTCGTAATGGCAGCTCTAGCCAGAACAGTTTAGTTGGTGCACGGCGACGTGCTGGCTCGACAAGCGTGGGCACCGGCAGTAGGGTCCTCCTTGAAGCGGAGCCTGATTCCTATAATTCTGGGGTTGATGAAGAGAAGCTATATTTTGATGTTATTCAAAATTTACGATGGGCACCTCAGGCTGAAAACCAAGATGACGCTCAGAATGCAGTCCGTGTGGATGATGACACGGCAGATGAGGACGAAGACCTTGCAGTTGGTGAATGTGACCCTTTGAACCCTCATATGGAAGAAGGTACCGTTTTTGCATCCATGACTAAGTGTAGAAATGCACTTGTGACCTACTGCATCAAGGTAGAACGTACTTTCAAAGTTGACAAGGGCAATGAAGTACGTTACAGAGTGCACTGTCCAACTGAGGGTTGTCCATGGAGGATGCTGGCATCTAAAATGCGAAATATCATGAATGTTCCGGTCAAAGGGAACCCTTTTAAGCACACATGCCAGGAATCAACCCTTAGGAAGGATACAATCAGTAGAGCCAAGTCAAGATGGGTGGCAGAAGAAGTAAAGAAGTGGGTGAAAGAAAACCAGCAAGTGGGTCCAAAGGAATTGCAGAAGAACATCAAAGACAAGTTCAAGATAGATTTATCATACATGAGGTCGTTCAATGGTAAACAACATGCTATGCATTCTATTTATGGTAATTGGCAGGAAAGTTTTCAATTGTTGTATGCATTCAAAGGTGAAGTGGAGAGGACCAGCCCAGGTAATATTGTAGATATTGACCACCACACCGTGGAGTACACATTCAGGGGAGTGACCAACACGAAGGAATGCTTTAGGAGGGTTTTTGTCTGCTTTGAGGCTTGTCGCCGGGGTTTTTTGGCAGGCTGGAGGACTTATTTGGCTATTGATGCTACTTTTCTCACAAGGAGGTTTAAAGGACAGTTAGTAACAGCTTCTGCAGTTGATGCACACGGTTTTGTATTTACAGTTGCGTACGGTGTGCTAGAGACAGAGTCTGAGGAGAGTTGGACTTGGTTTTTGCATAATCTGCGCCGGACTATTGCACATCCCAATAGGTTGGTAATTCATACAGATGCCTGCAAAGGTTTAGAAGTGGCCATGGACAATGTGTTCCTTGGAGTAGAGCATAGGGAATGCATGCGTCAACTTGCTGCAAATTTTGTGAAGAAATTCAAAGAAAAGGTGAAAGTGCGTTACGTCGACGAGAGGGGGGGGGGGTGAATAGGCGATTTTTAAGAAATCTTCACTGAGGAATTTCAAGGTGAGGAAATTCCTAAGCGAAGAACTACTTGCAGCGGAATAAGTACTCAGGTATAAGCAAAA
>NC_041393.1:709178088-709213273 GCF_002162155.2 Triticum dicoccoides
GACTATTGCACATCCCAATAGGTTGGTAATTCATACAGATGCCTGCAAAGGTTTAGAAGTGGCCATGGACAATGTGTTCCTTGGAGTAGAGCATAGGGAATGCATGCGTCAACTTGCTGCAAATTTTGTGAAGAAATTCAAAGAAAAGGTGAAAGTGCGTTACGTCGACTAGAGGGGGGGGGGGTGAATAGGCGATTTTTAAGAAATCTTCACTGAGGAATTTCAAGGTGAGGAAATTCCTAAGCGAAGAACTACTTGCAGCGGAATAAGTACTCAGGTATAAGCAAAACAGAGTAACAACATAGTTAACATGATGAAATGAAAGACAAGCACTGAGTACAAAAAGCGTAAACACATGATAAGCAGGATGAAGACAAACAGACTGAAGAAATAAGATTGAGGAAATAAAGAAAGTCTTCAGTCAGTGTCTTCAAGCAGTAATGATCAGGTACATCAACACATAACTGAGTAAATGAAAGGGTTGAGGAAATAGGACCAGTTGGCTTGGTGAAGACAATGATTTGGTAGACCAGTTCCAACTGCTGTGACAATTGTACGTCTGGTTGGAGCGGCTGAGTATTTAAACTCGAGGATACACAGTCCTGGACACACAGTCCTCACCGTATTCTCCTTGAGCTAAGATCGCACAGACCTCGCCCAACAGTGGTGGTAAGTCTTCACATGTGAGTTCCAAACCTTCACAGAATAGGTCACTCGGCAATCAACAATTCCTCTTGGATGCTCAGACCATGACGCCTAACCATCTGGAGGATACACAGTCCTCAAGGTAACAAGCATCGGTTCCACACAGGAACAATCTCTTCAGTGATGCTCAATCACTTTGGGGTTTGTAGGTTTGGGTTTTCCTCACTTGATGATTTTTGCACAAAGTCATCGGAGGATGGGATGCTCTCAAATGAAAAGTGTCAGTTTCTCTCGGAGCAGCCAACCAGCTAGTGGTTGTAGGGGGCGGCTATTTATAGCCTAGGGAGCAGCCCGACATGATAAGACATAAATTCCCTTGGCATATATGACCGTTAGGTGGTAGGATATTTTGGGACAGCTGGCGCGTGGCTCATCAATGGTCGGATATTTTGAGGTTCGAATTCCTTAGGGCTATCATGTTCCTCACGGTGTAGGCAATTCACACTGGCGAATTCCTAACTCCTCAGTCAGAACAAATTTCTCAGAGACCAGAAGATCTTCGTCTCTGTCACTGAAGAAATTGACTGAACTGATATGAGATTTCCAATGGCTTTACTCCAAGGATTTGGTAGGTGTAGGATTTTGAGATGAGCATCACTTGGAAATATGTTTCCTTAGTATTACCTCGACCCCCTTTAACAGTACGGTGTTTCCTATGACTCAAGAAAGAGAAAATGAAACTACGAAAACAAAAAGCTTCACGCTTCAGATTCCTCACATGAATATCGAGTCTTCATGGTCGTACCAATTTCTTCACTTTCAAGGTCTTCAGGAGAACCAAAGTCTTCAGTCGAAGACATTCATTTTTAGGGGTTGACTTTCACTGTAAATATCAAACTCCTCATCGACTTATAGAGCCTGTGTACACTCACAAACATATTAGTCCCTTAACCTATAAGTCTTCAATACACCAAAATCACTAAGGGGCACTAGATACACTTACAATCTCCCCCTTTTTGGTGGTTGATGACAATATAGGTTAAGTTTTCAACGGGGATAAACATATGAATTGAAAGTACTCAAAAATGAGGAATTTGATTGCAAGATATAGAAGTACTCCCCCTGAAGATGTGCATAGTGAGGATTTTGCTTTTGAAGCAATGCACACTTGAAGAGTAGAATCATGGAGATCTCCCCCTATATCTTGTAATTCATACACGCATTTAACATATAGAATGAAGAATTTGAAATGCATGATGAAATATGGCGACTGATGTAATTCAACTTGCGTGCATAGGTTAATGAGGAAATAGCATGCAGAAAAACAGAGAAAAAGTATCAGGTCACCATCAGACTTAAGTTTACAACTTGATCAACAAAAGCTTCAGAAGAGGGAGAGTTGCAACATAAATAGACCCACTTGAAGACTAACTCAAATTTCTCCCCCTTTGTCATCAATTGACCAAAAGGGAGGAAAAGTGAGGACTAACACCCCTGAAGAATTTCTTCACGAAGTCGATGGAGGAGCGCCGGCGTTGTTGGGTTCGTCGGTTGGAGTAGGGCCTGCCTCAGTGTCGTTTAGGTCTTCATTTTCATCAGTTTCGCAGGACGAGGAATATGAACTGGGCACCAGAGGAGGAACTTCGACCTTCTTGAATTTCTTCGGTGGAGGCTTAGCCCAGTCGAAGTCCTTCTTGAAACCCATCTACTTGAGATCCTCTTCATTGTAAAGGTGAGATAATATAGCCCAGGTGTGATCGAACATTTCATTGAGGTAGTAATGGTTCTTCTTCACTGAATTATAAGTGGCAGTCATATTGTGAAGAATTGAACCAAACTGGCGTTTCACCCATTTGTGATTGCGATCCACCTTCTGATGAAGACTGAGAAGAAGCTCACGATCAGTCATCACCCTTGGAGCTATTGCCTGAGGACTTTGCTTTGAAGCATTTGTGGAAGAATCATGAGTGGCAGAATCATCATTGGTGGAGTATGAAGCAGCTTTGCGGAACTGTCCATCCAATGGACGAATGCCCTCATCAATGAAAGCAGTGGCCTTGCCCTTCTCATCATCTGAGGAAAATGTCCGTTTGAGGACTTAAATCGGGGGCAAGAAGCTGCCATGGTTGAGCGTATCAGCTTTGTAATTGAGTGAAGACCTTGTTCTGAGGAATCTCATGATCCAGGGAGCGTAAGGCTTTCATCTCAAATGGGGACATAGCAACATTTGCCAGAGTCCTCATGATGAAATCATGATAATTCATGGGAATACCATGCATGATGTTGAACAGCAGATTCTTCATGATGCCAACGACTTCCTCATCATTTGAGTCGTGGCCCTTGATTGGACACAAAGTCTTCATCAGAATACGATATACTGTCCTCGGCACATACTGCAATTCCTTCACAAGGAATTTGGTCCTTGAAGCTTGTCCAGGCTTCAGTGGCTTCATCAACACTTGCATGAAATGATCGGGCAACTCAGTTTCAAAATATATCAGACGCGCACCTTCTGGGGGAGGACTGACTGGCATGGCACGAAGCAATTCAGTTGCCGGTGCCTTGTAGTGAGTGTTTTCTGTCATCGAGTCCAACACCCACGAGTTCACATCTTCAGCATTTCCTGTGATGTGCAGCGTCGCGTACAATTGAAGAATAAGTTCTTCATTCCAATCGCATATATCAGTGCAGAAATTGAGCAGGCCAGCATCATGAATGGCAGCGAGGACTGGCCTAAAGCAAGGCAGTGATTCCGTATCCAAGTGAGGAATATGCTCATGATCGAAGACCTTGTCTTTGTTGAATAGCATTGAAGAATAGAAGTTTGCCTGGCTGGCAGTCCAGAATCGCTTTCTCCTCAGACAAGCAGAATCATATGGATTATATTCAGTGAAGAATACATGCTCATTGAAGAAGGCATCAGCCTTGAACTTTGGAGTCTTGGAGAATGGATTCTTCGGCTGTGGCTGAGGAGTATCGGTGATTTGAAGAATAACTTCTGGGACTTCAACTTCAGGAGCCGCAGGCAGAGGAATTTCAGCTTTTGCTTCAGTAGCAGCCTGGGCCTCCATTTCTTCAGCAACATGTTCATCAGCACTAGTGGCTGGAATCTCTTCAGGAATGGAAGGGGTGGCATGAATTTCTTCAGAACCCATGAGAACTTCAGTTGGAGCCTGATACGTCTCCGTCGTATCTACTTTTCCAAACACGTTTGCCCTTGTTTTGGACTCTAACTTGTATGATTTGAATGGAACTAACCCGGAGTGACGCTGCTTTCAGCAGAACTGCCATGGTGTTGTTTCTTGTGCAGAAAATAAAAATTCTCGGAATGTCCCGAAACTCCATGGAACACCTTAGAAAAAATAAAGAAAAATCCTCGCAAAAGATGAAGACCAGGGGCCCACACCCTGCTCACGAAGGTGGGGGGGGCGCCCCCCTGGGCGCGCCCCCCTACCTCATGGGCCCCCTGGTGGCCCTCCGACGCCAACTCCAACTCCATATATTGGCTTTTGGGGAGAAAAAAATCAGAGAGAAGAAATCATCGCGTTTTACGATACGGAGCCGCCGCCAAGCCCTACTCTCTCTCGGGAGGGCTGATCTGGAGTCCGTTCGGGGCTCCGGAGAGGGGGATTCGTCGCCGTCGTCATCATCAACCATCCTCCATCACCAATTTCATGATGCTCACCGTCGTGCGTGAGTAATTGCATCGTAGGCTTGCTGGACGGTGATGGGTTGGATGAGATTTATCATGTAATCGAGTTAATTTTGTTAGGGTTTGATCCCTAGTATCCATTATGTTCTGAGATTGATGTTGCTATACTTTGCTATGCTTAATGCTCGTCACTAGGGCCCGAGTGCCATGATTTCAGATCTGAACCTATTATGTTTTCATGAATATATGTGTGTTCTAGATCCTATCTTGCAAGTCTATAGTCACCTACTATGTGTTATGATCCGGCAACCCCGAAGTGACAATAATCAGGACCACTCCCGGTGATGACCATAGTTTGAGGAGTTCATGTATTCACTATGTGCTAATGCTTTGTTCCGGTAATCTATTAAAAGGAGGCCTTAATATCCCTTAGTTTCCAATGGGACCCCGCTGCCACGGAAGGGTAGGACAAAAGATGTCATGCAAGTTCTTTTCCATAAGCATGTATGACTATATACGAAATACATGCCTACATTACATTGATGAACTGGAGCTAATTCTGTGTCACCCTATGTTATGACTATTACATGACGAACCGCAGCCGGCATAATTATTCATCGCTAATCCGGTGCCTATGAGTTTTCCATATACTGGTTCTCACTTATTTACTTTTCCGTTGCTACTGTTACAATCACTACAAAATACCAAAAACATTACTTTTGCTGTCTTTACTTTTGTTACCGTTACCACCACTATCATATTACTTTGCTACTAAACACTTTGCTGCAGATACTAAGTTTCCAGGTGTGGTTGAATTGACTACTCAGCTGCTAATACTTGAGAATATTCTTTGGCTCCCCTTGTGTCGAATCAATAAATTTGGGTTGAATACTCTACCCTCGAAAACTGTTGCGATCCCCTATACTTGTGGGTTATCAAGACTATTTTTTGGCGCCGTTGCCGGGGAGCATAGCTCTATTCTTTGAGTCACTTGGGATTTATATCTGCTGGACACTATGAAGAACTTGAAAGATGATCGAACTACTATTTTGCCCTCAACTACGAGGGGGAGGTAAGGGACTGCCATCTAAACCTACTACTGCCATCTAAACCTACTACTGCTATTGATTCTGATATGTCGCATGTTATTGATGATGCCACTTCTGCTATGCATGATACTTATGATGAAACTACTTCTATGACTGATACTACTGTGCCACTTGGTGAATTTCTTGATGAGCAAATTGCTATGTCTAGAGAAAGAGAAATTATTGAACCTGAACACGATGATGTTAGTGATGATGAACCTATGCCTGCTATTCCTGAGGGTTATCTTGTTGATGCTGAATCTTCTGCAGCTATTCTTGCTTGCCAGGATAGACAGGAACTTAAGAGGTTGCTAGTTAAATGGAGTAAAGAATCTTTTAGAGGTAGAATGAAACCCGACCCTGCTTTTGCTACTTCACCTATCTTTGTTCCTGATCAGGATTATTATGATTTTTCTGTTGATCCAGATATAATTACTTTGGTTGAATCTGATCCTTTTTATGGCTATGAATCTGAAACTGTTGTGGCACATCTTACTAAGTTAAATGATATAGCTGCCCTGTTTACTAATAATGAGAGATCGCGCTACCTTTATTTACTTAAGATATTTCCGTTCTCATTAAAGGGTGATGCTAAGACATGGTATAATTCTCTTGATTCTGGTTGTGTGCAAAGTCCCCAGGATATGATTTATTACTTCTCTGCTAAATATTTCCCTGCTCATAAGAAACAAGCTGCTTTGAGGGAAATATACAACTTTGTGCAAATTGAAGAAGAGAGTCTCCCACAAGCTTGGGGAGGCTTCTTAAGTTACTTAATGCTTTGCCTCATCATCCTCTTAAGAAACCTGAAATATTTGATATCTTTTATAATGGACTAACTGATGCTTCCAGAGATTACCTGGATAGTTGTGTTGGTTCTCTTTTCAGGGAAAGAACGCCGGATGACGCTGAAATTCTATTGAATAATATGTTGGCAAATGAAAATAATTGGGCACCTCCTAAACCACCTCCTGAGCCAGTTCCTGAGCCAATTACAAAACCTATTTCGAAACCAACTCCGAAGAAGAGAGGTGTTCTATTTCTCAGTCCCGAAGATATGCAAGAGGCAAAGAAATGTATGAAAGAAAAAGGTATTAAAGCTGAAGATGTTAAGAATTTACCTCCTATTGAGGAAATACATGGTCTTAATTTACCACCTGTTGAAGAAGTATATTATCTCAATTACTTATTTAATGAAGAACCTCACGATATCCCGCATAGGTAGTAAAGGTAAATTCTCTCTATAGATATGATAAAGCTGAAGTCCATCCTACTAAAATTCCTAGCCAGTGCTTGGATGAGTTTGATGACTTTATGTTTAAGCAAGACGACTTTAATGCTTATTTTGGTAGACAATTAAAACAGAATACCTTTATGATTAAACGCTTGGGTGATTATATGGCTGATATTAGAGGTGAACTTAAACTTGTTAGCAAGCATGCTTCTATGGTTACCACTCAAGTAGAACAAGTACTTAAAGCTCAGAAAGAAGTGCTTGATGAAATGATTAGTAAGAAAAATGATTATGCTGTTAGAGTGGCTACTAGAACTGGTAGAATGACTCAGGAACCTTTATATCCTGAAGGCCACCCTAAGAGAATCGAGCAAGATTCTCAGAGAAAGAATATCGATGTACCTAGTTCTTCTAAAAGGAAGAAAAAGAAAAATGATAGGACTCTGCAAACTTCTAGTGAACCTATTGCTGAACCACCTGAGAATCCAAATGATATCTCTATTTCTGATGTTGAAACACAATCAGGTGATAAACATGAACCTAGTGATAATGTTAATGATAATGTTAATGATAATGTTAATGATAATGTTCATGTTGATGCTCAACCTAGTAATAATAATGATGTAGAAGTTGAACCTGCTGCTGATCTTGATAACCCACAATCAAAGAATCAACGTTATGATAAAAGAGATTTTGTTGCTAGGAAACACGGTAAAGAAAGGGAACCATGGGTTCAGAAACCCATGCCTTTTCCTCCGAAACCATCCAAGAAAAAGGATGATGAGGATTTTGAGCGCTTTGCTGAAATTATTAGACCCATCTTTTTGCGTATGCGATTAACTGATGTGCTCAAAACAAATCCTTATGCTAAGTATATGAAGGATATTATTACTAATAAAAGAAAGATACCGGAAGCTGAAATTTCCACCATGCTTGCTAATTACACTTTTAAGGGTGGAATACCAAAGAAACTTGGAGATCCCAGAGTGCCTACTATACCATGCTCCATTAAAAGAAGTTATGTTAAACTGCTTTATGTGATCTTGGAGCCGGTGTTAGTGTTATGCCTCTCTCTTTATATCGTAGACTTGACTTGAATAAGTTGACACCTACTGAAATATCTTTGCAAATGGCTGATAAATCAACTGCTATACCTGTCGGTATTTGTGAGAATGTGCCTGTTGTGGTTGCAAACGTTACTATTTTAACGGACTTTGTTATTCTTGATATTCCCGAGGATGATAGTATGTCTATTATTCTTGGAAGACCTTTCCTTAATACTGCAGGGGCTATTATTGACTGCACCAAAGGCAATATCACTTTTCATGTTAATGGCAATGAGCACACGGTACATTTTCCAAGGAAACAACCTCAAGTTTATAGTATCAACTCTATTGGAAAAGTTCCATCGATTATATTTGGAGGTTTCGAATTTCCTCTCCCTACTGTCAAGAAAAAGGATGATATTCTTATTGTTGGGGATTTTCATATCCCCGTTGAGGTAACTTAGTGTCATTCAAATTTTTTCCGGTTCCATGATTATTCGGAATGAGTTTGTTAACAAGACTTGATCAACCTTGTTAGTGGGTTCATTTTGATGATCGTGAGATGGATGAAACTAGAAGCACAACCTTCTGTACCCTCTTTATATTTTCTGTTATTTAGTAGAAATAAAGTAAGATAGCATTTTTCTGTCTGTTTCCTGACTTATCTGTGTAATATAAAAATATCCCGAAAATAAAAGTCCTCAGAATGCCACGCCAATTTAATATGATTTTTTCGGGAATATTTAAGAATTTACTGTGCAAAAATTACCACGGGGGGAGCTGCCACCTAGCCACGAGGGTGGAGGGCGCACCCTACCCCCTGGGCGCGCCCCCTGCCTCGTGGGTCCACAGTGGCCCTCCTCCACTTATTCCTGCACCCATCATCTTCCTCTGCCTCACACAAACACGAAAAACCAACTCAAGCATGAGTTCCAGCCCCCGTTGCTGTGATTTTCGATCTCCTTGCTCAAAGCACCTCTCGCAAAACTGCTTGGGGAGATTGTTCTTGGTATGTGACTCCTCCATTGGTCCAATTAGTTTTTGTTCTAGTGCTTTATTCATTGCAAATTTATGCTGCATAGGTGACCATGTTCTTGAGCTTGCATGTCAAATTTATATGGTTTCAAGTAGTTCCAATGCTTTATATAGCCTCTAGGCACTTGTGGGAGTTGTTACTATCAATTTTATTGAAGTTGGTTCACTTCTATTTGAAGTTACTAAAAATTTCAGAAATTTTTCAGAGGAAATAATATGCTTAGGAGGATGTTCCAAGGTTGTCCTTCAAGGAAACATGGTCCCAGGTTTGCAATACGTGATGCTGACGAGGAACCACCAAGAGATGCTCCTGTGAGGCCTTGTGAATGGCCATCAGAAAATTTTATGAACCAAGTGGGAATCAAAGAAGAATTTAGCACATATTTGAGTAACGCCGGTCTTGAGGACTTTGAAGCTGACAAATTCCCCCAGTATTATGATCTCACAAGTTCATTTGTGAAGAGGTTTGAGTTTTCATCTTCGCGTAATTCTCCTTCAGTCATGTTTGACCTTTATGACAAATCTTATACCATGGACTTAGAGGATTTTACTTCTGCTTGCAAACTTCCATCTTGGGGTAATGTCAGGGATCCCCCTAAATCTGAATATAGAGACTTTCTTTCTAGAATAACTGTAGGGGAATCTAGAGATTTAACGCAAGCTACTATAGGGAGCATTCACTTTCCTGCTATACATTATTTTGCTCTCTTCATTGGTAGATGCATAAATGCTAAGGATGAAGCATGTCACATGTCTGTCCCTGATCTCAGTATTCTCAGGAGTGCTGTGTTATGAGACCAATCTTATCATATGGGAGCCATTGTAGCTCGCAGGTTGCATCAGAATAGACATAGCGGATATTTCTTTGGAGGAATTTATGCAACCCGCTTAGCTAATTTTCTTGAGATAGACATTCGTGAGGGTGATATGGAACCCCCTTCTTATTTAGACTTTGATTCTATGGTTTCCCACCAGTTTGTCGAGAGGACTGAACCACCTCTCCAGTATCGACTAATCTTTGACAGACGTCGTGTAGTCCATGTTGCTTTCTTTGATTCACAGGCAAAAAGAAGATATATTATTACTAGAGAGGAGGCAGATGAGTACGAAAGGAGAGTGGAGGCTGCTCGACTCCATGCTACAGCTCAGGCGACGATAGCCGCTGCATCACAGTATGACCCCAGCTTCACCTACGGGTATCCGCCAAGCCATCCCTGGCAATAGACCAACTTAGGCCAAAAGCCTAAGCTTGGGGGAGTACGTAATTCCCACCGACATTACATCTATGTTCACACACACACTCATTGCTAGATGTGGGTGCTCATACTTTTTCACTGTAATATCCATGCTAGTTTAAATTTCTTTTCCGGCTTTCTTCTTGTGTGTTTGATAAACCTTAAGAAAAGCCAAAAAAATAGTTAGTTTACTTTCCATGCTTGTAGTAGAATTAAAAAGAAAACCCAAAAATATTTCCCGTTCTTCTTTTACTTGTTGGGAGCTTTCCCGTGTAAATAATTTTTATTTCTTTTCCTTTCTTTGGGGGTCGAGAAGACCATATTGAAAATGCTTAGTGGCTCTTATATGCATGATTGTTTATTTAACTTAGAGCCCATATTACTTGTCTTCTCTCTTGAGTTGAATGCTTGCAGATTCCATCTTAGTCCAATGCACGTGCACTCTTATTATTATACACACCGTTCGGTCGTGCAAGTGAAAGGCAATAATGATGATATATGATGGACTTATTGGGAAGAGAAAAGCTGGTATGAAGTCGACCTCTCTTGTTTTTGTAAATATGATGATTCATCGTTCCTGAGTTAGCTATTATGATGTAAACATATTTGCAATGACATTTAGAGATTATAGTTGCTTGTGCCATGCTTGATTAGCTATGAGTTATAATGGTTTACCTTGCGTGCCAACATGCTATTAGAATGATTATGATGTGGTATGACGGGGTGGTATCCTCCTTTAAATGTATTGAGTGACTCGACTTGGCACATGTTCACGCATGTAGTTGAATCAAATCAACATAGCCTTCACGATATTTATGTTCATGGTGGATTATATCCTACTCATGCTTGTACTCGGTGTGAATTAATTTTAATGCATGTTTACGACTGTTATCGCTCTCTCAGTTGGTCGCTTCCCAGTCTTTTGCTAGCCTTCACCTGTACTAAGCGGGAATACTGCTTGTGCATCCAAACTCCTTAAACCCCAAAGTTATTGCATATGAGTCCACTATACCTACCTATATGAGGTATTTACCTGCCGTTCCAAGTAAATTTGTATGTGCCAAACTCTAAACCTTCAAATAAACATTCTGTTTTGCATGCTCGAATAGGTCATATGTCAACTAGAGCTGCCCTTATCTTCCGTGTTAGGCGGGTTATTCTCAAGAGGAGTGGACTCCGCTCCTCATTCACGAGAAAATGGCTGGTATTCGGGATGCCCAGTCCCATGCTTCGTGCAAACTAAATCAAAATAATTGCAAACAAAACACCCCTTGGGACCCGTTGAATGTTGGAGGCACTCGTTGTTTTGAGCAAGCCATGGATTGAAGCTTGTGGTGGAAGGGGAGTATAAATTTTACCATTCTGTTTGGGAACCGCCTATAATCTGTTTAGCATGGAAGATATCGTCGTCTTTTAGTTGTTATGTTGACAATGAAAGTATGCCGCTCTAAATATAATGTATCTCTATTTCAAAACCGAGCTCTGGCACCTCTACAAATCCCTGCTTCCCTCTGCGAAGGGCCTATCCATTTACTTTTATGTTGAGTCATCACCCTTCTTATTAAAAAGCACCCGCTGGAGAGCACACTGTTGTTTGCTTTCATTATTATTGGTTTATATTGGGTATGACTTGACTGGATCTCCTTTACCATGAATTACAATGTTTAGTCAGTCCTTGATCTTTAAAGGTGCTCTGCACTTATGTTTTGCGGTCTCAGAAAGGGCTAGCGAGATACCATTTTGTTATATCATGTTATGATTATTTTGAGAAAATGTTGTCATCCGAGTTTTGCTATTATGGCTCGCTAGCTGATTATGCTATTGATATGAGCAATTGTGAGACCTACGTGTCATTGCGAGTATGGTTAGTTCATAATAATTGCTGAAACTTGAATGCTGGCTTTTCATGTTTACAACAACAAGAGCAAACAGAGTTTGTAAAAGTTTTTATTTTTCTCTTTCAGTTTGTCAACTGAATTGCTTGAGGACAAGCAAGGGCTTAAGCTTGGGGGAGTTGATACGTCTCCGTCGTATCTACTTTTCCAAACACTTTTGCCCTTGTTTTGGACTCTAACTTGTATGATTTGAATGGAACTAACCCGGACTGACGCTGTTTTCAGCAGAACTGCCATGGTGTTGTTTTTTGTGCAGAAAATAAAAATTCTCGGAATGTCCTGAAACTCCACGGAACACCTTAGAAAAAATAAAGAAAAATCCTCGCAAAAGATGAAGACCAGCGGGCCCACACCCTGCTCACGAGGGTGGCCCCTCCCCCCTTGGGCGCACCCCCCTACCTCGTGGCCCCCCTGGTGGCCCTCCGACGCCAACTCCAACTGCATATATTGGCTTTCGGGGAGAAAAAAATCAGAGAGAAGAAATCATCGCGTTTTACGATACGGAGTCGTCATCATCAACCATCCTCCATCACCAATTTCATGATGCTCACCGCCATGCGTGAGTAATTGCATCGTAGGCTTGCTGGACGGTGATGGGTTGGATTAGATTTATCATGTAATCGAGTTAGTTTGGTTAGGGTTTGATCCCTAGTATCCATTATGGTTTGAGATTGATGTTGCTATGGCTTTGCTATGCTTAATGCTTGTCACTAGGGCCCGAGTGCCATGATTTCAGATCTAAACCTATTATGTTTTAATGAATATATGTGTGTTCTAGATCCTATCTTGCAAGTCTATAGTCACCTACTATGTGTTATGATCCGGCAACCCCGAAGTGACAATAATCGGGACCACTCCCGGTGATGACCATAGTTTGAGGAGTTCATGTATTCACTATGTGCTAATGCTTTGTTCCGATACTCTATTAAAAGGAGACCTTAATATCCCTTAGTTCTCAATAGGACCCCGCTGCCACGGGAGGGTAGGACAAAAGATGTCATGCAAGTTCTTTTCCATAAGCACGTATGACTATATACGGAATACATGCCTACATTACATTGATGAACTGGAGCTAGTTCTGTGTCACCCTATGTTATGACTACTACATGACGAACCGCATCTGACATAATTATCCATCGCTAATCCAGTGCCTACGAGTTTTCCATATACTGGTTCTCGCTTATTTACTTTTCTGTTGCTACTGTTACAATCATTACAAAATACCAAAAACATTACTTTTGATGTCTTTACTTTTGTTACCGTTACCACCACTATCATATTACTTTGCTACTAAACACTTTGCTGCAGATACTAAGTTTCCAAGTGTGGTTGAATTGAAAACTCAGCTGCTAATACTTGAGAATATTCTTTGGCTCCCCTTGTGTCGAATCAATAAATTTGGGTTGAATACTCTACCCTCGAAAACTGTTGCGATCCCCTATACTTGTGGGTTATCAGAGCCTAGGACTGAGGAATTTGTTGGATCGGTGTGAACAGAGATGAGTTGGGGTGCTAACTCTCCCAAAAATCATCATTCATCATGGGAGTGGTGCAGCTAATGTCCAAATCCTCTTCCATTTCTTCAATGCCGGCCTCTTCAGCAGTAAACTGTGGCGTTGGTGATGATATCTAAGGTGATGAGGTGAAAGCTTCACCCTCAAATTCTCCATCCATCTGCTATGTGGAAGCAGTAGAGGGATCGTCTTCTGCAGATTTTTCAGCAATCTGATATTCGTCGCCATGAGGAACAAGTTCCATAGATGGCATGGTTGCGAGAGGAACATCACCAATGGGATTCTCCAGTGAACTTGTCAAAATCTTTGCCTTCTTGGGGGCCGAAGATTCTGATGCAGCTGATGCCTTCCTCTTCTTCAAAGCAGCATGCTCTGCAACTTTTGTTTTCTTCACTTCCAGAGTAGAAGGAAGAATCGGAATTGGTGTTGGTGCGGGTGGAGCAGTGGCAGTGGGATCAATTTCTTCAGGCACAACTGATGCAGTTGGCCTGTCTTGAGCAGTTTCTTCAGGCACAGCGACAGAGTCTTCAGCTAGCCTGACAATTTCTTCAGGCGCAACACTAATGGTGGCCCTGGCAGTTTCTTTAGAGGCTGGGATTTCTTCAGCAGCCCTGGTGCTTGCAGATTCTTCAGCAGCCTAAAATTCATCAGCAATGCTGGCAATTCGTTCAGTGGCTTGGGCAGATGCTTTAGCCGGAGTGACTTCAATGCGCACAAGGGCGGCAACACTTGAAGTGAATGTGTTCGTCAGCTTGATGAATCGGACCTTGGCGCCCTTCCAATCAGCCTTGTAGGCTTCAAAATCTTCGCTGAGCTTCTTGATTTCAGCTTGTAGTGCAAGCAGCTGCTCAGGCGAAAGACTGAGGACATTGTCCTTTAAGTAGCGCTGCTTCTTGTACTGCATTTTCTTCAATGACCTGGCTTGGTCATACTTCCATTTTTCTTTAGTGATGAACGCAGTCACAACGTGACTTTGTCCATGAGTGAGGCCCAAATCTGGCATTGGAGCATTGGGGTCCTGGTGCCAGAGGTCGATGAAATCGAGGATCTTCTTCAGATCCAAAAGTAGGGGCACAACACTTCCTTTGGCTCTAGAGGCCCGTTGTTGTCTGTCCTTGATGATATTTGCAAGTTCATCATCAGCAGCCTCATCATTATTAGTTGGAATTTGAAAGACCACCTGCTTCTGGTGAGGACTTGGTCTAGTGCCTCATCTATCAGTGGCCTTCGTCTTCAGCAGAGTGGGACCGGTAGTTGAAGGATGAGCAGAAGAACTCACTGAAGCTCCTGAGGCAATAGATATTCCAGTGGTCCTTTGGCACGTGGAGAGATGCACCGGTGCTGAGGACTTTGCCAAAGGAGCTGAGGGTTTTGAAGCTCGAGGAATTGGTGTAGCTTGAGGAACTGGGGTAGCTTGAGGAATTTGCCTCGGTGGCACCGAGGAAATTGGTCGTGAGGGCATTGCAGAAGAACTTGGCCATGAGGGCATTGCAGAAGAACTTGGTGGTTTCTTTGTTGGCTTCTGACGCATGGCCTTCTTACTTGAAGAAGCTTCAGCAGTGGCAGCGACAGCAGTAGAATCTTTATTGAATTTCTTCACTGCTTCTTTGGCCTGCTTGGCCAACTTTGCTTGCCGCCTGGCCCATTCATCAGCATAATCCTCACCACATTTAAGGCTTGTTCGATCAGCTAGCTGGCCAGGTGCCATAGGAGGTCTTGAGCATGGAGGATTGAGAGCGAATTTCTTCATGTATTTGGGAGTAACATATCTGTACTCCCTCCACTCTCTTGCCCATCTCCTTTCAATTCTCTGAATGCGCACTTTGCGCTCATTCTTTGTTTCCTTGCCATATTTTGCCTCATCAGGTGTGCAGTACCCTGCATAGATGTCCGCAGGGATCTCAAAGGCAGTATTTACTTCAAGCTTCTTTCCTCCTTTCTGAGTATGTTTACCGTCAGCCATTTTCTTCAGCTGAGGAATTTGCATAGTTGAGTTCTCTGAAGAAGTATGCAGCTTTTCTTCGAGGAATGCTGTAAATGAGTTAAGTTGATGAGAACCTAATGATTCAGCAGCTGACATGAGTACCTGTGAACAGAGTATATGTGTGAAGAATTTGGAGAGGTCATATGCGTTCTCAGAAGGTTTTGTAAAATTTGATGAAGTTTGAGGAAATTGACCCGATGTGTCTTGAAGAATTTCACTAAGCGTTCTTTGTCTTAGGTTCCAGAGTTGTGCGCATTGTGAGATTCACACAATTGAGGAATCATGAAGAAAAACGTCACTTAGAGAAACTAATCTAGAACCAAAGATTTGTGCTTGGTGTTTAGAGTGTGGAGATCGAAGAATAAACACCTTTTGAAGATTTGATGAATATCATCAATAGAATAAATGCGATAAAAGTAACTTTTAATTACCCTTGATGAAGAACATGACAAACTAGAAGTGTAGATTTGGATGTTCGTCGGCTCGGATCTTCCATGCCCTAACTTGGTGGAGGAAGACGTCTACGGCGGCGGCGAAGGGAAGATTTCCACGGTCGGCGCGAGTACGATGGCGACGAGGTCGAGGCAGTGAAGCTCTTCCTCACCGGCGACGATGGAGTTAGCGGCGACACTAGGTTTTGAGAAGCTCGAGCGAGGGAGTGAGTTCGAGCGGAGTAAAAGAGCAATGAGGAAGGGGAGGGGGTATTTATAACTGTTCGCCCGAAGAATTTGGACGAACGTGCCCCTGACCCTTCTCATTCGCGCGACATGTGTCACCCATGTACTAAGAACTGGAGATCGTCTGAGATCATGGGTAAATAGATAAGTATACCGTGGAATGCGTAACGGTTTGAGCGGCAAAAGCCGAAAATTTCAGATAAGAATATTTTAAAGTGTCGTTCGCAATTTCTTCAGCTGACAAGGATACAGTGAAGAATTTGAACGAGTTTCAAATAGAACGCACATGAATAATTTATGAACGGACTGGGTTGAGTTTAGCATAGAGGGGGAAGGGTCCGATCACATT
Organism: Triticum dicoccoides; assembly: GCF_002162155.2. Classification (NCBI taxonomy): domain Eukaryota; kingdom Viridiplantae; phylum Streptophyta; class Magnoliopsida; order Poales; family Poaceae; genus Triticum; species Triticum dicoccoides. Next base: position 709,194,443 of record NC_041393.1, read on the forward strand.
CACTTAGCGGAAAAAAAATCAACTTGAAGAATTAGCAATAAGTGAATGTTGTAGAGGACATAAACTCATATATATATATAGACAAATGAAGAACAACGACGGAAAAAGTGAAGACAATGCAAAGTTGAAGAATTTGGAAAACTGAGGAATTTAAAAAAAGAAGAAAAACTCAAATTGAAGATTTTCAACTTTGGTTGGTGGCGTAACCCACCGTATAAGAAAGCTGATTTCAGACACCGTGTACAATTCTCGCAGGGTTCTGAGAATCAATTTCTTCATTAATTTCTTCACACTTAGAGGGTTAGTCTTCATTGATTGAAGAAAAACGTTACTTCGTGTGTTGCACATCTAAGTCATCAAGTCAGCATAAGTGTTAGGATGTGTGTCCTTTTCAAAGAACATTTGAAGATTCCAGGATATTTAGCTCACACCGCAACTTGCTAAATCTCTTATCATCCAAGGGCTTAGTGAAGATATCGGCCAGCTGGTCTTCAGTGCTTGCATGGTCGATGGAGATGTCGCCCTTCAACACATGATCACGAAGAAAATGATGACGAATCTGGATGTGCTTTGTCTTCAAGTGCTGAACTGGGTTGTGAGCAATCTTGATAGAGCTCTCATTGTCGTAGTAGAGAGGCACATTCTTCATGTTGATGCCATAGTACTTGAGTGTTTGCTTCATCCATAGTAACTGAGCACATCAAGATCGAGTAGCGATGTACTCAGCTTCTGCAGTGGAGAGTGATACGCAGTTCTGCTTCTTCGAGGACCAACATACCAAGGATCGTCCGAGGAAATGACATGTGCCTGACGTTGACTTGCAGTCCACCCGATCGCCAGCATAGTCAGAGTCTGAATATCCAATGAGATCAAAGGAAGATCCCTTGGGATACCATAATCCAAGTGTTGGTGTGTGATCTAGATATCGAAGAATACGCTTCACAGCCTTATGATGTGATTCCTTCGGTGTAGCTTGAAATCGGGCACACATGCAAACACTAAGCATAATATCCGGCTTAGATGCACATAGGTGCAATAAAGAGCCAATCATGGAGCAGTATACCTTTTGATCGAAGTCTTTACCATTTTCATCAGTGCATAGATGGCCATTTGTGGGCATAGGAATTTTGACGCCTTTGCAATCTTGCATGCCAAATTTCCTCAAAACATCCTTGAGGTATTTCTCCTGAGATATGAATATGCCATTGTATTGTTGACGAATCTGAAGACCTGAGAAGAATTTCAGTTCTCCCATCGTAGACATTTGATATTCTTCACTCATCATATAGGCAAATTCATCACTGTCATGTTGATTAGTACAACCAAAGATAATATCATCAACATATATTTGGCACACAAATAATTCAGCATCATATGATTTGGTGAAAAGAGTTGGGTCAAGTGAACCGGATTTGAAGCCTTTCTTCATGAGAAATTCCTTCAGTGTGTCATACCACTCCTGAGGTGCTTGCTTGAGGCCATAGAGGGTCTTGTTGAGTCTGTAGACGTGATCTGGAAATTTTGGATCCTCAAAACCTGGTGTTAGAGCAACATATACTTGTTCCTCAAGCTTACCATTGAACAATGCACTTTTCACATCCATTTGTTGTAAGATGATATTATGATGGTTAGCATAAGCAAGCAATATGAGAATAGCCTCAAGTCTAGCAACAGGTGCAAAAGTTTCATCGAAATCAATTCCTTCAACCTGTGTGTAGCCTTGAGCTACAATACGAGCCTTATTCCTCACAACGAGGCCATTTTCGTCTTGTTTGTTGCAGTAGATCCATTTGGTACTGATGATGTTGTGCTTGCGAGGGTCTGGTCGCTTGACAAGCTCCCACACATTGTTGAGCTCGAATTGATGCAATTCATCTTGCATGGCTTGAATCCACTCAGATTCCATGAATGCTTCATCTACTTTGGTGGGCTCTGTGATAGAGACAAATGCAAAATGCCCACAAAAGTTAGATAAATGTAAAGCTTTTGAGCGCGTGAGGGGACCTGGTGCACGAATGTTATCGATGATCTTCTCGACTTGCACTTCAGTTGCAATGCGAGGATGTGTGGGTTGACGACTTTGCTTAGGCCCAACAGTTTTTTCAGGACCATTTTCTTCAGCAGCACCAGCATGATTTTCTTCACGGTCAGGAATGACTTCTTCAGCAATTTCTTCGGTAGGGATGACATCCTCAGTAGCTTTGAACTTGATGGATTCCTCAGGTGACATTTCATCTAGCACAGGAGGTAGGTGCTCTCTTTGCGAGCCATTAGTTTCATCGAACCGCACATCTACAGTTTCAACAACCTTGCGATGATGGATGTTGAAGACTCTGTAGGTGTGCGAGTCCTTTCCGTAACCAAGCATAAAACCCTCACGTGCTTTCGGTGCAAATTTAGAGTGACGACGAGGATCTCTAATCCAGCATTTAGCACCGAAGACTTTGAAATAACTTACATCGGGTTTCTTGTAAGTGAGGAGTTCATACGAGGTCTTTTTGAAGAATTTGTGAAGATATACCCTGTTGATGATGTGGCACACAGTATCAATTACTTCAGGCCAGAAGCGCACAACTGTCTTGTATTCATCAAACATAGTGCGAGCCATCTCAACAAGAGTCTTGTTCTTGCGCTCCACGACGCCATTCTGCTGAGGAGTATAAGGGGCAGATAATTCGTGAGTAATACCAAGCATATCGAGATATTCATCGAGGCCAGTGTTCTTGAACTCGGTTCCATTATCACTCCTGATATGCTTGATCTTCACACCGAAGTTTGTGTAAGCCCTTGAGGAAAATCGTCTGAAGACTTCCTGCACTTCATTTTTGTAAGTGATGATATGCACCCATGTGTAACGAGAATAGTCATCAACTATGACAAAGCCATATAATGATGTAGAACTAGTGAACGTGGCATAATGAGTAGGGCCAAATAGATCCATATGAAACAATTCAAAGGGACGAGAAGTAGTCATGATAGTCTTCGTGGGATGCTTGGCTCTGGTGATCTTTCCAGCCTCACAAGCCCCACAAAGATGATCTTTGAGGAATTTGACACCCTCGATGCCAATGACGTGCTTCTTCTTTGCGAGTGTATGCAAGTTCCTCATCCTAGCATGACCAAGTCATTGATGCCATAACCAGCGTTCTGAAGCTTTTGCAAGTAGGCATGTAGCAGGCTGTGGTCCTGCAGAGGAATCAACAATATACAAGTCTCATTTCCTAAAGCCTTCGAAGACTTTGGAGTTGTCAGATTCCACTAGCACAAGGCAGCGAAATTTGCCGAAGACAACAACCATATCAAGATCACAAAGCATTTGGACTGACATGAAATTGAATCCTAAGGACTCAACAAGCATGACTTTGTACATGTGTTTATCCTTTGAGATTGCAATCTTACCTAGACCCAATACCTTGCTTTTGCCTTTGTCAGTGTAGGTGATATGCTTCATATGAGATGGTGAAAAATCAGTGTCCATCAACAAGCTCCTGTCACCAGTCATGTAATTGGTACATCCACTGTCGAGGACCCACTTAGTAGCTTTGGGTTGTTCATCCTGCTGATTAATTAGTGCATCTTACGAACCCATATACTTCATCAGTGAAGAATATGATATCAATTTCATCAACAGTAACAAATATAGCAATACGAGGACGTGAGAAATGAATGATTCATTTCTTCATGTTTAGCTTGTGTCCTTTCAAGCACATTCAGGTCTCCAGCAAATTCTCCAGACGAGTTCGTCTGGAGACCTGACCCTCCATAAGAGATTAGTTCTTTTTCTTCACCAACCACATCTGTAGGGGTGGCAAAGAGTTCATCATACTGCGAGCTCCATAAGAAAATGATGGCATAGAAGCTAGTGCACTTCGTTTCACAGAAGAGTGGTTAGGATAAGCATATGAATAAGCAGAGAAATTCTTCGAGGACTTATGAACATAATGGTTTGAAGAATAATGCACATATTCATGGCCATTGGACTTTCCCTGCGAAACAGAAGTGTTAGCACAATGATAATCATATGAGGATTTTGATCCATGTGAGGAATTCGATCCTCGTGAAGAATTTGGTCCGTATGAGGACTTGGATCCATATGAAGAATTTGGTCTGTATGAAGAATTTGATCTGGGGTTCCTATTCTTCATGGGTGGTGTCATGATGACATTCACCTGAAGATTTTCAAGGCAACTTTTAGGAACCCAGATTTTCTTCATAGGGTGACCGTTCCTGCAGTTAGTTCCAACATATCGAGCAAATACTTCACCATTCTGATTCTTGAACAATTTATAATTGGAGTCAAATTACTCATCAGAGGAATATGAAGAATCAGAGGTAAAGCCAGATAAATTGCATGGATCTACAGGAGGTCCTTTCGCAGCAACCGATGAGGTTTTGGGATACTGCTCAGGTTTCTAGTAGGTTCCATCAGCACTAAGTTTCGTCTCAAAGGCAATACCCTCTTTCCTAGGGTTCCTGTTCAAGATCTGCTTTTTGAGCACATCACAAAGAGTCTGATGCCCTTTGAGGCTTTTGTAAATGCCTGTCACATACAATTCCTTCAGCCCTGCATTATCGTCAGTGATACATGTGGTATCCTCAGATGAGGAATTTGTAACCGCAGAGACAGTTGAAGAATTTGCAGCAATAGAAGCATTTGAACATTCAGGTGATGAATTAGCAGATTCACGCTCAATGCATTTAAGACATGGTGGAACAAATTCTTCCTGAGCGGAACTGATCTGTTGAGAAAGCAATGAATCATTTTCCTTCTGAAGATCTTCATAACTCACTTTTAACGTCTCAAGATCTTGCTTTCTGAAGAAATTCATAAGAAAGCGTCCCATGATCAGTTAAGAGAGTGTTATGATGATTTTGAAGGTTGTCAAACCGAGTTTGAAGTCTTTGAAGATTATCTGTCAGAGTCTTAGTTCGATTCAATTCCTCACCCAACAGGTCATCACTTCTGTCTAGTTGATTTAGAATCTTTTCTAAAGCCTTCTGTTGTTTAACAACAATTTTAGCAAGTTTTGAATAGCTAGGAATAGATTGTCATCAGATTCATCCTCACTAGAGTCAGAGGGGGAATGCTTGAGTACCTTGGCACCTTTTGCCATGAAGCAATAGGTGGGAGCATAGTCATCGTTGCCCTTGTCAGCAGAGTCGGAGAAGTCATTTTCTTCAGCGTTGAAGATGGACTTGCTGACGATGCAGTAGCGAGGGCTAGGCTAGCCACACCAATGTCAGATTCCTTAGATTCCTCCTCTTCCACATTATCCTCAGATTCCGCTTCAGAGTCCATTTCCTTGCCTATGAATGCCTGGGCCTTCTTGGAGCTGCTCTTCTTGTGAGATGAAGACTTTGAGGATTTTGGTGATGAAGACTTTGAGAATTCTTTCTTCTTCTTTGAATCGTCAGAGTCATCATCTTTGCACTTCTTCTTATTTGATTCCTTTTCCCACAGAGGACAATCAGACATGTAGTGACCAGGTTTCTTGCATTTGTGGCAAGTTCTTTTCTTGTAGTCACGGGATGAGGAATCATCATTTCTTGAAGACTTTCCAAAACAGCCACGGCGAGAGAACTTCTGGAATTTCCTCACGAGCATTGCTAGCTCCTGGCTCAGTTCTTCAGGATCACCAAGGCTGCTACTAGAATCCTCAGCTTCGGACTCAGATACTGCCTTGTCCTTCAGTGCACGTGATCTTCCGTAGCTCGATCCATAGAGATCTCTCTTTTCAACAAGATGGAACTCATGAGTATTTAGCCTCTCGAGGATATCAGCGGGATCAAGTGACTTGTAATCATATCGTTCTTGAACCATCAGTGCGAGGGTATCAAATGAGGTGTCAAGTTATCTCAGCAATTTCTTCACCACCTCATGATCGGTGATATTAGTGGCACCAAGTGCTTGAAGCTCATTTGAGATGTCAGTGAGGCGATCGAAGGTTTGCTGAACATTTTCATTGTCGAGTCTTTTGAAGCGGTTGAAGAGATTGCGAAGAACATCAACTCGGGAGTCATGTTGAGTTGAGACTCCTTCGTTGACCTTGGATAGCGTGTCCCAAATCAGCTTAGCAGTTTCCAATGCACTCACTCTGCCGTACTGACCTTTCCTCAGATGGCCACATATGATATTCGTCGCTTGAGAATCGAGTTGTTTGAATCTCTTCACATCGGTAGCATCCAGAGATGGAGTGACTGAGGGAACGCCATTTTCCACAACATAGCAGAGATCATTATCAATTGCCTCAAGATGCATACGCATCTTGTTCTTCCAGTAGGGGTACTCCGTTCCATCAAAGGTAGGACACCCAGCCGAGACCTTGATCATACTTGCAGTCGACATAACTAAAACTCCAGGCGGTTAAACCAAAATCACATAGAACAAGGGAGTACCTCGCTCTGATACCAATTGAAAGTGCATTACATCGACTAGAGGGGGGTGAATAGGCGATTTTAAAGAAATCTTCACTAAGGAATTTCAAGGTGAGGAAATTCCTAAGCGAAGAACTACTTGAAACGGAATAAGTACTCAAGTATAAGCAAAACAGAGTAACATCATAGTCATCATGAGGAAATGAAAGACAAGCACTGAGTACAGAAAGCGTAAACACGGGATAAGCAGGATGGAGACAAACAGACTGAAGAAATGGGATTGAGGAAATAGAGAAAGTCTTCAGTCAATGTCTTCAACCAGTAATGATCAGGTACATCAACACATAACTTAGGAAATGAAAGGGTTGAGGAAATAGGACCAGTTGGCTTGGTGAAGACAATGATTTGGTAGACCAATTCCAACTACGGTGATAGTTGTACGTCTGGTTGGAGCGGCTGAACATTTAAACTCGAGGACACACAGTCCCGGACACACAGTCCTCACCGTATTATCCTTGAGCTAAGATCACATAGACCTCGCCCAACAGTAGTGGTAAGTCTTCACACATGACTTCCAAACCTTCACAGACTAGGTCACTCGGTAATCCACAATTCCTCTTGGATTCTCAAACCATGACGCCTAACTGTCTGGAGGATACACAGTCCTCAAAGGTAACAAGCATCGGTTCCACACAAGAACAGTATCTTCAGTGATGCTCAATCACTTTGGGGTTTGTAGCTTTGGGTTTGGGATTTGGGTTTTCCTCACTTGATGATTTTTGCTCAAAGTCCTCGGAGGATGGGATGCTCTCAAATGACAAGTGTCAGTTTCTCTTGGAGCATCCAACCAGCTAGTGGTTGTAGGGGGCGGCTATTTATAGCCTAGGGAGCAGCCCAACATGATCAGACATAAATGCCCTTGGCATATATGACTGTTAGGGTAGGATATTTTGGGACAGCTGGCGCGCAGCTCAGCAATGGTCGGATATTTTGAGGTTCGAATTCCTCAGGGCTATCATGTTCCTCACTATGTAGTTAATCCGCACTGGCGAATTCCTAACTCCTCAGTCAGAACAAATTCCTCAGAGACCAGAAGATCTTCGTCTCTGTCATTGAAGAAATTGACTAAACTGATATGAGATTTACAATGGCTTCACTCGAAGGATTGGGTAGGTGTAGGATTTTGAGATGAGCATCACTTGGAAATCTTTTTCCTTAGTATTACCTCGACCCCCTTTAATAGTACGGTGTTTCCTATGACTCAAGAAAGAGAAAATGAAACTACGAAAACAAAAGTCTTCATGCTTCAGATTCCTGACATGAATATCAAGTCTTCATGGTCGCACCAATTTCTTCACTTTCAAAGTCTTCAGGAGAACCAAAGTCTTCAGCCGAAGACATTCATTTTTAGGGGGTCGACTTTCACTGTAAATATCAAACTCCTCATCGACTTATAGAGCCTGTGTACACTCACAAACATATTAGTCCCTTAACCTATAAGTCTTCAATACACCAAAATCAATAAGGGGCACTAGATGAACTTACAAAAGGTGTATACCGACAATTTATGGCCAGCATCTTTGACTTGCAGTGTGAAGAAGCACAACTACCACTTGAGGCAGTTATACATGGATTCAAAAGTGAAAGAATACTTGGAAACACAACACTCCAAGTTATGGGCCAGAAGCCAATTCAGTGAACTGAGCAAAGTTGACTATGTGCACAATAATCTAGCAGAGTCTTTCAACTCAACGATCCGGAAACTAAAGGGTCATTATGTGGTGGATTTGCTTGACAGGATAAGGATAGAATACATGCAGAAATTTTATTATCATGCAGGAATAGCCGAGGAAAAATTCATGGGCCACATTATCATTCCTGCCATGATGAATGAATTGAAGCAGAAAACAACGGGCTTGGAAATGAACATGACTCTTTGCTCGGGTACCACAGCAGAGATATCATATTTGGATATAGAGGAGAAGGAATGGAGATATCCAGTGGATTTAGAAGCTAGAACTTGTAGTTGTAGGGAATGGCAGATAACTGGGTTGCCATGCATTCATGCCTTGTTTTTCATCACTTCTCTCACGGGTCCAGCAGGGAACATACAACAGAATGTGCATGATTACTACTCTGTTGCAAGGTTCAAAGCCACATATGTGTATGCCTTGCCTACTACGAAGGGAAAACAACGATGGGACATGGTGGACCCTGGATTCAAGCTTTGCGCTCCAGTTCTGAAGAGAGCAACACGTAGACCAAGGAAGAGTCGAATCAGACCTCGTAGTGAAGGAGCTAGACTTGGAGCGAGGAAGCGTAAGTGCACAAGGTGTGGTGGGTCTGGTCATTTCGGTAAGTATTGTGATAACATAGTAGATCCAGCGTTCGGAGAGAGTTTTGCTGAAGGCTTCGATGAAAATGTTGGTCAGCAACCGGTTGCCTCAACAGATGATGAAAATGATGATCAACAGCGAGTTGCAGACGAGGTTCCAAATGATGATGATCAACAGCCGCATGATTTTGACGATGATCCAAAATATCCTCCAAATGATGATTCAAGTGAGGCTCCAAATGATGTTTCAAGTGAGGCTCCAAATAGTGATCCAAATGAGGCTCCAAATGGTGATCCAAATGAGGCACCAAATTGCAATGGTGATCCAAGTGAGGCTCCAAATGGTGACCAACCTTCTATTGTTGTGAGTTTTGCTAGGTATGTAAATCTTTCACATACTACTGTACATTTATCACTTTACATTATCTCATTACCCTTTATCTTTTGCATAGCTCTGCGGTTGGTTTGAATAAGACGCGCAAAGTACCGACAACCAAGAGGAGAAGAGAAGAAGCAGTGAGCACAAGGTGCACGAGGAGCAAAGTGATGCCAAGAAGCTCAAGGAACAGATAGAAGCCCCAACGCTATTTATGAATAATTATGAAACATTATGAATAATGTTGTATTTCTGTTGAATGATGTTGGACCTATGTTAGAACTATGTTTGAATGATGTTGGACCTATGTTAGAACTTCAAATTTGACATGCTATATGGATGTTGTAATTCTTTCAAAACTTTGGTAAACTCACATTCATGAAAAATGTGCTGAAAAAGAGCTCCAAAGGTAGGGTAAACGGCCTCATTTCTAAGCAAGATTTTTTTGGCCATGTCTAGATGAGCCAAATAACATTCCTACACATATATTCTATATACACAAACTATGTGCGCTGGTTTTTTCCTTTTTTGATTTTTTTAATTTTGTTTGGCCCATTTGAATTCTGGTCAAACCTAACTTTGACCAAGATTTAAACAAGTCTAAAACATCAAAATGAAAAACTAAGCCTGGGTCCTTCTTAGTCACTCCAAAATGAAGTTGTGGTGAGGTTTTCGAATTTTTCATTAAAAAAATGCTAAAAAGAGGGGTCCAAAGGTAGGGTAAACGGCCTCATTTGTAAGCAAGATTTTTTTCGACCTTGTCTAAATCAGCCAAATAACTTTCCTACACATATATTCTATATGTACAGACTATGTGCACTGGTTTTTCCATTTTTTGTTTTTTTAAATTTATTTTGCTCATTTGAATTCTAGTAAAACCTAACTTTGACCAAGATTAAACAAGTGTAATACATCAAATGAAAAACTAAGTCTGGATCCTTCTTACTCCAAATGAAGTTGTGGTGAGTTTTTTGAAATTTTCATGTTCATTTCCCCAAAACACTTCTCTTCACTTCATACAAGAGAGTTTGAGATACTTCACATATCACATAATACACATGAACTTTTCGTTTAAATGTATGTAAACCTTGTTTATCAACTTAAATCGTTAGTATATGACATAAGAAGACTATGTGCGCAGGTTTTTCATTTTTCTGATTTTTATTTAACTTATTATGCTCATTTGAAATCTGCTCAAACCTATGTTTGACTGCTCCAAACCCCTCCCAATCCTTGGTAACCCTAGCGCTGAATAGGGACCGTCCATCTAACCCTAGCGGCGATCAAGGACCATCGATCTAACCCTTCTAGAAGGAATCTGCGGGGAGGAGGGGGGGGGGGCGATCCGCGAGATGCAATCTATTTGGCTGGGCAATTTTTTTTCTCAACACGTACCGGGCGCGCTAGATGGACCATTGGGCCGCCTCTTTGTCCGGGCTGAGCGCAGTTAATTGCCCGTTTCAGTCTTTCCAAGCCTGCATACATGGGAAGGGCGGCGACGCGGGGAGGCGGACGTGCATGCATGCGAGCGAGGCGAGCGAGGCACGCGAGGCGAGCGACGTGGCCATGCTCGTATTGATTCAGAATTGCATTGTTTCAGATAACAACAGCGAGTCAGATGCACGCGCCCGGTCAAAGAGCTCCATGTGGTGATTCAGATGCTTGCACGCGCCCCATGCATCGTTTCCGTGCCAAAAATTAAGGGTCCAAAACTTAAAGGATACACACACGTGTCCGGATTCACACACGGACCTTTGTCATCCCTTGTTTCTTCATCTCCCTCCCACATGCCTATATAAATTGGGTGCCTCTCTTCCTCTCCCACTCACCACCCAAAAGCAATCCATTCTCTCCAACTTCAAACACCCAAGCGACCGAAGCCTCCAAACGACCACAAGTGAAGATGCAGTACAACCGTCGACCTTCCTTCATCCGCCTGTCGTGCCGGAGCTGTGCTACCCAATGGGCCCGCGCCTTCCTTAGAGCCGGCTATGCCCACCTCCCACGGGACTCGCCTAGGATGTACACCATCAACGAGGTTCATGACCGCACCGGCATCATCCTACTGCTCACGCTCACCTTCACCAACCCATTTGACGCGCGCGAGCTCCTCAGCCAAGTGTTTTGTGCGGCTGCGAGTCCATCTTCTTCACGACATACAACATCTTCACCAACTAAGAGTGCATCTTCCCCACTAAAAACGAGATGCACTCCCTTCCCTACGAGGAGGAGGAGGAGTGAAGTTGAAGATAGTGTTGAAGGGGCGCGCGGCCAAGGTGGAAGAAAGGTCAAGATGAAGATGTTCAAGAAGGGGTGTGAGCCCGGAGTGAAGTTGTTCGTCAAGCTCGTCATGTTTTAGTTTTATCATTTTTTTGTTGCTTTTCTATGTCGTGCATGTCGTGTCGTGTCATGTCATGTCCCGGGACTATGTAGGGTACCCATCTATGTAAGGGTACGTTGTGTTGCATCTTATCTATCCAAGTTATTATGTGTGTTCAAAAATGTATGTGCCCAAACATGCACATTTCTTCCCTAAACCAAGTCATGAACTAACATGCACATTTCTCCCTAAACCAAGTGCCACTCTAACCAGAATCATGTGGCAATGCAAACATACGTTTCCAACCCTTCAAAATTTCAGTTCAAAACAAAGGAAAACCACTCTCACGCGTGTGCAAACATTCAGTACAAACATGTGTTTCTAAACCCTAAACCAAGTCACGGTCTCACTATGTATAGCTTCCTTCTCTAGACATGTCAAAGTCTTTCCATCTGCCCTAGCGGTTACCAGCGCAGCCCTAAACACCACAAGCCCACGCGATCCTGGGTTCGTGTCCCAGCCGCACCAATTTTTTGCGCATTTTCCACCCTTCATTTTTTACACACATTATTTTTTCTCAATGTAATGCCCTTCAAAAATGTTCATTAATTTTGGCACCTGGAATAAACCTCTACCAGAGCCGAGGCACATTTTCCATGACATTTTGTTCTTCGATTTGATTTAAATCATGGTGTATTTGATTTGGAGTAATAATTAAATTGCTTAAATATTTAACAGCTCCAAAAAATTTCTAAACATAATTGTTTGGCTCTGGAATAATTCAATTAGCTTCCAAAAAAAGTTTGAGCATTAAATAAAATGATTTACTACCTAATTAAATTAGAAGAAAAAACAGAAAAACATGCAAGAGATCTCATTTGCCCACCCCCGAATGGGCCTAATTGGATGCAGTTGGCCCATTACTCTAGCTAGCAATTTCCTCTCCGCTGTGAATTTGGCCCACGGAGGAACCTTTTTTTGACAGAAAGGCAGAGCAGAGAGCTACATTTCATTGATCAAAGTTTCCGAATTTCCCATTTCTTCTCCCTTTTTTCAACATTTTTAAATGTTGGTCATTTCTTCTCTTTTTTCAACATTTAAACAACTTTGACCAACATTTAAACAAGGTGAATTTCTCATACAATTTTAAGCTTACAAATTCCTCCATAATTCATGTCTTTCCGTACAATTTCAACATTACACCCGCGATTACCATAGCTACAAATGCCCAAAAGTAACTGCAAATGGGTATTTGTGCTTGATCTTCAAGCTTCCTAACCACCTTCTTCAACATCCTAAGATCAATAGCTACATCTAGCTCTCTGTCAGTGCGTGCTTCGCCCTCCATCTCTTCTTCTGGAGCTCGTGCTGCGGCTACTGTCATTCGTGGCAGCATGCACAACTATTTTTCATTCTCTTCTTGCAGTTCATTCATCAGAGTCTTGGTCAGAGCATCGACCCAAAGGAAGAAACATTTCACCTGCATGGCCGCCAAATAGATGAACCCATTGCTCAAAGATCTCGATCACGAAAATGGTGCAACTGCCCCAATTCTTACCCCATTTTCGTTGCACACATTGAACAGATGATTATGGTTCCTCAATGTGTGAGAAAACCTCCTATCAACGGCCACCAGCACCATGGACAGACGAAGATAGGCATCTCCACGCACGCCGGGCTCTTCATCCGCGAGGTGGCGCGGGAGCTTGGAGAAGACATGAAGCCCGGAGCCGAAGGGGATCTCAACGCCGCCTAGCCCTCCACAACTATCTTCCCACCGCCGCTCTCTCTATCGTCGTGGTCACCGCCGTGCTGTGTGTCACCCGCTCTCCCTGTCGCCGTGGTCACCTCGCGCCGCTCTCTGTCGCCCGCTTATATAGCACACCCGCAATGGCTCTCTGCTCAATGGCTCTTTGATGGGTCCCACAAGCCACACGAGCAATGGTCTGATCGCCTAGCGCGTCTCTGCCACCTGGTCCCACCTGTAAGGGTCGAGTCAAAAGGTTGACCTGACGGAGACGACAGATTTCACGGAACGAGTTGGTGCGGGCACACTTGGGGAAAAACTGAGCACAACTCGCAACTGAGGGCAAAACTGAGCAAATGGACACGACTAAGGGAAAAAGGATAATTAACCCTTTTTATATAGGGATTGAGGGATTAGGGACTTGTGTAGCACAATTTATTCTCTTTGCATCAAGTCCATGCTAGCCCAGAGGGCGGGGCGATGCGGCGACCTCCCTGGTGAGATCGAATGAAGAACGCCCTGATCCTTCCTCCTCCCTGTTCCCTGTCTTGACTCTTGAGATGGAAGGGAAGAAGTGGATGATGGGGTCAATCGCCAGGGGCGTAGCTAGAGGGTGGCCAGGGTGGTCCATGGACCACCCTAGAATTTCCCATAGCTTGTATATAGTGTAGTAAAAAAATTCTTTGAAAATAAATAAACTCATGTAAATATTTTTATTGATGGACCACCCTGACTTATTGGGTTGGCTACGCCACTACCCACACTGGCTATGGCTAGTGCACAACTGCTAGCTTTCATGGATGGATCATGCACGCGTGCCAATATTAACTAACAATGCATACATAATAAATTTCTTTTTTTTGAGCATCAGTACAGACACAAGTGCTCATATACACGCGCATACAGTCACCCCTATGAATGCACACACACACCCTACCCCTATGAGCACCTCCGAAAGACTGAGCTGGCATATCATCTTGAGATTTACGAAGTCACCGCAGGTGCCTCGTCGTCGACGGGAACGTTTCCTCCCACTGAAATCGCATCACCCGAAATCCTGAAATAAATCCAGGAATAATGCGAGCACAAGGATTTGAACCCTGATGGGTTGGGGATACCACTGTCCACCTAACCATCTAATCACAGGTTGGTTCGTATACGTAATAAATTCTGATGCATCAACCTCGGTCTTTCTTTCTTTTTTCAACCCCGGCCTACACTGCAACCAAATTAACACAACCTTGCGGTTGATGTCAAAAAAAAATCTTGCAGCCTAACATTTTGCAGCTCACCCCTAAAGCTTTTATTTGCTCACATACAAGGCCATAACATAAATCGTTCAGTGCACAACATTTTTTCAACCTGTGATATAAATCACGTGAAGATAATCATGAAATGGTTGAATCATCATATTATTTCTCAAAACTTTGAGTCGCATCTCCTGGTCGACTTTGGTTATTCTTAGTGTGACACTTCCGTATGGATCCCAAGTTTATAGGCCTGTAAATTGAATTTATTCACCTCAAAGGTAGCTGGCTGTATATTCAGTTTCTATGTTTCATGCATGATGCTCTTTACTATTAAGTTGAACAGATAGTACTATAGTACTTAGTGGAAAGGAAATTTCATCAGCTTGCATGTATATTAATTGTATGCTTTTTTGTCTTTCCAGTTTGCTGTCAGGTTGTGTAGGAAAGACAGAGGACCAGGAAGGAACCATGATACTGTCAGTTTGCATCAAACTAGATATCTTCTGTGATGGCGCAAAAACAATGCATCTTGTAGCTATAATTTTGTAAAGGATATCTTGTGTAACGGAGCACACATTGAATCGTTGGACATGGATCTATCATTTTATAAACCTATTGGGTGCTTTAGTCACTCTTACAAATGTTTCCTCTTATTTAGTTACCTTTTTTATGGGAATTATTAGCACTATTTTTGTTTGGTCTTCATTTAATATTTTCAGAGTACATGCAAGTTATTGTAAATTGATAGGTATTGATGAGATCTGTAACCTGATTGATATTGTTCCGACAAGTTAATATGCCAAATACTATTGGCAAAAAGCTTATGAACTATCGGTCGGCAAAAGGAAGTGTTGGGGAACGCGGTAATTTCAAAAAATTTCCTACTATCACGCAAGATCTATCTAGGTGATGCATAGCAACGAGAGGGGAGAGTGTGTCCACGTACCCTTGTAGACCGAAAACGAAAGCATTTAGTTAACGCAGTTGATGTAGTCGAACGTCTTCGCGATCCAACCGATCCAAGCACCGAACGAACGACACCTCCGCGTTCAGCACACGTTCAGCTCGGAGACGTCCCTCGTACTCTTGATCCATTTGAGGCCGAGGGAGAGTTTCATCAGCACGACGGCGTGGTGACGGTGATGATGAAGTTACCGACGCAGGGCTTCGCCTAAGCACTACGACGATATGACAGAGGTGTGTAACTATGAAGGGGGGCACCGCACACGACTAAACAATGTCAACTTGTGTTATTTGGGTGCCCCCTGGCCACGTATATAAAGAAGGGAGGAAGAGAGGAGGCCGGCCAGGTTTGGGCGCACCAGGGGGAGTCCTACTTGGACTCCTATTCCAAGTAGGATTCGCCCCCTCCCTTTCCTTTCTTCCACTGGTGCGAAAGGTAAGGGAGAGAGAGGGGGAAGGAAAGACGGGGGCCGCCCCCTCCCCTAGTCCAATTCGGTTTGGGAAAGGGGAGGGGCTCCCCTCTCACGAGGACCTTTCTCCTCTCCTCCAATAAGGCCCACTAGGCCCAATACTTCTCCTGGGGGGTTCCGGTAACCTCCCGGTACTCCGGAAAAATGCCGAATCACTCGGAACCATTCCGATGTCCAAATGCAACCTTCCAATATATGAATCTTTACCTCTCGACCATTTTGATACACGTCGTCATGTCCGTGATCTCATCCGCAACGACAAACAAACTTCGGTACATCAAATCACATAACTCATAATACAAATCGTCATCGAACGTTAAGCGTGCGGACCCTATGGGTTCGAGAACTATGTAGACATGACCGAGACACATCTCCGGTCAATAACCAATAGAAGAACCTAGATGCTCATATTGGTTCCTACATATCCTACGAAGATCTTTATCGGTCAAACCGCATAACAACATATGTTGTTCCCTTTGTCATCGGTATGTTACTTGCCCGAGATTCGATCATCGGTATCATCATACCTAGTTCAATCTCGTTAGCGGCAAGTCTCTTTACTCATTCCGTAATACTTCATCCCGCAACTAACTTAGTAGTCACAATGCTTGCAAGGCTTATAGTGATGAGTATTACCGAGAGGGCCCAGAGATACCTCTCTGAAACACGGAGTGACAAATCCTAATCTTGATCTATGCCAACCCAACAAACACCTTTGAAGACACCTGTAGAGCACCTTTATAATCACCCTTTTACGTTGTTACGTTTGGTAGTACACAAAGTGTTCCTCCGGTATTCGGGAGTTGCATAATCTCATAGTCTGAGGAACATGTATAAGTCATGAAGAAAGCAGTAGCAATGGAACTGAAACGTTCATAATGCTAATCTAACGTATGGGCATGTCCATCACATCATTCTCCTAATGATGTGATCCCATTCATCAAATGCCAACACATGTTTGTGGTTAGGAAAAATAACATCTTTGATAAACGAGCTAGTCAAGTAGAGGCATACTAAGGACAATATGTTTTGTCTATGTATTCACACATGTACTGAGTTTCAGGTTAATACAATTCTAGCAGGAATAATAAACATTTATCACGAAATAAGGAAATAAATAATAACTTTATTATTGCCTCTAGGGCATATTTCCTTCAATCTCCCACTTGCACTAGAGTCAATAATCTAGTTCACATCGCCATGTGACCAACACCCAAAAGGTTTAGTAGAGTTAATAATCTAGTTCACATCGCTATGTGATTAACACTCAAAGAGTACTAAGGTGTTATCATGTTTTTCTAGTGAGAGAAGTTTAGTCAACGGGTCTATCAAATTCAGATCCTTATGTATTTTGCAAATATTCTATGTCTATAATGCTCAGCATGGAGATACTCTAGCTAATTGCTCCCACTTTCAATATGTATCCAGATTAAGACTTAGAGTCATCTGGACTGGTGTAAAAGCTTGCATCAACGTAACTCTTTACGACGAACTCTTTATCACCTCCATAACCGAGAAATATTTCCTTAGTCCTCACTATGGATAATTTTGACCGCTGTCCAATGATCCACTCTTAGATCATTATTGTACCCCCTTGCCAAATTCATGGGTCTGCTACACAGCATAGCATACTTTATAGAACCTATGACTATGGCATAGGGAATGATTTTCATTCTCTTTCTATCTTCTGCCGTGGTCGGGCTTTGAGTCTTACTCATCTTTACACCTTGTAATACAGGCAAGAACTTCTTCTTTGACTGATCCATTTTGAACTCTTTCAAAGAAAACTTGTCAAGCTATGTATTCATTGAAAAATCTTATCAAGCGTCTTGATCTATCTCTATAGATCTTGATGCCCAATATATAAGCAACTTCACCAAGGTCTTTCATAGAAAAAGTATTATTCAGGTATCCCTTTATGCTATCCAGAAATTCTATATCATTTCCAATCAACAATATGTCATCCACATATAATATCAGAAATGCTACAGAGCTCCCACTCACTTTCTTATAAATACAGGCTTCACCGCAAGTCTATATAAAACTATATGCTTTGATCAACTCAACTAAGCATATACTCCAACTCTGAGATGCTTGCACGAGTCATAGATGGATCGCTGGAGTTTGCACACCTTGTTAGTACCTTTAGGATTGCCAAAACCTTCTGGTTGCACCATATACAACTCTTCTTTAAGAAATATCCATTTAAGGAATGTAGTTTTGACATCCAATTGCCAGATTTCATAAAATATGGCAACTGCTAATATGATTCGGACGGATTTAAGCATCGCTATAGTTGAGAAAATCTCATTGTAGTCAACACCTTGAACTTGTCGAAAACCTTTTGTGATAAGTCGAGCTTTCACTACTAGGGAGAAGCCTATACACAGAGGCATAGCAGTAGCGCTGGTTAAAATAGGGCGCTACTGCTACTTTATAGTAGCGCATTCCAGAAAAGCACGCTATAGCTACAACTATAGCAGTAGCGCGTGTGCAGCAAAAAGCGCTAATACTATAATTCCCACTGTGTTGGCGGTAGGCTAGGAATAGTAGTAGCGATTTCGTGCAAAGCGCGCTACCACTATGGTCTTTGTTGCAACGCGTTTCCTGCGTAGAGCGCTATTGCTAAGAAAGAAAAGAAAAATGAAAAAATAGAAAAGTAAATGAAAATGAAAGAAGTAGTAACAGATAAATGAAAAAAAGAAAATGTAAGGATAAACAAAAGAAATAACTGCTTCCTATAGCAGTAGCATGTTTTGCTAAAACGCGCTATAGCAGTCCTCCTTTCCCCCTCTCCCCCTGTTCCCCCAACTCCTCTGCCCCCACCGCCCGAGCCCAAGCCTGCCCTCAGCGCCACCGCCCGAGGCCGCCCTCAACCTCATCGACGCCGCCTGCTGCCCCTCTCGACCTCACCGCCGCCGCTCGAGACCGCCCCGGACCGCCGCCTCCCGATCCCGAGTCCGCCCTCGCTGCCCCTACCTCCGTCACCGAGCAC